>NC_090934.1:1323077053-1323394186 GCF_040938575.1 Ambystoma mexicanum
GCCCGCGCATAACGCCCATTACATTGAAGATAGGGGAAGGGACCTAATACGTCCCACAATGTGACACTGCCATTTTGTTTATCCCATCACCATGGCAACGCAAACACGGTGCCTAATGACGCATTATTCATTTGAAGGCCTCTCAACATTTGCGACGTGCGACAACACACATGCTCACCACGTTGAGCTACAACAGAAAAGCTCATGATACCAGAGAAAGGTATATTGCCACGTACTAAATAAATGCATCTGAAGCTCAAAAGAAAAAAGGGATACAAGGTGAATAAAACAACAAACAGGGCCGAAGCTATGCAGAACACTCCTGCTCCTGCCCTTTCCTCGCCAATCCTGGCAGCCCCACCACACCGTGGGAGCAGTGGGTGGGTACATTTCAGGTATATTTGCGAGTCATTGGTGGAGCCAAATTTAACGATGATCTTAAGGAGGCCACACTACTAAATTGCATAGGAGCTGAAGCGCTCTGGATTTTCCGCACACTACCCAACCAGACTAGCAATGACGAGGGAGCAGGAGATTCTGGTAATACCAGTAGCAGTAGGCACTATGAAACTGCTCACCACACACTTTTGGGAACAAGACGAATGTGGTCCTAGAGAGATATCATTTCTTCTCCAGAAAGCAGAATAAAGGGCAATCAGTAGATACCTATTTTGCAGCTTTAGGGGGGTTGCTTGCAAAGTGCAAGTTTACTGGTGTTCCAGACGAATACTTAAGAGATCAACTGGTACTCCACACCACTGATCCTCATACTCTGCAAAGATTGTGGCAGGCGAAGGACCCCACACTGGTCCAGGCAGTAGAGATTGCCAGGACAATGGAATTAGGAGAGAAGTGCATGAAGACTGTACAAAGTAAACAGGATTTCACAGAAATTAAGAGTGTGCAAGTGGAAAGAGAAGAAGATAACGAGGATACCATAGTAGCATTGATAAAGGAGATGTCAATGGTGGCTTCCAAAATGAAACCTAGTGATACATATAGTAGAGAGAGAGACCTTTAATAAAAGGCAATGGAGAAATGTGGTCGATCAAACATCCCAAAGGCAACAGAGAATGCTCAGCATATGCGTCAGAGTGTTTCAAATGTGGAAATATAGGACATTTTGGGAAGGTTTGCAGGAACAACAGAGGAAGAGGAAAGAGGGGCTCAAATGGTAGAATATATGAGGAAGGTAACCACCCAAAAAAATGCCAATATCAAAGCTTTGGAAGAAGTAGGTGGTCCAAGCAGCTTGTTATCCATACCAAGTTACAGAGAAGAACATGAAATGCATATATTGACAATCCACTCAGAAGGAAAGAGAGGTCCATGGGTGTGCATGAATATCAATGAGATACCCATACAAGTGATGGTGGACACAGGTTCACCCTACGCAATGGTGGATGTTCAAACATATATTAAAGAATTACATAGACGGCCCGAAGATTTGAGAATAACCAGTATCAGAGCCATAGGATATGGCAAGAGTCCTAGAAATGTAATTTGGGATATGGCAAGCACACCTTAGTTAAGGGAAGTATTTATAATAAGTAATTATTGATGTAATTCCTAAGGAGGAGGGTGTAGTGTCAATTAAGGGTGCACAGGAGAAATAAGTGACTCTGGCAAAGAAAGTCACGTTCAAATGTAGCAACAATTAGTGTCCAATATTTAAGGACACTCGCGTCCCACGCACACATGTTATACTGAAACTAACTTCAGTCAAAATATTTGTTGGTTTGTTGATTAAGCTTCTGGATGGGTATATTCCACATTAATTGCAAAAAACATTTCTTGAATTATACTGAGCTGGGTCAGTATTTTATTTACTAATAGTCTAGGTCAATTAATCACATCATACATTCAAAAGTAAATGATAGTGTTCATTGGAAATCATAACGTAAAATTAGTACAAACAAACAATTTATAAAATGAGCTCTATGCGTTTCGAGATATCCATCTCTCCATCAGGAGCTAGAGGTGCACTTTTCTTAGATTTTTCTACATTTCAAATCTTTGTCTTTAAATTCTATAAAGAAATATAAAATAGTGTCAGAAACAATTGCTTCATAAGGTTCTGTAGTATTTTGTATGATTAAGGTTATATATAGTTGGTTTGCTGTCTTTCTTATACTTCACCTAGTAATGTCTTGTAAGATACAGAGTGTTGTAGGAACCCGGCCCATCCATATGGTTGAAGTACGGTATTTGGGAAGACAACCTGTAAATAAAATTCTCGTGAGAATGGTCCCAATCGTATTTAGGCTACTAGCTATTGTAAAATCATGTTGTTGTAAAATCATTTCCGGGATAGGATGCCCTACCTTGTTGGGCCCCTTTCAAGTGCCATAACCATTATTCATCTATTAATCTCCAATGGAGGAATGTCGTCTGTTTAGTTTTGCCTATAAATAGGATAGTTCTCGGTAAGTGGTCTAACACATTATCTTCCACTAATTATGGATGTAATCCAGTAGTTACTTACGTGAGTTGGAAGCGGTGCCAGAGAATGCGCTGTGGAATTAATTTGACGTTCTGTCAAAGGTTGCTTTGTCCTGGTCCCCAAGAAAGACCAGAATGTCTTCTGAATATGCGTAGACATGCGCCGCCCAAGTGAGGCCATCATGAGAGAACATCACCAAGCCCCACGAATAACAGACATGGTAAACCTGCTAAATGGGGCCATTTTTTTTTCTAAATTCGATTTAAATAAAGGGTACCACCAGCTAGAACTGAGTGAGGGATCCAGATACATAACCATCTTCATCACACACCGGGGCCGGTACAGGTATAAACGCCTCAAGTTCCCACGCGGAAATTCACAAGGTCATCAAACACATCCCCAATTGCCTAAATTACAGTGATGATATCCTGGTATTTGGACAAGATCAACACAAACATGATAACACGCTAACCAGAGTATACATGGCACTGGAGGCGGCCCACCTCACACTTTCTAAAAAAAAACTACTTTTATTAATTCCTTCATGTACACCATACAGTTTAAGAACACATATGCATGCCAATTCACATGTACAGTCTCATGTTTTATTTTCTCCCCCCCTCCTTCCCCCTCCCGAGCCTACCAAACACTTCAGCCTTCCTCAACCAGTACCTGCGGGCGTTCCTCCTTCTGCCTCTCTTGGAGGGCTATTTTCCTCCTGGCTCGCTGGTCATTCCTGGAAAGTGTTGCTACTATCTGTTTCCAGGCTATCAACGTGTACGCTTCCTCCTCCCCCCCTCTGTTTGCCGCCTCATCCCACAGCATTGTTTCAGCATTTGCCCATTTCTGAAGATCGCGCTACCAAGCCTCTGCCCTAGGTCTCCTACTCGCTTTCCAGCTCATTGCAAACTTGCTTTTGGCCAGTATGTATGCCAGGTCTTTAAGTTTACTTACATGTTTAAGTTTCCTCTGCCTGGGTAACCCCCCCCCGCATGCATGCCCATGGAGAGGTCACATCTAAGTTTATCTCCTTTCCTGCCATGAGGTGGGCCACCTCTTCCCAGTATTTCCTTATTTCGGGGAATGCCCAGGACATATGTACCATTCCTGCTTTCACCTGGGCATGTCTGTATTTCAGCGTTTTGAAACTTGGCTATCTTCTTAGGGGTCATATATGCTCTGTAGGTGACATATAACTGAATCTGCTGCGACCTCACATTCCTTGATACTTTTTTGTGGTATCTCTACACCCTGGCCCACATCCCATCTCCCATTGATTGCCCCACCTCCCCCTCCCAGTCTAGTCTTGTCCGGATTACTTCTTTGCCCACCTTAGACTTCAGCAGCTCGTATATCAGGGAGACCTCATGACCCCCATCTGCTACGTCATAAAATGTTTCTACGACGGCCTCTGGCTGATGGGCCAGCTCTGCATTAGGCCACATACTTTTTATCATCTTCACCAGCTTAGCATATGTAATATATGGTCCTTAATGTAATCATGTTTCATCAACCAATGTACCAAACTCTTTCACCTTCCCCTCCTGCCACACATCCCCCACGGTCACTATGCCCGTCGGTTCCCACTCTCTTCCGATGCTCTTCCTCATTTGTTTGTTCACTCCATCTAGCGCCACCAGTGGTATCTTTGGGGAACGCAGGGACAAGTTACTGGCCATTAACTGGCAGGCTCTACGCCATATCTTCCCCCCTAGGACTAGCAATCTACTTCCTCCCTTCCACTGCCATTTAGGCAACCACATCCATTCATTCAAGAAATAAGGGGTGCATTCGGACCCCAACAGTCTAGACTTCGGCGTGGGGTCTTCTGATAGCCACCTTGTCTCATATTGGAGTTGACTGGCCAAGTAATGTACTTCAAAGTTGGGCAATCTTATGCCTCCCAGTTCATGCAGGTTTTGTAACTTCCACAAGGCTATTCTGATTCCTGGAGTTGTACCATATGAACCCCCTACATATACTCTGTACTTTAGCAAAGAATCTTTTAGGTATAATATGTGGTATGTTCGCAAAGTAGTGTGATAACCTGGGCAGTACTACCATCTTTAACAATGCCACTCTACCCATCATAGTCAAAGGTAGCTTGGCCCAAAATGCCATACTATTTTCAATTTTAGACACTGCCTTCTCAGTATTATGCTTGTGCTCAGCTTCAGGACTGTGGAATACATCTATTCCCAAATATCTGAACATCTCTTTTTCACACTTTATCTGTAGTACCGGCAGTTTATGTCGTGGCATTCCTATGTATCTACCTAGGGGGAATATGCTGGACTTCTTTGGGTTAACTGTTATGCCAGACAGCCTGGCGTATCGATCCATAACCTCCAAAATATACTGTAGGTTCTCTTCGGGGTACCTTAGGTCTGGCAGCATGTCATCTGCATAGATCGATATCAAATGTAGCCCACCGCTAGTGCTGATACTACTTCTCCGTATTGCTGCCTCAAATATGCCGCTATGGGTTCCAACGCCAGGATGAAAAGCATCAGGGATCACGGACATCCCTGTCTGGTGCCTCTACTCAGTTGCCACTTTTCTGATATTGTTGCTCCCGTTCTGACTATAGCCATTGGTTTGTTGTATAGCAATTGGACCCACTTTATATATACGGGCCCAATAACTTATTACTTCAAAACCGCCAGCACCCAAGGCCATTTGACCGAGTCAAAGGCCTTCACTGTGTCTAGTGAAATGATTGCTGCTACAAGGGAGCTACCCTGTGCCTGCTCTATAACATGATGAGTTCTTCTTAGATTGTCAGATATGCTCCTGTGCGGGACATACCCCGTTTGGTCCGATTGTATGAGTCTATTTATAACTGGTTTCAATCTGTTTGCCATCACTCCCGTGAGTATTTTACTCTTTTGATTGAGCATCGAGAGAGGCCGATAGGACCCACATTCCGTGCCTGGTTTGTTGGGCTTAAGGAGCGGAATAATGATCGCTTCCCGTAGGGTCTCAGTCAATGTGCTTGTGTTAAACGCTTCAATTAACATTGCCAGCAGCGGGGGGTGTAATTCTGTCCTATACGCTTTGTAAAACTCATCCGGGAGTCCGTCTGCTCCCGGGGCCTTATTAGTGGACAGTAACTTGACCACTTGTTCTAGCTCTTCCAGCGTTATTGAGAATTCTAGGTTCTCTCTTTCTGCTGCCTCAGGTTTAGGGAGAATAATCTCTGTTAATGCCCCCGGCAAGTCTATTTATTCGCCCTAAGTATTGTCAGCATATAGTGTTTTATAATATTAAAAAAAACATTTGTTCACTCCTTCCTGGGTATCCCGTGTCTCCTCATCTACCCCTCGCATTGCCCTGATGGTTTGTCTGGGGGTCTCGCTTTTATATAACCAGGCTAGTAACCAGCCTGGCTTATCTCCTTCTGCATGCTGTCTCTCCACATATTTTTTATAGTTTAAGTTACATAACCTCTCCCAGTGGTTCATGCATTCTTCCTGCGATTGGTATATGGTATCAGCCTCCTCAGGGGATCTCGCACCCTCCTGCATTATCGTTTCTAACCTTCTCTCAGCATTGTGTAATTCCTGTGTTATGCCACCTTGTAGCCCTTTCGATTTTGATATTGCCGCCCCCTCTCGCTACTACCTTAAATGCCTCCCAAAGCGTCCCGGCTGATTCTACACTGCCGGTATCATGTTCGAAATGCTCCTTGATTTCCTTTCCCAGGTCTTCTCTGAACACTGTGTCTTTTAATGCCTCGGCTCAGAATCTCCATTTTGGGACTCTTGCCCTAGGAGGTAAGTACTGCCATGTTACTATCAGCGGTGCATGGTCCGAGAGGACCATCGCCTTATATTCTGCTCTTGTTAACTTCTTTTGTTAGATCCAGCCCGTTAAATATATAATCAAGTCTGGTGTATAGATTTCGCGCGGGCCGAATAGTGTGAGTATTCCCTATCATGCGGGTGGTGCATTCTCCACACATCCACCAGCCGAAAATCTCGTACCAGGTCACCAAGGGCCTTCACTGCTGGGGGTGGACCTTCCAACCCTCCCATCTGACCTGTCTAGCCTCGGGTCCAAGGTAGTGTTAAAGTCCCCTCCTCATATGACTGTCCCATCCATGCATGGGCCCATCTTAGTATATAGGCCCCTGAAATAGACTGTAGTGTCTTGGTTGGGTGCGTAAACGTTGATAATGCTCACTTCTTTATTTTCCACCATCCCCCTCATCAACACCATCCTCCCATCTTTATCTACAGTGGACTGTAACATCTTAAACGGGACGTGTGGCGCTATTAATGTTATGACTCCTCCGGCATACGTCGAGTATGTCGCCCCCAGTGTTGTCCCCTTCCATTTTCTTGTCATCACCTCCTGATTTTCCCTGGTCAGATGAGTTTCCTGTAGCAGTGCAATTTGTATGTTCTGTCTCTTCAGATACATCATGACCTTGTTCCTTTTAATGTAGCTATTTAGCCCCCTCACATTCCAAGTTGCTATTTTCAGGTCTCCCATCTTAACCGTTTCCTACTCCCCCATCTTCAGCCCCACCCTCCTCATTTTACTTGTCGCTTGTGAATGTAGGCTTGCCCCTGTACAACTCCCCAAACTCCCTTCCTCTCCCTCCCCTTAAACACCCCAACTCCCCTCCGTCCCCTCTTTTCCAGAACTTCCCTCCCTCCTCCACCCCACCCGTTCCCAACTGTTGCCCAGCTCCATCCCTGGATCTCAGGCTACCCCGCATCTCGTCCGTATTCCAACCGGTGGTCAGTCTACAGGACATTGCAGGAGGAAACTGCACTACCTGTATCCTGACTACTCTAACTAAAGGGGGGTTGACAGTGTGTTAGCTTGGTCTGCTCGCTAGGGAGCAGGTTCCGTATCTCCTGCTCTTGTTCACCGTATACTGCCTAGGTAAGTAGTTGCTTGCTGTTTCCTTGCACTCGTTCTCATGGCACATACAGTGGTTTAGGCATCTGTATACGTCAGGATCATAACAGGATCAGCAGGAGACAGCCCAAGACACGTTCTATCTCATGGATGCTTAGCCACGCCCCCCCGGCCCACCTCAAACTTAACAGAGAAAAATGTGAATTCATGAAGGGCACCCTTCGATTCTTTGGAAACATATTTTCAGCCCAGGGCATGACCCCAGATCTGGAAAAGGTAGCAGCGCTCACGAACGCAGAACCCACGATCAACGTGTCAGATCTGAGGTCGTTCCTGGGTCTTGCCAGTTACTGCAACCGATATATTCGACATATTCAAGATTTTGCATCAGTGAGCAAGCCCCTAAGAGGCCTCACGAAGCAACAAGTGCCTTTCATGTGGTCGACTGCCTGTCAGCAGGCATTTGAATCAATTTGCCAGCGCATCTCGACAGACGAAAACATGGCATACTTCAGCACCACGAGGGACTCAGAGTTAGTTGTTGTTGCCTGCCCCGTGGGACTAGGAGCTATACGGACAAAAACAGATCCAGTGGATAATGGGAAACTTAACATTGTCTCCTATGCCAGAAGGAGCATGTCCAGAACAGAACAGGCATACTTGCAGGCGGAGAAGGAGGGGTTGGCTGTAGTATGGGCCTGTAATCATTTTCACTTGTTCCTCTATGGAAAACCGTTCTCTGTGGTGACTGACCATCAAGCTCTGTTGTTCCTCTATGGAAATCCACAGGCAAAAATGTCACCCAGAATAGCACGGTGGGCTCTGCGGCTCCAGGACTACCGCTTCTGCATAATTCATCGGCCGGGAAAAGACAAAAATCCTGCAGACTTTTTATCCTGACTTCCCATCGCCTCGGCCTTGTCGAAGTCCTAGGTGGCGGATCTATACATACACTATATCATACTCGCTGCTACTCCAAAGGGAGTCAATATGGACTAACTCATTCAAGAAACGGAGAACAATCCAGCCTTCGAGGTCATCTGCAGATCCATTGAATCAGGCCCATGGAAACAGGCCAAACAAGTTGGGGAAAGTGTCGGACTGGAAGTACAACGAGACATAAGCAGCTTAATATCAGTCAAGAAGGAGCTAGCTAAGTCTGAAGAAGGCCTAGTCCTAAAAGTGACAAAGATTGTCATTCCAAAAACTCTACAGGGAAGGATCCTCGAACTTGCTCAAAATGATACGCCAAAATGTGTGGTTTCCTCAACTCGATGCACAAGTGGAAACACTGCTCAAACAATGCCCCACATGTGCGTTCATCAACCCCCACACCAGACCCAAACCCCTATGCATGACTGAGCTGCCAGAAAAGGTCTGGGATAAGATAGCACATTGATTTCTTCGGGCCCGTTGATGGAGAATATACTTGTGGCACTGGACAAGTAATCCCGGTTTCCTGACATCCAGATAGTACACTCGACAGCCGCATATCACATCATTTCTGGGCTAGGCCGGATTTTCACTGCCTATGGAGTGCCCAGAGTCGTAAAATCAGATAAGGGCACTCCCCTTACAGGGCAAGACTTTAAAAGCTTTGCTGAATACATGGGATTAAAGCACAGGCGGGTCACACCGTTGTGGCCCCAAGCAAATGGAACCGTAGAACGGTTCAAGAGTAATGTCAAAAGGAACGTGCAAATTGCCAACCTGATGGGAGAACCCATAGAGAAAGCTTTGTATCAGATGCTAAGAGACTATCGAAACACCACTCATAGCACCAGAGGAAAAGCACCATCTAAAGTAATGTTTGGTCGCAACATCCGGACCCGTCTTCCCCATGCCACCTCGCTGGATGAGAGGTATGAAGGCGACAGAGAAATGCGAGAACAGGACACCTACGCAAAAGACGCGATGAAGAGGCGGCCGACTCATCTCGGAAGGCCTGCGCAAGTGACTTGATGACAGGAGATGTTCAAATTGTGCGGCCACCCAGGACTCATAAACATACAGCTGCTTTTGACAGTACCCCACTTGTTGTCACCAAAATAAAAGGGTCTTTGGTTACTGCAGAAGGAGAAGGGGGGAATGTGAATAGCAGCCCCTCGCATTTCAAGAAGATGCCTGGAATGATCATGTCAAAAGTGCCAAGAGAGGGTGCAGACTTTCGAGAAGTGGGATGCCCCGTAAGGAGTTGATGCAGAGGGCTCAACTGAAGAAGTGGCTGTCTCCCATGCTGGTCTGATTCAGGACCAAGGGCTGGTGAGTGGTATGGCACCAGAGGGCAAGAAATAGAACTCAGAGACTTATTGAAGAAATTGAGTCATTGCAACATGTTGTTAAGAGAGGGGGGGCTGGGACGTCTAATGTAAAGCACAGTTGGAGATCACGTGTTGAGGGTGCGAGCCTGCAGCAGGGGGTGTGAGGGATGGGAGGGACCATACGTGACGAGTTTATTTTGGGCAAGAGGCTGGAGGACTACAGTTGTGTTCCATCCTCTCTCCGTGTCCGCCCCTGATTCGCTGTGTAACTGTGTGGGGCCGTGTGGGGGAACACTACAGGGATGGGGGCTGTCAGGTGGAAAAGTCAACATTAGTGGTATTGTAGGAATTACACAGCAATGTGAAATACGGCAAGTGCTGCGTGTCTTGCTTTGCGAACTGCTATCTGTATGTTTTCGTTCAAAACGTTCGCACTTTCTTTCACTTTCAACAAAATCCAGATGGCGCAGTTTTGTTTAGACATTTAATGACGTGAATGACTAAATTACTGAGTAAGAGGTTGTTCTTCGGAATCAGAAGAGCAGGGCTGCATTACGAAAATGGGAATGCACTTTCTGATGTGATCATTATTCAATAATCCAGAAGCACAATGCAAGAATGAAAATTACGAAAGGGAATGTGCGTGTATTTAGGTTGCTGCCAATTAACTTCAAGCTGCAAGGTTCACCTTATTCGAGCGCTAATTCGGATTTTTGTGTGCATATTCTGTACTAAATGAACGTGCTTCTTGTAGTTTCATCAGCATAGAATGCACAGCCGTGCGGCTGACTAGTGCAGAGTGTACCTGTGTACCTACAAGCTGCAGTTAGTGGTGGCCTTGCCAGAGTGGCTTGCTGGCATCTGATTTTTTACTTGAATTTTTTTTAATGTTTCTTGTAATTCGGCTATTCCATCAGAATGGGAACAGGGCACTTCTAGAAAGGAAAGCACTGGACACTTGGATGTTTACTCTGCCAATGAGTTCAACTGTTGGAGCAGCATTCACACCCAAATACACTTACTTTTGGCAGCAACATTTCATAAACCTATTATGCAAATAATCCACTATAATAGGATTAAGGGGCAGGATAAGGCAATATTGTAGACTTGCCTTACATTTTTATTATAGGAACACGATTTCAATGTATGTTTAAGGTGTTTCTCCCTGTAGTTTTAATCTGCTTTATCTCTTTCTGTTAAAGTGAGTGATTAGCTACCTGTAGGAGACCTGAGTATAGGAGTGTAACACCTTACTGCACACATGTGCAAGAGTTTTGAATAGCCCCTGACAGAGTTGCTCCCATCACAAACCACTGGATAACACAGTCACATAAAACATAAAAGGAATCCCTCAGGTCTCACAACGAGACTAGAGTGTTACATGTGGTAAATACTTGAGCCCTCACTACTTTAGGCGTCCCTTGATGATGAGCGGTTATACATTTGATCAGTAAATAACTTTTCAGTCACAGGTGTCCCTTGAGAATAAACGTTCCTTCATTTGATACATGCATAACATTTCCTGTCAAAGGTATCCCTTGAGGGTTAGCGCTTTCTCATTTGCTCATGCATGAACGCTTTCACCTTTAATAAATACACATTTATTGTCCCAGGTGTTCCTGGAGATTAAACGCCCTCTCATTTGCTAAATGGATAGGTTTTCCTGTCACCAGCCTTTCTTGTACATGAACGCTATCACCTTTGATAAATACATAACATTTCTTGTCACAGGTATCCCCTGAGAAGGAACGCTTTCTCATTTGCTAAATAAATAACTTGACCTGTCACTAGTCTCTCTTGTGTCTGAATGCTTTCACCTTTGATAAATACATAACATTTCTAACCACTGAGAGTGACAAACTCCGACGGGATATATTTATTGGTCTCCCATGTGGTGGCAGCAAAAAAAACAGAATACCCCACACAACCTAATAGGTCGAGGCGAGATTCAGGAGAACAATAGCTCGGGGAACTACACCATTCCTGCTCTGTGCCCCCTATTTCTACGCCACCTGTGGCAACACAACAAAGAGTCGCCAACCCGGAATAGTGGCTAGGTCTCCGAAGTACTTGTCAAGAAAAGAAAAAATGGCCCGCTGGTACAACAACACTGTCACATGCGGGGCATGGTATGCTCACTGGACTTCACTTCTCTCCTACCTGGACGGCCCCGGTTGCCGCTTCAGCCAAGCGGTGCATGTCACTACTCTGGCTCGCTCTCTCAACCCCAGGTGGGGGAAAGGGAGAGCAGCCAGCCACCGATAGGTGGTCGGCCTATGGTCATAGAGCAGGGAGTCCCCGACTCAACAGAGGGCCTCGGTGCCCTCCAGAGAAGTCTGGACCTCTGCCTTGTTCACCTTCTCTCCTGACTTTCCCTCGGAGATACTCCTCTGGCTAATATGCCCAATTGGCGCTACCATTCCTGCTCACCAGCAGGGGAGCTCCCTCAGCACCTGAGGTGGAATCACCTCATCGGTGGCCCCGCTCCCTCTGCTGGTGGAGCCTACTATATCAGGGTCCCAGAATTGTGTGCGCCCAGACCACAACCAAGGAGAGGGGTGCGGACATAAAGAAAGGACTGTGAAATCACCAGCCTGTCCCTATAACGGGACATTTAGCCCTTTAGATGCTGAAACTCCACAGGAAATGGGGTTTACATATGGAATGAATATATCTTATGTTATGATTCACTTTAATTGCTAGCCTTAAAGCTAAATCTAAAAGTATTTGATCATGTTAAGTTATGTTATTGTGATTTATACTGCGCACAGCTTCCATTTTCATGGTCTTCAGGTGCTCTGGCGGATCTGAAAAGGAAGGAGGGCTTGGGAGGGTTTGTTTGTGTGACTGAGAGGGAAAGCACCAGAGAGCTTTGTTGAGCTGTTGGCATCTTCATTTTGGGAAAAAAATATCACTTATCACTATGTACTGAGTTTGCTTTTGGTTGGTAAGGTTTTGATGTAGGAGTGTGTATGGGGTGGTTTGTGCATTTGTGGTTTAGTTTTCAGTAGTGTATTGGGTTTAATTGGGTGTTGCAGAGTGTGTGCATTTTGTGGAAGTTTTGGGTTTCTGCAGTAGGAGAAGTATGTGTGTGTTTTGTTAGATGTTTAGAACGAGTGAGCATGATATTGGAGAATTTTTTGTATAGTTACTGATGAAAGTGGTCTGTGCCCTTCTTTGCAAGCAGTATGTTGGTTTGGCTGGGTTCACAATCTTTTATGGCGGTTTTGCATGAAAATGCTTTATTTCAATGGGGTAACAAGGTTCCAGTTCATTGAGTTTTGGGTGTTTCTCCTTGCATTGTGATTGGCTGTTTCCCTTTTATGGTGTTTCCTCTTCAGCTCGATCAGCTAAAGAGCCATGTTCCTAGTAATTTTCCTGAATTTTAGGTGCTCTTCTGTTGTTCGTATTTCCTTCAGGAGTGAGTTCAAGTTTTGCCAAGACGCAGGAGACTTCTGCTCCACCAAATTTCAGCTTTGAGTATTGTTTTGGTTAGAGGCAAATGTCATTGCTGGACCTCAGTTTTCAGTTTGGTTTGTAGATGGAGATTCTTTCCTATATGAATTCTGCTCCTTGGCCGTGGATTGCTCTATCTGTTATACAGAGCGCTTTAAAGAAAATAATTATTTTGACTGGAAGCCAATGTAGCGTGGTTCTCAGTGCTGGTGTCTCTTAGTGAGTCTGTGGAGTAGACTTGCTGCTGCATTCTGTATTCGCTGTAATTGTTTTGGTGTCGGAGTCCAGCATTTCGAAATAGATACTGTTGATGTAGTCTATTCATGATGTGGAAGATGACGGCGAGTGTGCTATGTGGGAAGGGGAGGAAAGGTAACATCCACTTAATGGTGCATAGGTGGAAGAAGCACGTCTTGACTACTGCCTTAACTTGTGATACGAGTGTTAAGTCATTGTCCATTAATATCCTGAGGTTAACTACTTGGGAAGGTTCCAGTCAATTTCCCATTTCGGTAGGCCATGGAATATGGTGTTGGTTCAACAGACTGCTGTGCATGATCATGATTTCTGTTTTGTTCGAGCTGAGTTTTAGGCTGTTAGTGCTCATCCAATCGTTTATTTCTGGGAGGCAGGTGATATGGGTTATGTCTGCTTCTCCACTGGTGTTGATTTTGTCGATGATTTTTGTGCCGTCTGCACAGTTGTAGTGGGTGAGTCCATGATGTCTTTTGATGAGATTAATGAGTGGGGTCCTATAGATGCTGAAGAGCAGTGGTAAGAGTAATTAACCTTGTGGAAGTCTGCAGGTTGTTGTGTGTGGCATTGAGTTGTAAGGGGTTAGTCACGTTGTTTCTGTTCTTTCTGCCAGAAAATGTTTTAACCACCATAAGACTGTGTTGCTGATTTCTATTTCTTTTGGCGAGGGCTTCTTGGTAGACTGTTTCAAAAACTGCTGATAGCTCTAGTAGTATTAGCACCAAGGTAATGTTGGAGTCGGCATTGGATTTTAGATAATACCCATATGGATAGTACTGCTGTTTCTGCTCCTCTCATGGGTCTGAAACTCACTTGTTCGTGGTCTAGTATCCGAATGTTTTCTACATGCTCCAGAATTTGTTCGTATACGTAGCTTTCTAGGAGTTTCGCCGGGGACGAGTAGAGAGCACATGTACACGTCATCTATAGAGCCCACCAGCTCACCTCTGTCATATTGCAAGAACAGCAAGAGAACACTGTGCATGACACCTGATATCCCAATACCACACTGAAGGTATGAAAGACATTATGCGCTCAGACAACCGTATCAAATGTATCCCCAAACTGATGCGGTAGACGTGAGTCTGAAGACACCACTGGACATAGAAGAGCTATAAGTAAAGTCAGACAGAAGAGAAGTGACATCATGAAGAGCGAAGATACATAGACGCACTAAATCTGATGAATGGATGTCCAAAGAATGTGTAAGAACAAAGGGTATTTGATTGGCTCAGGACCAAGGATGCTACAGCAAGAAGCAACTGTAAGGAACGAAAGAAGTTGAAGAGGATAAGCCATGTACATAATACATTTTTCTCTCAGATTAGGTAAATGAGTGAATAATTGTGAGGGCCAAGTATTGAACAATGAAGAATGCAGAAAGTGCACGCAGGATGGAGCAAACAAGTGTACAGAGTCACATGAGAGTAATAGCACCCAATATAATTGAATCAAATAGCACTAAATGAAAGCTCACAAAGCACAAAATCATGGTCTCTTCACACGTTGTGTAAAACCAGAAGACAAGGCCTATTCATAAAGCTCCAGACGAAGATAGCAGCCCACCATCACTCCCTTTAAAGTTCAGAGGAAGAGAACGGCCAGCAAGGTCAACTACAAAGAAGAAGCCTAGGCTTAGGGCCTAAATGATGAGAGATGGTAGGCTAATTAGCCAAGAAAGTCAGTTATCTGACGTTGTTCCCTTGCACCTTGGTTTCATTGTTTATGTGCTGCTAACAAGCCAAATGTCCAAGGTTGGAAGAGAGTGCCAACCAATCATGAGGGCCTGTGTGATGGTGAACTATATATTGTTGCAGAAGCCTATCCGCTGCTGTTATTATGCTGTTATCAGTATTTTACATAGTTGGAGGTTTTTTAAGGTATGCCTACCAGATAACGGGCAGCCAAAGATGATTCAAACCCGTATATGAACCATAGGTATATATGTTCCTTTAACCAATCCCTCCACCATTAGGTTTTTACTGTTTGATATGTAGGATGACGTCAAAGCTGATGCACATCGAGGTATAAAGACTTTTGTGTAATGGAAATGTGCTGAGAGTGTATGAGCTACAATCTGTTTCTCTACTTTATTTAACTGATAATAAAGAAGTATTTTGCCGTATTCTTTGAGTCTATCCAGTTATTTGGGCCTGAGATCAATTATTTCGTAATCCCATTCGGCACTTGGAACGCTCCAGGTGCTATTGCACATTTTGGTAGCAGTGCAGATTGTTCAGATATGATATGATATGGTATGGTATTTATAACACGCCTATACACAAGATTCTTATTTTATTGACGTCTTCCACCATTAGCCAGAAGATTGCTGAGTTTCATGCGGAGAGCAAAGAAAACACATGTGTGAAACGAGATGGTCGGCAGGTGCCTCTTTGAAGAAATTCTTGTCTGGTCCCCACGGGTGCCCAGTGGACTGAAGGCAAATTGGTCGAATGGGGAAGAGTTGATACCGAAGGGCTCGAACCGAACAATGGATGTGAGTAGAACATCGAAAGTGGCACAAAAAAAGGGAGGGATTGTATGGCAAGTGTTAATATATATAGTAAGGAAACGGGAACATGATTTTAAGAGAGAGAGGGATAACCTCGATTCCTATTCTCAAGGAGGTAGAAGGTAAAGCATTACTCTCCAAGGGGGATATTTTTAGGGATTCCTGAGGCAAGGCTGTGAGAAACCAGAAGGTGTCCCACCCACTAGTCCCCGGAGATCTGTCATCCAGGTGGCTAGGACACTGCCCTCGCTTTTGGATCCCGTTCCTAGTGGTGGACCAGTGATGGGGGGTCTTCAGGGAGTGGAGGTGGGACACCAACAGGCGAGACACAGTACCCCATTCCCTGTAACATCTTTTCCCCATCCAACCCTATAGGATACTTAAAAACTCTACTCCCCCTTTTCCGACACAAACACTTTCGTACATCGTAACAGACAACAGACTAACACCAGAGCCGTTTACCTGACATGTCCCAACACACAGGATAGGCAGAGTCAGGTAATTGACAATAACCACGCACACCTGACGGCCCTTTACCTTCCCCACAGGGATTAAAGGCAGAGCACGAAAGCACACTACGAGCAAGCCCGAATGCACAAGGACACAGGTATTGTATTTTGCTTTAAAAGTTCAATCACTCATTAGCAGTTCAAAGTTACTTGCGTCTTTTATCATATGCGCTTTAACAATGTTCGTTCCAGCACTCGCTATACAATGTTGCTGCTTGCAACTTTGGCTTCAACACAGACCGGTCTTGTATTGGTCTCCCCAACTCACCGGCGGTGTTGATTTCACTGACACTGCTTTGTTCTTGGAGCCAAGGTCGGTACCACAGTGACTCGTGCTTCTCTCCGTCTTGACTATTGGCACGGGAGGGCCCTGGGTATCTCTGACACACAATGCAGGATTCTTCAGCCTGGTTCCCTGGTCTTACGCTTTCTATTCTCGAGGTTTCCTTGAAGCAACGGTTCCTTGTCCAAAAGGTCAAGAGAGTGTCCCTCCTTGCGATCCCCTTCGGTTTTACCGTCTGTCTTCTCTCATTCAGCTGCCGTCTTGAAACTGCTGGTTAGATTGTTGATTGAGCTTGAGGACTAATTTTGGGCCATTGAGATGAAGCTTGAGACGCACATGAGTGGAGTTGTGATTTGAGCCTTGAGGGCGAAGGGCCGCAGTGGTGCGGTGTGTGGAGCACGCCCGCAGTGATAGTGGTGAGCCGGGGAAGCTAAGGAAAAGATTTCATTGCACTGTTATGCTTTGAATACATGGTATTTGAGAGACAGTATTGAGTTTGTGAATTGCAAAATTGTTAGGTAAAATTGCATGTGTTGAAATCCAGACATGAGGTCAAGTAAGTATTAAAAAGTGTTACATAAAGTGACGAAATGAGGGATAAATCTCTCCAACACTTACGCTAGTCCCTCCCGTGGTTACAGGACAAAAAATGCAATTCTAGCGCAGAGTGGACTTGCGGTACAGAGGGCAAGTTGGCAAAGCCATAGCCCAAAGACTGAAGATTTTCCAAATGTGTGCAGCAACAATTGACCACTTATTTATATGCAGCATATAACGGTAACAAATTATGCAAGCGACTGGCCATATTAGAGTTATGTAAAATGTTTCAGGACAAGGAAGGGGACTCGATCCAGTGGCATTTGGTGCTGAGTCTGCGGCATATGGAAGGCGAATGGCCCTTGGCTCCCCCTCCTCCTCTGCGGACGTAAATGCAGGACCAGAAAGTAAGGGATTTTACCACGTAAAGGATATAAAGCAGCAGCGGGATACACAAATCCCATTTTTTGCATCTCCAGCGTAGAGTGGCGGAGATGCACTTAGTGGCGCAAAGCAAACGGCTAAAGGAATGCGATATATCAGCAGTGAATGTGAGGAGCTGTTAAGCGACTTCAATTCAGCACTCCAACTAAGTCAATGCCGAGTCGGGGATGCCCAAGGGAAGCCCTTAATTATATATTTTTATGACAAGTTCATAGATCTGGATGATAAACCCTTGTATAACGCCCCTCTCTTTGAATCCCCCTGACCTCACTGAACCAAGAAGTAGGTTGGTTTTGCAAATTAAAAGATTTATTTGAAAATTAAACAATACATATATATATATATATCACACTTTTATAATAAATTAATATTTGATCGCACACTTATGAATATGACAGTGATCAACAATGGATAATATTACACTAGCACACTTTTGTAATCACTTAGGAGTTGGTAAAGAAAGGATAAGGTAGCTGAGAATGCTTCTATGGTTTCAAGGAAAAACAATTATGGAAAGAATGCAGCACAGAAATAAACTGATATGGTTTCAACAAGAGAGAATATAATCACTTTTCCCCTTGTGGCAATTCACTCCCCCCTATGCAGTATAAAGAGATGGAAGGGGAGCATACAATTTTCAGGAATACCATCAAATGCAATACAAATTCAGTTCCCCCCTAGCAAGCTTAGAACATAGGGATGATTTTAAAACACAGGCAAAAATACTTTAAATGTGATTTGCAAAGAAGTGAAAATATACTAAAAATGATTTAAATTCCCTATAGGAGATTCAGGGTAGGTGACAGCTACTTTGAATTAGTTCAGGTCTACACGAGTAATGATTCATGAGGGATTATCAGGTTGAAAACGAATTTCAGCAATGCAAAGCAAAAGCAGCTATTTTTTTTACAAGTGGTGAAATGAGCTAGTTGCAATTTGCGGCACTTTTCCCGAGTGCGTCGAGCGCGATTACGGAAAAACTATAATGAGTAGAAAGTCGGTTTAGGGCTTGTTGGAAAGCTTAGATTCTTAGCTTTGAAATGAAAGTTAAATAGCACATATGGTTGAAAAGATACAGACGATTTTGTGGAGGTAGATTTCAGAAATTAAATAATGAGTCAAAATGGCAAATTACACTTTCACAGCTTTAAAGTCACAGAATGAACACGCGATTTCTAAGGCAGTTCTAGGCAGGTTGAATTGGATGGGATAAGCTTATTTTAAACTAATAGATGACTATGCGCAGTTCTGGCTGGGTACTCAAACTATAAATTTGAAATAGGCCGTCAAGATCTGGTCAACAGGTTTAGCTGCGGTTCTCTCTGCTCTGCTGGTCTGGATCTCTGGTTCTGGCAAAAGTTCTTGGCACTGCACAGCGGTCTGGTCTGGGTCTCTCTGGATACAGCACTGCTTTTTGAGTTCTGGCACAGGGTTCTAGCCAGGATCAAACAGCTCGCCCGGCTGTTGAATAGTTTGGTTAGGTTGCTGGATTCTGAGGCCTGCTGAGAAGGATTCAGCTTTTGGACTAGGCCTCTCTGCTGCAAGTTCTGAAGTCTGGATTCTAAGTTCTGGTTCTGGAGTCTTCTGGATATTGTCTGGTCCGGCAAAATGCTTCGCAAGAAATCAGTTTGACGTGGAAAGTGAATGTCCCTACCTGGATTTCAGTGGGTCTTTTTATGACTTTTGAAAAAGGGCGTGTACGTGGGCATAACCAAGCCTGCCCCTCACAACTTATCATTGGCCAAGTTCTCCTCTCTCCCTTGATTGGGGGAAGGAAATGGAGTGTCATTGTGTGTATGTTTATGATTCAGAGGATCCTCCCCTTGTCACTTTGCACACAAATCTATTTTTGATCCAAATGCATATTTATCTATGTACAATTTTTCTAATATTATATGTCCAGTTAACATATTTTCTGTAGCACCCAACCATCCGATCCCTGTCTTTGTAAGATGTTGTGTCCACTTCTGACAGAATTCTGCCCTTTTCATCAAGAACACAACCTCTAAACTTTTCCAGAATTTACACAAAGGTGCGCAAGGAATACGGGCATCAGATGATAAAGTGTCAGATTTTTAACATACAGACATTTGGAGTAATACCCTGTTTTCCGCTACTACCCCCAGAACATACCACAGAGTCCTAACACCTCTTAAAATGTGCACAGAAAAATCACAGGAATGATGATATTATTTATATAATTTTGACAGTTGTGTACTATGAATTATCCATCTTTTTAAAATTATGCTCTGTCCCAGATGGGTGTAGTTTAGGTTCCAAAGCACATGGGGGAATTTCTGTCTGTCCCCGCCTCCAGCTCTGCTGGCTCACAGAGGCACTGCTCCTCCCAGTTTCTTCCAAGAGGAATCCATTTACGACCCCCCTAATTTAACATTTGCCTGAGCCAAGCAAAGTTCATTGTTCTGTTTCCCTTGCAGTCCCAGGTGCCCCTCCTCTGATTCAATCAGAGAGGTGTGATCTCCTTTTGGTGGTGCAGCAGAAGGGAGGCCAGGCCTGGGAATGCAGTTGGTGGGCAAGTTTCCACTCCTGTCGGGGGTAGTTGCCGGGCAGAATTCAGTCCCCTTAAGCCAGGCTTTAGCCAAATGTCACTTTTGGTTCCAATTTTTCTTCATTCAAATCAAACTTACAATTTTTACACATGCAGCTAGAACGCTGATTCTAAGTTCAAAACTATGACATTTAAGCAGTTGCAACCTATGTCACACTCAAAAGTAGGTCACTCATTTATTTTAAACATGTTGATTTTAGTGGCTTTAAATCCCAATTCACTTAAGCTGCTGACATCCACAGCTCAGCCAGTTTTGTTATGAACATTATTTTAGGCTCTTCATCTTTCCAGATTTGGTATGCACACAAGACTTCATTCTACCAGACGTCTGCTGGTGTTCAGTAAGATTTTTGAATATCTTCCAATGTTTGAAATAGGCATTTTAAGCTTGCATTCAGAGAAACAAAGGTGATTTCAAAGCGCTTTTCTGAGCTAACAGGCACTGCTGTTTTTCCTTTGGCACCACGTTTCACTCATGGCGCTTCTGGCCCCTCACGCTTGCGCTGGTGGGTGGCAGGTTAGGCGACCATCTTGGTGTGCGCAAACTGCGCGGTTTTTCTGGATTCTGGCGCAAGTGTGGGCTTTTCGGCCATCTTGGATTTTCTAAGCCCACAGCACCAATGTTGTAGCATAATAATTCAAACGTGGGTCAAGACACCTGACAGAGCGCAGCGAGCTGCAAGCAAAGCCAAAGGAGAATGACCTGGGGAAGACAGGCCTTAGCGATGGCCCAGAATTGATAGTCCCGAATGAATGGGTAGGCGGACAGATATTGCTCAAAATGGATGGGAAAGCTGCAAGTGAGACAGGGCACGTGGGAAAGGAACTACCGAGTAGTAAAGACGTGGCAGAGGAATCTAAAGAATGGGCGGAGATAATGGAGGAAGTACATAAAAGGCAAAGGGAAGAGAAGGAGGAAAGCAAAAGGGTGCAAAAAGAGAGAGAGCGAGCACAAGCAGGAGAAAGAGAAGAAAAAGAGAAACGAAAACAGAAAGAGCAAGAGGACATAGCAAGGAGGAAAGCGGAAGAAGAGTGGGAAAAGCAATTGCAAATAAAAAAAGAGAAAAAGAAGTTAGAAGTCGAGCAGCTCGTTAAAGAACACCAAAGCAGGGAAGAAGAGGAGCAGAGATGCGAGCGGGACAGAGACGAGAGCAGAGAGAGACGGTCTTTGAGTGCAGTGGACATTAAGGAGCACTTGGCACGTTTAGATGATGAGAATGGGGAGGGTATACAAAGAAGCTTGGTGGAACTCTGCAGGATTAGGAGAAATAGCATGGCTGCCCTATGGACAGATAGGAATGCTACTGGAACCTCAGTGAGGGGGGAACGTGGGAGTACAGATCGAGCAAATGGAAAGCAGAGGGAAGTCCCAATGTTAAGGAGGCTCAGCTTCGAGGAGGAGAGAGAAGGGGACAGTGACAATGGTATCAGGACCATGCGGTCAGGGTAGGATCCACAGGGGAGTGAGGACGACAAAGAGGGAAGACCCTCTAGCCGCTCCAGGGAAGCAAGCCATGATAGAGACACAGTATGGGGAGGCGAAGAAGACATGGACAGAGGAGAGGAGGACATTGAAGGGCAACTGCTTCATCCTAAGGGTGGATCAAGCAGGGCGGATGATATCACTCCAAAACAGTGGGGTTATTTTACCACATAGTAGGTCAAGGGTTGTCTGAGAAGGTGCAAAAATAGCTTAATAAGCCAGTAGGGATGGAGCCTAAGCCTTGGTCCAAAATTCAGCTAACTATAGTGCACTACTGTAGACAAATGCAAGAGAATGAGAGGAAGAAGCATGAGGAAAGAAGACAGGAAGAAGCAAAGTTAGTGCAGAAGAAATTATCCAAGCACACAATGGAAGGGGCAATTCTAATGAGTGGGGAAGGCGTAGTTATTCAGCATGCACAGAATAGACCGCAAATAGCAGGG
Organism: Ambystoma mexicanum; assembly: GCF_040938575.1. NCBI lineage: Eukaryota > Metazoa > Chordata > Amphibia > Caudata > Ambystomatidae > Ambystoma > Ambystoma mexicanum. Next base: position 1,323,099,121 of record NC_090934.1, read on the forward strand.
AGAGGCTTCACAGGGCGAGGGTATGAATCAGTGGTAACAGAGATGAGGGGGGCAACTCAGGGGAGAGAGTCTGGGCATCAAATGCAACAGGGCGCAGAGGGGTTTCATGGGGGACAGCAAAGGCCAATGGGGGGTCCCGTACAATGTTGGGTCTGTGGGAAAATGGGCCACATATCTTGTGTGTGTAGGAACAGGGGTGGGATGCACCAGAACCGGGAAATGCAGCACCAACACACATATCAGACAGAGCAGACCAACTATTATGCCCAGTATCACATGCAAGCGCAGACATACGCTCTGTGACAGACGTACACACAGGTCTTGCAAATGCAGCCATATCAGCCCACGACACGCATCATCGACACAGGGGCACATTCAGCCATCACAACGAGCACAGCAGGCACCAGCACAGCAGAACTTCATAACCACGACACATGCAGACTGCACAATGCCGACTCCCGTGCGAAAACTGGGGGGAGCGACTATTGTAGGGGGAAATCCATTCACAGGGACAGGAATGTCAATATACCCACAATAGGACAGCCCACAGGCAGACCTGATGTGTTCAATCCTATCCATCATACCCAATCCAACTGAGGAGCTACGTATAGGGATGACAATAGGTGACACAAGTTTCTCCTTTTTTGTGGATACGAGGGGCGACTCAGTCCTGTATTAGGGAAGGAAGATACCCAATATCAGGCATTGCCATAAATGCTCAGGGATTCTCTGGGCCTACGGATTTGATTCCTTTTACCAACAAACTTCCACTCTCCATAGAGAACAACGACCTGACCATGCCACCCTTATATTCCCAACAGGAATATCATGTCTCTACACATTATGTGACCATAATGTGTAGAGACATGATAAGCCGAACTAACATGACCATTTCATTCACAGACTAGGGGATAGTGCGCTTGACACCAGGAATTCATTACATGAACGCGATGGAACTCATTCAGGCATATTGCGGGCAGACGGTACAGAGGGTGGTGCCAGTAGACATTGAGTTGTTTCAATGTGGAGTGGAAGTAGTGATAGTGTGGCTCGCAGGGATACAGGGCAGGCTGTTACACATACCCAATGCGTTCTTATTTAGACCAGAGATTCCCTTAGATTAACAAGAAGGGAAGGTGATCCCAATAGAACCAGAGGCAGTTATAGTGAGAGACAAGAGAATAGCATTACATGGGACTGACGACATAGAACGATCATGGAGAAGAGTGATTGCAGTGGGGGAAGGATACAGATTGACTGACGTGACAGACAAACTATTTCAGGATTACCGATCAGATCACGAGGTGGTGTTTGACATAAGCATTACATACTGGGTGAGACTACATTACAGGGATGTGCTGCAGAGAATGGCTGTGTTGCGAAAAGCACCACTACCATTTCTCGAGGAAGACTTGGGGTGAGTACCCAGCGTCTTATGGACCAGTGGTCCCTATGACGTACATCTGCTAAAAGGGATAAGAGCAGTCAAAATAAAGCTTAAACCAGGAGCTATTTTACCAAGGGTGAGACAGTATCCCCTATCAAAGGAAGCAGACAAAGGTATTTATGAGACGATCGCTGCGCTAATGAAGCAAGGAATTCTAGTACCCTCAGAATCGGAGTGTAACACAGTGGTGTACCTTGTAAAAAAAGCAACCGGGGTCATTTTATTCAGGATTTGTGCCCTTGAACCAAATCATTGAAGCAGAATTCCCATTTGTTCCTAATCCAGTGACAATTATGTGAAGCATCCCGACAGAAGCTACCCACTTCATGGTAATAGACTAGAAGAACACCTTCTTCTCTATATCGCTCCATGAAGAGTCACAGGACATGACCTTGTTTCTGTATAGAAACCGGAAGTGGAAACGCACAAGATTACTACAGGGGTTCTGTGAATCACCTTCTACTCTCTTCAATAGGGTCGTCCAGATGCATCTTGACAACATACAGATGGGGAGCACCATCATATGGTATGTGGATCACATTTTGATTTGTAGCAAGTCAGAGGCACAGTGTCAACGTGACTTGGTATACTTGTTGCAAAAGCAAGGGGGGTTCTTGTAGTTTCTCTGCTACCGGCCTATATCCCGGGTTAGAGTCTCAACCAGAGTCTTTAGCTCACCATCCTTTCACAGAAGAGAAATTTCCCCTACATATCAGTCTTTCTCCTTCCCAAGGGCAATCCAGAACCAAAATGCCTGGCAATTCTCTTCTGAACAAGAGTACCAATAGCAACCCCAGGTTTTGGTATACTTATTGACAGTACTGGCAGAAAAGGGTTACAACGAGGACAAAATTACAATATTGCCAGAAGGAAGTGCTATATATCAGACAACTGAAATTGAAAGGAAGGGCGAAAAGTGACTCCAGAAAGGGCGAAAAGTGACTCCAGAAAGGGCAGAGGCAATCTGCAGAATACTGATGCCAAAGACAGTGAGAGAAATGCAGCAGTTCTTAGGCCTCTGCAATTATTGCAGAGCCTGGGTGTTTAACGATAGTACATAGACGAGACCCTTGCCAGGCGGACTCAGACGGACTCAGGGAGGCACAGAGAGGGGACGGCAGCCTTCAAGGTGCTGAAAAAAGCAATATGCACAGCTCCAGTGTTAGGGATCCCAGACTACCATGATGAATTCTATTTCTGCTCACACTCAAATGGAGTAGTGATGACTCCGGTACTCACGCAGAAGACTACCTTAGGGCACATGCCACTGGCCTATTATATTGGACGTTTAGACCCATTGATGAGAGGACATAATCCAAGCGAACAAGCTCTGGCTACTGCCGCATTCAGAGAAGAAAAGTCCATGAATATTACGATGGGATGCAACACCACACTTTACGTGGAGCATGCTCTCTTTGCAATCCTCGAAAGACCCAAGACTACACTGATCACGCAGAGAGTTTCTGGATACAAGGTAATTATTTCGAATCCAGCGATAAAAGTGATAAAGTGCAGAACTGTAAACCAGCCAACATTTCTAGCTGAACCAGTGGAAGCGGCAGACTATATCTAGGACTGTACTACGTACATGGAACAGTATGAAGACCTTTCCAAAGTGGGGGAGAAGCCACTTGAGGGGGGAGAAGTGCGTTATATTGATGGGTCTTCAACGATCGACCAAAAAATGGGAGAAGGAAATACGGGGATGGCAGTGGTGTGACCAGAGACGGACGGTTGGGACAGCCGAAGTAATAGCAAGCGTGAGGTTGCCTTGACATTTGTCAGCGCAAGCAGCGGAATAATGGCATTAAAAGCGTACAGGGACCAGGAAGTCTGTGTATTCAGATTCAGCCTACGTGACGTCCACAGTACACTCTGGGCTGTCACAATGGCAGAGGAGGGCTTCCGAAGTGCTGACGGCACACCAATGCTGCAGCTGCCCCTATTGGGAAGGCTCATAGACATGCTGCAACCCCCATCAGCCATAGCGGTTGTGAAGTGCCAGGACCAAAGTAGGGGGGAGGACCTAGTTCCCGGGACAACAAAGCTGCAGATGCAGAAGTGAAGCATGCAGCATATTTCTCTGAAATCAGAGACTTTGATACCCCATCAAACACACATATTCATGTGCGCAATATGATTCTAAAGGAAGGCTATAATACCTTGCCAGCCATGACGATAATGGAATTTCAGGTAAGGGTGCTGATAGATGAGAAAGAATTATGGGTGAGAAGGGGATGTTCAATATCCCCCACAAATGCTTTGTGGCGACGGGAGAGTACAGAAGAGTACAGGCAAGCTAGTGATTCCAACAGCACTATTGCAAATTGTGCTCACACAATTATTCTACTCATCTGAGTAAGGACGTACTTTGGTCACACATTGGGGAAGAGTGGTTCTGTCCAACTATGGTGGAGCATATAGCTGCATTCATGGAAACCTGTGTCACCTGTAAGAAGTTTATAGATGGGCATACTTTACGTGCTGTGAGAGGATCAATACGCCACCCAATCTGGCCCTTCCAACACCTCCACATAGACTACAGCAACATGATCCAGGTGTGCCAGGGCTACTGCTAAATGATAGTGGTTGTGTGCCTGTTTTCTCGAAGGATCGAAGATGGTCCCTGCTCACACCCTGATGCTCTCAGAGCCGCGGAATTCCTCATTAGAGAGGTGTTCCCATGATAGGGGGGGTGAGGTCCTGCAGTCTGACAATGGACCTCATTTCGTAAATGAGACCTTTGAGCACATTACAACTCCATTGGAGATACAGCACAAATTCTCCTGTGCCTATCACCCACAAGTGAATGGCTTCTGTGAGCGCCTCAATGGCCTGCTCAAAGAAAAGATTGCAAAAATAAAAGCCACCTTAAAAAATGTTTGTTCCATTGATTGCCCTTAGCCTTGTTCACACTGCGTAATCAGACCACATCCGAACACCACTTAAAGCCGCATGAGGAGGTAACTGGATGGCGCATGCAACACCCCCTTGCTCTTCCCACTAGGGCTTTGACAGATGACCATGCCACCTCTAATGTGTTTGGAAAAGAAATGTAAGTATATGTCGCTTCTTTGATGGCTAGTGCCTCTTTTATTTCTCGCCAACTGCAGGCAAGCTGGGAGAGGTCGAAGAAGTGTGAAGAAGATAACACCCCAGAAACGAATGAAGGACTTATAAAGCTACCACTACTTTACCCTGGGGACACTGTCCTGTTGAGAAACTTTATCCAACTTCAGCTGACCTTGGTAGAAGCCCAGGTTCAATGGGCCTTACATCGTAGAGAAGGCTACAGATCATGCAGTTAATCCAGAGGTCTTCAAACTGTGTTGTAGGCCCCAGCATGGGGGCACGTCACATTCCCAGAGGTGTCACAAGATCCCAGCCTGAAATAAAACATTTAAAAACATTTAAATGGAGGAAATGGGCACGGCTACCAATTAAATTGTTGCCCACAGTTGGAAATGGCAATTCATTCCTTTAGTGACAGACTGTTTGAATAGTACCCAAGGGGTGGTTTTTGTTAAATATGTATACAGCAACAATGGTCAAAACTACTAGCTGCATGGTGAAGTAACGCATCCAACTGGCCCACATTGGCCAAAAAAGTGGGCCATTTTGACCAAAAAAAAAAACAGCCCACACTAGCATTTGGAATTTTTGGTTCAGCCTTGCCCTTAGTCCAGACCGACCCTGGCACCTCATCCATAATGGCTGAGGGGGTGTCTACCCAGTGGGCCCCTCACCCGTTATGGAGGAGCCAATGAGCGAGTCCAGTGAAATACTGAGCATTCCCTCAGCTGCTTTTTCAGCTGGGCGAGAGATCCTGGGCTGGCTGAACTGTCAAAGGGAAACAATGTTTCCCTTTGACAGTTCAGTTCTCCAGCCGCACATGCTCACTAAGTTATGCAAGGCTGGGGGGTTTCGTTTCGCAAAGCCTTGCACAGCTGATTGGAAATGCTGACTGGGGAACGGCATGTCTGTATGTGCAAGGGGGAGTCCTGCGTCTCCTCGCATATAAGGACAGAGCAGCCTGAAGCAGGGTGTTTCAGCACCCACATGCAGGCCCCAGGAAGTTCTTGCTTACCGTTTCCTGTTCATGATGCAGGAGCTGGAGCGCTGGGGATGAAACTTCAGGACCGGGGCTGAAGGTAAGTTTATGTTAATTTATAAATATGTGTCTGGATGCGTGTATGCTTGTGTTATGCGTGAGTGTATGATAATGGGGGCTTGTGTGAATGTAAAGTGCTTGCTGTGTGAATGTGTGTGTGTTTGTGTTGGTCAGTGGAGCAGATTTCGGCAAGTGGGGTCGAGGAGGGTTGTACAACAATGGCATTTTAAAAATGCCTTTGTTGCACAATCCCCCTACCCACCTGTCAAAATCAGCTCTCCTTCTGTGGCGCTGTGGAGCCCAGGAGATAGGGATGGTATTTTTTTACTGGACATCTATCATAGATGTCCAGTCAAAAATACCATGCTTTCCATCCCCCCAGCGCCATGCATACACACATAATCATGTGGATTGTGTTAGGCAGTGTGGGGCCCAGGGGACAGGGATGGTATCTTTTTAATGGACATCTATCATAGATGTCCAGTAAAAAAATATCATGCCTACAACCCTTGGCCCCCAAAGCACCAATTGCAAACTGTTTGTTTTTTACCCGTTAACCCATTATTTAAAAAACAATCCCGGGGGAAACCCCCCCCCCGAATCCTCCTTGATTAGTTTGGGCTCCCTCGCTACGCTCATTCGCTATAGCATATCTGGGGGAAAAATGTATGCCCCTCCACCTAAAAAATTCACCAACCGCACTGGCCCTGAGACTGTGCTGAGAGCAGGGTGGGGGAGCCCAGGGACTGTGGTGGGAGCAGGATGGGTGGGAGCCATAGGATAGTGGTGGGAGCAGGGTGGGGAGATCCCAGGGTCTGTGGTTTGGAGAGCCCAGGGACTGGGTAGGAGTGGGATGAAGGAGCCCAGAGACTGTGTTGGGAGCAGGTGGCAGAGCCCAGGGACTATACTGGGAGAAGGGTGCAGTAACTACACATGATAGCTCATAGTCATTTGGATTTACTGTCCATTTGGCATTGTTGGGGGGCCCGGTCTGTCCACATTTTGCTTGGGAGGGGCTCAGGCCTAAAATGTTTGAAGACCACTGAGCTAAACTGAGCGGTAAGAAGGTCTGGAAATACATTGGAGATGTTAAGCCCTGCCGAGGCTGAGACCTCCACCCACCCAAATGAAGACGATTTGATGAAAGAAAAAGAACAAGACAACATGAACCACAACCGCAGCTAACCCCCTCCAGGACCAGAGAGTTAGGCAAGGATAATAGGCACACCTAGATTAGGAACATTATCTTTTCTTTATAATAGGTATTCATTGAGAAAGTACAGACTGTACGAGATATATGGTCCCTAATCGACATATGTCCTTTCAAGAGTATTTCATTAGATTTGTGATACAATCAGAAACAGAGCATATGATTCCTTCACAATTGTCTTTTTCACACTTTTCTGCTTTATGTAGCTCAGACCTACCCACAGAGACCCACCCGTCATTGACCTAAACTGTCATGTAGAGTGGGGCTTCGAGTACAAAAGCTTGTGCTAAGATAAATACCACTAACCTGGATCAGATGGCAGTCCCTGAAGAATGGAAACCTCCCCTGGAGACTCTGCCACCCTCTGCCTGGAGACAAGGATCAGAGATGTACAGAGGCCCCAGGGAAACCCTCTGGGGTAGAAAACCCTGATGTCAGGAATTGGGAGCTTAGCGACTGTTGGTGCACTTCTGGGCATTCAGGGTGTGACTGTGGATCCCTCAGGGGTGAACTGCAATCAGCATGTCTAACAACAAAAAAAGGACAGGTAAGTGAATTGAATGTTTCAGTTTAGCTAGAGTCAAAGGAAATACAAATACTTTTTGGTGAGAACGAGGGGAGAGTAATGCTGGGAGGTTCCAGGAGGAGGATGTGTTTCCTGCAGTGCGACGAAAGATTGTTGTTGGAATGTATGTACCGTTAGAAAGAACATACTGCAGAATGGATGGGTCTCGGCTTGCATACCTGCTCGATCTGTGGTGTCGGAGCAAGTGCGTGTTTGATGGCCATGACATGCGGGGAGAGAGCACACACAGGAGCCTGTCCCAGACTGTAGGTTACTCTATAAAAGAGGATGGGCTGAAAGCACAAGAGAGGTAAGCGCAACCGGTCACTGGAGAAGGAAAAAGACGAGTGAAGCAACAAGATAGTCCAACCATGTTCAGGCAAGGGAGGAGACAGAGGGATGGTTAGATACCGGCTGTTTCAAAGCAAGAAGGAAGGCAGAAGTACACCTTTGATGAGGCAGAGGTTAAAAGGGGGAAACTGGGACACAGAAGAAGCCGCGAAGTGTAGCAGGGGTTACCGGGCAGAAGATCTGTGGAAACAGCAGGGATGAAGGCAAGATTGAATAAAGAACAATGTCATAAGGTTCCCTAGGAGTCATACTTACGAAGTGTCTGAAGCTGGAGTAGCGACACGAGGAGCCCTAGCAATGGGCTCTTGATAGTCCGCTGATGGAAGCGGCAAAGGCAGACCCTGACTGACTGCACGCAAGTTGAGCTAAACCAGGGAACAATGGATAATCTCGGGAGCCATCTTGGAAAGGGCTAGTGATACTGTGTAACGGAATCTCCCACTGCACCACCACGATCAGCGCCGGTAGTGAGACATGACAGTATGCCCCCCTCTCAGAGGCGCCCAGCCTGGTTTACCAGGATGAAGCCGATAGAATTTATGAGCCAGATGAGGGGCCTGAACTCCTGTCATGTCCCGCCGTCTCCGCTGGTCCCTGTGGCGGTGGTGGAAGAGGGTCGGAATGGTATCTCTTTACCCTACCAAGATGGCTCCCTGGAGCGTGTGCTGTTCCAGTCTTTTGTGGGACCGTGGGAGGGTTGTACCCGCCTCTGTTGTCAGGAATCCATTATCAAGATGCTGGATCCAAGCAATGTTGCATTGATACACTTCTCAAAGCTTTGCTCCGTGAGTTTGCAGCTAGTTTCCTCTGTTCCTCTGTCCATACAAATCCTATCCTTGATGTCCTAATACCTCTTTGCCTTCTATGTAACAGGATCTGTTTCTGCTTGCGACGACCTCACTCGTCTCAATGCTGCAGAGTCATTATCTCTGCTCCGATCAGATGCTGCTTCTCGTGTATGTAGAAACAGTACTACGATCTTGCGGATCATTTTTTGCTTATTATTCTTACCCTTGTATGAACGCTGACACTGCCTTCCTTCCCCTTGTTTAGCCGCCGCTGGCCAACACCTCGCGGTATCCACGGCAACGCAGACCCAGACGTCAGTTCTCGTGTCTGCAGAGCCGTCAGCACCGCAAACAGCTACAGTGTCTGTCTGAAGCTATCGGCAGGAAGGTATCCAGTTAGATATTCGTAATACACTGTACTTATACTTATTTATGCTCTATCCACATTTCCTCTTATCATGCCACAGAAACCCGTAGCCTTGTTGTGGACCCTCCGCCACATCAGAACAGACTTCTCTCTCCAAATAACATCACACGCTCATGCTAACAGTCTGGTGGGCACAGTTTCTTTACGAGTTGGTGCTCCTAAAAGTTCTGCCCTTTCTAAATTTCCTATTCTTTCATTTGTTGGATCTGGAAATCTGATTAGACCTTACCAGCATCATTAGAAGGACTACAATTCTCCAGCTCCTCTCTCCTCTGTACAACCAGTTACCAGGAGAAGACATTGACTACAGTAACCAGAACAGGGTTTTCTTCCCCAAAGAGTTTCCCCGGAAACCCTATGTATACTTGATCGCAGTTCATCGGGTGGCTTAGGGCAACCAGGTAGATTCGCATATCATCGGCCACTGCTGCTTCTGATTCAGGTGGGTGCCTTTTCGTTCAACACTAACAGTTTAGAAGTTGTAAGAACTGAATCCTTACACCCGCCAAGCAGGCTCCCAAGACCTGTCAGCTGGGGAATAGCCCTTCCAGTCTACCAGAAACTGGAAATGACCCCTCAAGTAACAGGAGTCGCAAATGCCAGACACTTCGTATTCGGGACCCGATGGAGTAGCCACATGAGGTGGTTGAGAAGTAGCCCCTCATAGCAAATGATCAGGGACATCCGGCTTAATCTGTGAAATGTGGAATACCAGGTGAATCTGGGACCAAGAAGGAGGAAGTTGAAGATGAACCGCTGCCAACCCCAAAAACTGCAGGATCCTGAAGAGACCAAAAAAGCAAGGAGACAATTTGGAGGGAATGAGATGACGAGGGAAGAAACAAGAGGCTAACCAGACTAAGTCCCTGACCGAAATGGCTAGAACAGGCGTCCTTTTCCGATCAGCATATCGCTTGCCACGGTCTTGCGCTTCCTGCAGAGCAACCTGGGCAGAGTGATGGCCCTGTTGTATGCCTGCCAGCAGAGCGTCAACATCCGGAATGAATAGTTGTGGGGAAGTAGGAAAGATGGAACCCATAGGAACAGAATAAAGGACTGGACTTCAATGCAGAATGAGGTGCGTTATTATAAGCAAATTTGGCCAACGGCAGAAGGTCTACCCAGTTGTCCTGTGCTGCTGATATGAAGCATTTCAGGTACCCTTCCAGGGTCTGATTAAGTCGTTCAGTTTACCCATTTGCTTGTGGGTGGAAGCCTAAGCCGAGGGCATGCTGAATATCAAGAAGAGAACAGATCTTTTGCCAGTACTGAGTGTTGTATTGCGGTCCCCAGTCAGAGATGATAGTGTCCGGTGATCCATGTCGTGAAAAGATAGTTTTGGTGAAAACCCGGGCTATCTGGGCTGCTGTTGGGACTTCAAGCAGGGATACAAAATGAGCCATCTTAGTGAAATAGTCGATGGTGACCATTATAGCCGTATGATTCTCTGAAGGAGGAAGGTCCACTATGAAGTCAGTGGAAATTATTTGCCATGGCCTCACAGGGATCGGTATACGAGACAGAAGACCCATTGGGAGGGAATGTGGTGATTTAGACTGTAAACAAGTAGAACAGGCTGAGGCGTAATCACGCACGTCAGAGGCCAAGGACGGCCATTAAAAAAGTGTCTCTGTGAGTTCTGTCGTGTTGGACACTCCTCGGTGACCGGCAGCTCAAGAGTCATGACACATGTGCATGACCTCTGTTTGTAGAGTTGCAGTTGGGATTAGTAAACGGTGCCCATAGAAGTAATAACCTCTTTCAAAGGTGGAGGCAGTCAGTCTTGTGTTCCAGGGAAATTTGCTTGACCTTCTGGAGAAAGTTGGTAACAACATGAAGAACAATCACCATTAGGAATATTTTTTCAGAACGAAACTTGCCGGTTAGAAGATCCTTTCGGGAAAGCGCATCGGCCCGAAGGTTCTGTATTCCGGGTAAAAAAGTATGTTGTAGGGAGAGAAGAAATGAGCCCATCGAGCTTGTTGACTGTTAGTGGTTTGGACGTACTTCAGATTCTGGTGATCAGTCCGGACTTCGATGAGGAACTGCGATCCAAGCAGAAGATGTCTCCTTTCTTCAAAAGCTTTCCTGATGGCCAGTAACTCTTTCTCTAGGACTGAGTAATTCAACTCAGATGAGTTAAATGTTTTGGACAAATAAGCTACAGGGGATTCCATGCCAGAATCGTTTTCTTGTAACAGGACGGCACCCACAGTGTGATGAGAGGTGTCTGTTTCAAGAACAAACTTCCTTCCTTGGTGTGGAGAACCAAAATCGGAGCTGAGGAAAACAGGTATTTTAGATGATCAAATGATGCCTGTAATCATGAAGCCCACAGGAAGGGATTTCCTTTCTTGAGAAGCCTTGTGAGGGGAAGAATGATTTCTGAGCAGCCGGGAATTAATTTCCTGTAGAAATTAGCAAAACCGACAAAACGTTGGATCTCTTTGACAGAAGACGGAGGAGACCAATCCAATACTGCTAAGACTTTGGAAGGGTCCATAGAAATCCCCCGAGCAGACAAAATCTAACCTAAGTAGGAAACCTGTGACTGGTGGAACTCACACTTTTCCGCCTTGCAGTGCAGATGGTTGGTTTAAAGTCGGTCCAACACCAGACGGACATGGTGAATATGCAAAGCCTCATTTGGGGAGAACATCAGGATTTCATCCAGGTATACTACCACGAAATGAAGTAACACATCAGTGAATAGCCGGTCCATGAACCTCTGAAATATTGCAGGGGCTTTGGAGAGTCCAAAGGGCATCACATGATATTAAAAACGCCCAAAATGCATTCTAAAGGCAGTTTTCCATTCGTCCCTGGCAGCTATCCTTATCAAATGATAAGCCCCTCAGAGATCCAACTTAGTATAGATGGTGGCTCAGTTTACAGCTTCCAGTATATCAGGAATCAACGGCATGGGGTATCTATTGGGCACAGTGGTTTGGTTGAGTCATCAAAGTCTATGCATGGATGAAGTTCTTCTGTGTTCTTTTTAGGGATAAAAAATAAGGATGCACCAGCTACCGAGGTGGATTCAGAGATCAACCCATTTCGTAGGTTGGTTTGAAGATATTCCTTGAGGACAGTTTCTCTTTCTGTGGCAGCATATACATCCTGCCAAAAGGAATAGGTTGTTCGGGGATCAATTTGATGTGGCAGTCATCTCTCCGATGCAGAGGAAGAGCTGAAAACTGATGGAGTAAAAAAGCCTCAGTGTATTCAGAGTAGCACTCAGGGATGCTGCTTAAGTGACTCAGTATCGTGGAGGAAGCTGCATGTGTTCCGGGAGGGGTTGTGTGGAGACCGACCAAGCCATTGGACAGACAGTGGGACACATAGTGCTCAGACCTTAGAAAGAGTGTCCTGCTGTCCAATTGACGTAAGGATTATGCTGACGGAGCCATGGCAAACCCAAGATGATGGGGAAATGGGCTGCCTTAATTATGTCAAAGCTGATGTGCTCTTCATGGGATGCAATTTTACATGTGAGAGGTAGAGTTTGTTCCCAGATGGGGCCGGATATAAGGGGACTAGAATTTACCCCTTGAACATGTATCGATATTCGTTTAGAGACGTGTCCAATGCCCTTATCCAATGTCCATTGATGGTCTATGAAATCACCTGCGGCACTGCAATCTACTACAGCAGTAATATTCTGTATTTCTTTGTCACCCATGTGTAGAATCAGAAGGATGACTCCCATGGGGGTTTCAGTGATTTCAGCATTCTGTGATAGCAGTGGAATGTCTTGGGAACACAGTGCTTGGTCCAAAGTCATGGTTCCCTTTACGACCGGGCTTGGAAGTTTCCCAACCTCTGCGGTTCGTTTCTTCTTGGTGGTGCCACGGGACATTCTCTGACCAAGTTTTGGGAGCATCCACAATACATACATAATCCCTGTGTGCGCCGGCGGTCCCTTTCTTCGGCAGAGAGTGGGCCTCTGGCCATCCCAGTTGCATTGGTTCCTCGGTAGAGACAGACCTCAGTGGCACCACAGGGCATTCGGATCTTACCCAAAATGTTCTTCCTCTTCGACATTCGTGATGGCGTTCCTGGAGTCGGTAATCCATCTGCATTTTAAGTGTAATCATGTCTGCTAGATTTACTGGTCTGGGTACTCAAGAGACCTCATCTTTAAAGTCTTCAGTAAGACCGCGTCTGAACAGGGTCAATAAAGCATCATCCAGCCAAGCCGTCTCAGCCGACATCTGTTTAAATTTTGTAACATAAGTCAGGAGATCCTGGAACCCTTGCTTAAAGTCTAGAAGTTTTTTTTGGGAGGATACAGTGATCTCCTGTCTGCAGAACATTGTCTTTAAACTATTAACGAAGGAAGGGTTTGAATCTAGTATGGTATTGTTTGTCATCACGAGAGGTGTTGCCCAAGCTAATGCGGCCCCAGCAAGATGTGAAACCAGGAAGCCAACCATATCTCTATCCGTGGGAAAACAGGTGGCCTTAAAAGTGAACTGTATGGTACAGCTTTCAAGAACCTCTTTAAGCTTATGTGGATTTGCGTTGTATTTCCCACTGGGTAATGAAGACAGGAGTTCAGGCCTAGGGTTGCTCGTGCAACCTGTTGCCTGAGGTTGGCATTTTCTTGTTTTAGGTTTTGCACCTCATGGGTCAGGGACTGCATGGCAGACAACAATTGCTGCATCTGATCCATACTCTCTGTTTCTTTTGGGCATCGTTATCTGTCATGTAGAGTGGGGATTCGTGTACAAAGAGATTGCGCTAAGATAAATACCACTAACTCGGATCAGATGGCAGTCCCTGAAGAATGGAAACCTCCCCTAGAGACTCTGCCACCCTCTGCCTGGAGACAAGGATCAGAGAGGTGCAGAGGCCCCAGAGAAACCCTCTGGGGTAGAAAACCCTGATGTCAGGATATGGGAGTGTAGCGCCTGTTGGTGCTCTTCTGGACATTCAGGATGTGACTGTGGAGCCCTCAGGGGTGGACTGCAATCAGCATTTCTAACAACAAAAAAGGACAGGTAAGTAATTCGAATGGTTCAGTTTAGCTAGAGTCAAAGGAAATACAAATACCTCTCGACGAGAATGGTAGGAAAGTAATTCTGGGAGGTTCCAGGAGGAGGACATGTTTCCTGCAGTACGAGGAAAGATTGTTATTGGAACATATGTAGTGTTAGAAAGAACGTACTGCAGAACGGATGGGTCTCGGCCCGTGTACCTGCATGATCTGTGGTGTCGGAGCAAGTGCGTGTTTGATGGCCGCGATATGCTGGGAGAGAGCACACATGGGAGCCTGTCCCAGACTGTAGGTTACTCTGTAAAAGAGGTTGGGCTGAAACCATAAGAGAGGTAAGCGCGACTGGTCACGGTAGAAGGAAAAAGACTGAGCGAAGCAACAAGAGAGTCCTACCATGTTCAGGCAAGAGAGGAGACAGAGGGATGGTTAGATACCGGCTGTTCCGAAGCAAGCAGGAAGGCGGAGATATGCCTTTGATGAATCAGAGGTTAAAAGGGGGAAACCGGGACTTGGAAGAAGCCGCGAAGTGTAGCAGGGGTTCCTGGGCGGAGGATCTGTGGCAACAGCAAGGATGAAGGCAAGATGGAACAAAGAACAATGGCATAAGATTCCCTAGGAGTCATACTTACAAAGCGTCTGAAGCTGGAGTAGCAATGCGAGGAGCCCTAGCAAAGGGCTGTTGATTTTCCGCTCCTGGAAGCGGCAAGGGCAGAGCCTGACTGCCTGCACGCATGTTGAGCTGAGCCAGGGAACAATGGATAATCTCTGGAGCCATCTTGGGAAGGGCAAGTGATACTGTGTAACGGAATCTCCCCTGGCGCCACCACGACCAGCGCCGGTAGTGAGACATGACATAAACAGTGAATCGAGAATCTGTATAGTATGGGAGCGAATTTTCTATGCAGCACTTGCCTGGTACTATAGACGTAGAGCGTAACCTAACATACACTAACCTCATAACTACGCATTTATGAGGTTTTTCAGGTGAGTTTTACAACCCTTGGAGCAACGCAAGAAAACGCTCAGTAATAACAAGATGGGAAATGTCATTCGAAACACTGTGATAGTGTTTTGTGCCTTCTGCTATTTCTATCTCTTTTCCCTCCTTGTTCTACAAAGACTGTTATTTTCACATGCACAAGCTTTAACCCCTACTAACATAACCCCTATCCATGTCATCACGGATGCCATTATGGGGCAGGCGATAAGCACTGCTTAGGGAGTAAAGAGACTTAGACTCAGAGCTGACCTAGACTTCAGCCAGGTAAATTCTTATCTAACTGATTTGGCCCATATTTCAAACAACATGTGGTATAAACACATGGCTAAGGAAGGGAAACAAACCACCGGAGAGAGCTGGTACATCTGTTCTCTCATCCCCTATGCCATGAGTGCATCCAAGACATTTGAAGCAACTGAAAATCCATAGGCCAGAGCACAATGCCTTGTGCATTTATCACTCTGAACCACAAGAGGACGATTCCAAGGGAGACGAGCCACACTAAGATGGATGTCCAGAAAGACATACCGTATGAAGATAGTTACATCAAGACTCAAGAAATGATGAACAATTACTGGAGTACAGACAAAACCATTGAAAATGTCACTGAAGGCCCGTATAAAGGAGAAACAAGGGTAGTGACACAAAAGGAGTTGCAATGCCCAAAGACAGGACCAAGGAGATTGGTGGAAAGCCACGATGCTGAGAACATATGCTAGTATATGGACAAATATACAGAGCAGATGGGTGGAAGGAAGGAGTGGTTGGGAGCAAAGCACATGGGCTCCTAACAGTTCCATTGGAGGTAGTGCAAAGGGAAAATGACAATTGCCTCAAGGAATGGGAAGCAAGTGCGAAACTGTTCACATTGGTGGAAAACAAGGCAGGGCCCATACCCATCATACCACTTGAAGGCGCTTCTTTATGTTTCCAGAGTGATGGTCCTGTAAAGGTTGGAGAGAATAAGGGGTGTAAGCAGATCTCGCAAGTACCGGCATGAAGGACCTTCATGCCTTCATGAAGGTCTTCATTAAGGCATGAAGGACCACTACTGGGTCCATAAGTACTGCTTACGGACGCAGTAGTGGTCCATGAGCAGTACTTATGGACCACTACTGGGCCTGCTGGTCGAGGCCACCTGCAACTGCCACCCAACTGGGGAGGAATCTGTTCACTCGTACAGTTGAACACACCAGCATTGGTAGTGCCCCGGAAGGACATACAAGCAGACGGATTCCCCAAAATGGATATTAGCCAAAGGAAGAAGAGATATGTAGGGCTGACCAGAGTAAAAAGAGGGAACTATGCATCATCAAAAATGGAAGAGTCCCTGGGTGCAATAACACCAGAGCACAGACTGTTCAGCAGAACGGAAATGTTTTTCGCATCCATCCTTCCAGCAGTCCAAACCAGCCCAAACGCTAAATGGATCCAAATAACGCATTGGCAGCTGATGCAGATGATAAATTCAACCATCAAAGGGTTCAATGCCATCAAGGAAGAGCTGTGAGCAGTGAGGTTAATGGCTCTCCAGAACACATATGTTCTAGACCTCCACACGGCCATGGAGGGAGGCATTTGCTCCAAGATCGGATCTTCATGCTGACATTTATTACTGCCCATGATGAAGACCCTGATAGAGGCCATTACCCAGTTATTAGAGCTGCATGCTAAGATGGAGGCAGAAATGAATACTGTAGCAAAGGACAAAGACTGGTTGTAATATATCTTTTCATGGATACCAAGATAGATGGCCAACGGACTGAAGGTACTGGAGGTAGCTCTGGTACTAGTGTTGTTCGTCTTTTGTGTCATCAGAATAGCCATCACACAATCCAAAAAGACGACTGAAAAGACTATAGGGATGACAGTTTTGGTAGACTTAGAGACTGAAGAAGATGAAGAGATACAGAATATGCTGAAATCACAACTGATGCAGTGCCCTCTGTTCCCGGCAGGAACTGTGTTCTTGTTCCCATTCAACACCCGTGACTATTGGGGGAAATGGGTTTGGTGCCACCATGGAGGAGACGCCGGTTACCTGACATAGAGTTTGGACAACCATGGATGGTACCACAGACCTCTCGGAGGGATAACAAAGGTTTGGCTTGAGCAGAGAGCGTCATGTAGGTAGTGTGGTCGACACATCGACAAGAGGGGGAATTGAAGACGGAGCTCCAACTATCGCCCTCAGGACCCCCACATGACTCTCAGCCCGCAGACTGAGACACGACAGATGCACCTCACTCTTAGGCCCTTCACCGCTATCGTCGATGTATCGCAGATGTGAGAAACGTTACCCTCTAAGACAGCCATTCAGGCCATACCCAGTCAATGATCTGGAGGAGATGGAGATGCCATCAATCGAACAAGTCGACTGACCACAAATCAAGAAATCAATGATGTCATCACTGACATCATGACGTAGCCACACTTAGACACAAAGTACATAGCCATCCATTTACGAAGTTACACATACATGCATTAGCTTATTGCATTCAGACACAAAACACATGCTTATGACTCACGCAGGCAGATGACAGACACGCATACATATCTCTATTTTTTGTCACATTGGTTGCCAAAGCTGAACCGCAAGACGCCAAAATATGCTTATACCAACCTTGCATATGCTCGACTATAACTAACCCTAAAAAGCAATAAGGAGAAATATGGAAGCGATAGGCCCACTGAAATGAATGAGGAAGGGGAGACAGGCTTTGAGTACAAGGAAGGGCTTGCATGATCGCTGCAGCCAGAGGCCAGCAGAAATTATGCACCCTGCCAAGGACGAGTGTAGACGGAAAGTTTCTGGCTATCTAGCCAATAAGCCACCCGCGAGAAATTCAGGCTAAAATCCTCATAATTACAGGCAATAGAGCTCCATTTCGTGGTCTCAACACACATGACCTAGCAGAACAAGACAGTGCCCTTTCAATCAAGGGGGATGGAGATAAGATGTTCCCACCAAATCAGAGGTGGAAAGATACAAGTATTTCTCACGACTGCAAACTGAATGCACTCTCCCAGGCTTAGGTGATCAGCGATGGCAACATTAGGCAACACACAGCCCCTCCATGTTCATTCTCATTACCTTGAGAAGGTACACTCAGCCTGGTAATTGTCCAGGTCCCAGGGCTGGGAGGACCCACTTTACCCAATCCAGAGTCACCTTTCACAATGAAGGTATGTTGCAGGAGCCAATGGTCTCCCTGCACCCCTGCAACAGTGTAGATTGAAACATGCAGAGGTGGTCCCAGGAGGAGCACCAGATATGGCTATCCAATAGTAGAATTAACCCCTGTAGGAATATACCTAGTTTGCCTAAACTGACCAATGCGTATAACCGATAGGTTTCAGAAACAGAGCTTGGTTTTGTGACATCACACCTGGATAAAACCGGGTGACACACGCTCAGAAGATGAGAAACCTGGAAAACTCATGTTTTCTAGTGTGATCCCTGTTGTTTTGTTAGATAATAAAGACAGTAAACTTTGCCCCATGGATGAGTCTTCCGTTCTTGCAGTGGGGAGTTTTTGATGGATCTGAGTATCTCTCTGCTGGTAATTGGGGTGGCTGCTATAGAGCCCTGCCACTACAACACTGTGGTGAAGTGCACGGCCCATACTAAGAAGGCAGACATGATTTCTCACAGTAACGAAGCCGCAGATGTTCAAGTGAAAAGAGAGCATATTTTCCAAATATTTATAATTTTGAAGTAGAAAATGTTGAGCAAATATCAAAACGATGCATGATGATGAAAGGAGGCTTTAATATGTTATCCATTGTACAGTAAATTGAGCTGCAGGGTCAAGCTCCACAGGCGGAACAGGATTTATAGAAAAGACGCGCATATTCTTTATCCCCACAAAGGCTATATGGAGACACAATAGTACTAGAAAGCCAGTTATGTCCATAGCATCATTGAGAGTTGCGCTGGATTAGCTTCACTATCCTGCGCATCCAACCAGAGTGAACCTTGCTGCCATGATTGCAGAAGACTGGCTTTTGCCAAAGTCATTAGAACATGTTGCACAGTTTATTGTAAATTGCATTGACTGCCAGAAATTCACAGCAGAGCTTACCTTGCGAACATTGAGAGGAGCAATACCCTGCCCAATGGTTCTTTTCAACATTTGCATATAGATTATGTGGACATGTTGCAAACATGTAATGCCTACAGATATATGCTAGTGGTAGTGTGCCTCTTTTCCCAATGGATTGAGGCAGGTCCATCCACGCACCCCAATGCCACATGTCCTTCCATGATTCTCGTACCAAGGTGTTTCCTGGATGGGGTGTATGGGAAGTCCTGTGGTCTGATAATGGGCCGCATTTTGTAAATGAGTTGTTCGAACAAATTACTCTTTTATTCGGTATAAAGCATATGTTTTTGTCTGCTTATCATCCACAATCAAATGGTATTTGTGAGCATTTAAACTGACTCCTTAAAAAAAGGATAGCCAAGATCAAGATGCCTTTGAAGAAGGAATGGCTACATTTCCTACCCCTTGCTCTCTTTGCATTGAGAAACCAGCCTGGCTCAGATCACCACTTGACTCCTCATGAGTTGGTGGTTGGATGCTGCATGAGAGTACCCTTTGCTCCTCCCACTCAAATAGAAACGGATGGCCATAGTGTAGCAAAAACATTAGGGGATGAGATGCATGATTATTTGACAAATATGACTGATAGTGTTGCTTTTTTTCCCAACAGCTCAAAAATCCTAGGGAAGGGTTGAAGAAGACTGAAAAAGACAGCCACACGATCAATCCTGTAAAACTATTAAAGCAACCTAGTTTGTATCCCGGGGGCCAAGTGCTTGTCAAGAGTTTTGTTTGCACTTGGAGTAAGCCCCGCTTTGAAGAACTGTACCTAGCAGAGGGGGTCACCCCCACTGCTGTGAAAATCTAAGGATGACAAACCTGGCTGCCTCTGAATGACGTAAAGTTTTACAAAGGAGAGACCCTTACCCCTCTGGCACCCGTTGACAGTGAAGAAAGAGAAGAAGTTCTGCAAATGCAGACTACATCAGCTACCAAGAGCCAACAAAGAACAAATGAAGTAAAATAAATGTGAACTGTCAATAATTTCAAAGTTTAAAGGGAAACACAAACTTTGCAGTGTTCACAGAACTATTCTTGTTAGCCTAAAGAGACAATGGGTGTCATTACGAAGTTGGAGGTAATGGAAAAACAATGCCAGTAAAGGATTACCGGCATTGCCTACCGCTCCGGGCTATTCCGACCTGAGACCCCGGTATTAGAGGCACGTTAATAACAATGCCTCCAATAGCGGCAAGGGTGCGGGCATGCGGCCCATCATGCCAGCAATACTGGCATGCCGCTAATGGGAGGACATCACAAGTCAGGCGGACATGCAAATACCGGCATCATGAAGGTGCTAATAGGGGATACCGGCATGCCAGCAATACCGGCATTGTGAACCAACCATAAAATGCTATTTGCAGTGTTCCCAACTGCCACAGGTGCACACAATCAACACAGGTGGAGGCAATGGAGTCTGGGCCAGCACAAAAGGAGCACACTCACACACCACACCCCTTCCCACACCAAGATGATTCCAATAGTAGTAGAAATACTGGGGATGGAGGACATGCTTGCATTGCTACACCAGCCACAACAACAACAGCAACAGCAGGCACCACAGAGAAGACGCAAGAGGAGAAGGAGGGTGAGACAGGCCCAGCATGCCCCACCAGTGCAGCCAGCAGTACCACGCAAGCAGCACCCAATCACTCGCATCAGAGCCAGTCCATTCAACCTAACCACTGAGCAGATCCAAACCCTGTACCGTCTGGCCAGGGACACCATCATCACCATCATGGACATGAAACACGATGACATTGTCAGCCTCATTGAAATACACGCCGCCATCTCCCCTCTACTTAAGGTAGCGTCGGTGCTCCTCTTCCTTGCCACAGGCACCTACCAGCACACAGTTGGGCACATGCATGGCATATCACAACCCTTATTTTCTCGCATTCTGAACCAAGTGCTGGATGCCCTTTTCAAGCACACAGGGGACTACATATCCCTACCACGGACTCCCCAGGAGATCTCTGATACAAAAGTTGGCTTCCATGCACTGGCAGGCATGCCAAATTGTATAGGTTCCCTCGACTGCACCCACGTGGAGTTGGTGGTCCTGCATGCCATGGAGGTGGTGTACCACAACCGCAAGCAATACCACTCCATCAATGTGCAGATGGTCTGTGAGGCCAGCAAGATCATCACACATTGTTGTGCCCAATATCCCGGATCAACTTATGACTCTATGGTCCTGCAGAACTCCACGCTACCACGCTACATGGAGCAACATGCTGGACGATGTGCCTGGCTGCTTGGTAAATTGCATGACAGGCACATGGCACTGAAATGGGGGGAGAGATGCACACACCACCGTGGTGTCAATGTTGATGTGACAGCACGATGTGCACATCACTAAACACTGTGCCCCAAAGCATCCCAAACAGAACATGATAACCAAATCCCATAGGAATGAAGTGAGGTCGACACCTATCACAACATGACAAACAGTAAACCACCCCACATCCCACAACACGTGCACCACTCATCAGCGGACCTCACCCTCCGTAACACCATCCAGCAACATGCAGTGAATATGCACTATGTTGCTGTCTCCAGCAAATCACCACACATGACAAGCATCCATGGGAGTGCATTGAACAAAACCACCAAAGGAATCCACTCTCTGTCACAGAGCCGCCACAACCACAGGAATGCAGCATGTCACCATGGGAAAAATTAGCGCTGAATGCCTAATATTGCATCTTGAAGATGCGACCCACACCATTAGTCCATGGCACAGGACACATTGAGGGCATAAAAATGGCGTGCATACAACCAGGGACATGTGCTTGTGACCAACGATAATCTGCAGGCATGTGTGACTAGTACAGCTGTGAATCATGAATCGACTGACATATACCTTTTTCTGCCTACCATGCAGGTGATAGTGGCTATCCCTTGAAGCCATGGCTCCTCACCCCTGTCCGAAACCCACAGAACAGGCACGAGGAGGACTACAATCGTTCCCACACCCGTACCCGTGTGGTCATTGAGCAGATCTTTGGCCTGTTGAAGGCATGGTTTTGCTGCCGTAGCCGGTCGGGTGGGGCACTCTTCTACAGACATGAGAAGTTGGCCAAGATCATCATGGCATGTGTCATGCTGCACAACATGTGTATCCGACGGAACGTGCCCCTCCCCCCTGACATAGAACTGCTACCACCTGGTGATGATGAAGGGGATGAAGAAGATGTGGCTGCACATCATCACGGTATCGATGCACAGGAGGGACGTGCTGTGCGTCAGTCAGTGATTGCACAATATTTCTGACACACATGGCTGCAGAGGGTGACATTGTAGTTGGACAGAGGGCACTGGGTGTGGGAGTACATGTACAGTATGCACTGTATATGAATAAATGACACATGCGCAATGATGAATGTCCACTAAAAATATTTTTTTCACACAACGGGTGTATTTAAATGTCCAATAAAAATAAAAGTGCACTAACCCTCTACCACACACACACCCTTCCCCCACCCCCACAACTCCCCAACACACCCTCACTCCCCTCTACCTCCCCCCAATTCCCGAACACACCCTCACCCTCTCTATCTTCCCCCGCAACTCCCCCACACACACTTACCCTCTTCCCCTCCCCCCACAACTCCACCACACATGGTGACCATACAAGTGTCTATTGCCTTCATCATGCTGGCCAGCCTACTTCCTGCCACTCCCTACACCTGGTGGCGGCATGTCCGGGTGGTGCAGGGTGCGCGCCGACCTGCGTAGTGGGCTGGTCTGTGTGGAGCTAAAGGATGATGGGGTGGCCGCCTGCTCCATTTGGGGGGCCCGATGCTCAGCCTCCATTGCATCAGCAAGTGGCTGAGGACCTGCCGCAGGGCTGATACCTCCTTGCACAGTCTACTGGTGCTATCGGCAATGATCTTCCCCAGAGAGATAGTTCTCTCGCGCCACTCCTGCCTTGCTTGGGCATTGTCAGTAACAAATTGTCACACCAGGGCAGTTAGCTCCTCCTGCCGCTGCGAAGCAGGCCCTGCCTGCTGCACCCCCGCCGGTACACCAGTGGAGGTGGACGATGCTTGTGTGTCATGCGCAATTTCAATTGGGTCCCCTATGGGACTCATGGCCCCTTGGATTTACACCCCCCAGACTGCTCCAGGGTGGTGCCGTGGTTGGAGTCGACCGATGTGAGCTGGGGGGATGGTGCCAGCCTTGGTGTGCCAGGCAGGTTGGAGGAGTCGTCCTCCACGGGCACCCACACCTGTCCCTGCACCTCGTCATCAGCCAGGGGTGCTGTAGCTGCCTCCTCCGCTACAGAACTGTTCTCTGCTGAGAGTGCAGCTTCAACTGTGTCCTGTGGCAGTGTGACTGGAGTTGTGGGTACAGTGTCGACGGCCCTTGGCGGCACCAGTGCCGTGGCATCCGGAGGTGGTTTGCTCTGCAGTGCCTACAGAGGCTTGTGTTGGGCTTTAGAGGTGGAAGGTCTGTTGCCCTCATCCCGGGCCCTCTTCCGGAATGTGGTCGGCTGTGGGGTGAGTCCCGGGCCTCGCTGTCATGATCTGAGCCTGTGGGGGTCGAAGAGAGGGACGGCATGAGTGATGGTTTGAGAAGCATCATGCATACATTTGTATTATTGCTCATCTACACAATAGAGGGTAATAGGCAGTGGAGTTTGGATGTTCACGTTGCTTGCTGTATGGGTGGGTAATGCAGGCATCCGTCGGGGTCACTCATGTTGGGGCGGACGTATGCTGTGTGACGTGCATATTTGTTGTAGCCTGCATGCAGTGTGACTTATGTCATTAACATCTTAGTGTGGTTTGTGTGAGGTATGGCATTGCCTTGCTGCAGGCATCTGCATGTGTCTGTGCTGCATACGACAACTAAGCTGGGGATTGCCTCTTTAAACCGAAATATTGGTGGACTATGATCAGACTCTGCATTTCAGTGTTTTCTTAGGACACTCACCTCCTTCCGCCGATGAGGTGGCGCCACACTCCATGTCACCCATGCCTTCAATGGCCTCTATGCCGATCAGGCTGGCACATATCTCCTCCCACCGGGACAGCTTTATCAGAGAGCTTGCTCCTCTGCCAGTTGCCATGGCCTGGCTCCTGTTTGCCAAGAGGATGTTGCGGAGTCGCAGGCGCAGGTGATCCCACCTCTTCCTGCAATCCTTAGTTGTGCGGGGGGGTATTGCCAACCGCGCTGGCTTTTTGTGCCACTAGTGCCCAGATCTCCTTCTACTTGATGACAGCCTCCCTCTTGAGGCTCTGGGCAAATACTACATCGGCATTCTCGGCCAGCGTCTCCGCCAGCATGGTGAGCTCGTCTTCATTAAAGCGCTCCTTGCGCTGGTGGGAGGCGCCTTTTTTCACTGCCTTGGGCATTGTATAGTTGTTGGTTGATGTTGGCACACAGAAATATATTCCAGGTCCTGGGTGCTGAGCATGGCAATGGATTGTGTTTTTAAAGATGGCAGACGTGCTCTTTCCCGTTCCTGTGCGATGACGCTACTTCCGGTTCCGCTTATTTACGGCGACTGTTATTAGCGGTCACCGCTGATAGTGGTAACTGCTAATAGCGGTGTCCGCTAATGCCGTCTTGAATTATGCCGGTAGTGCTGTCTGCGCTTTACATGATTCCACTAAGGGCCATTTTTGGGACTTTAAGGGCATGGAGGTAATTCATTACCGGCATGGCGCAAAGCTTGTGCACACGTACTTGTAATAGCCCTCTATTAGCGGGCTCTTGACTACAAAGACACTGGGCCTCATTACGAGGTTGGCGGTAAGGGAAAAACGATGCCAGTAAAGGATTACCGGCATCGCTTACCGCTCCGGTGTATTATGACCCGGCAAACCACCCCTAAATAACGGTGCCACTAATAGTGGCATGGGCGCTTGCATGCGGCCCTTCGGGGAGCAAATACCGGAATGCCGGTAATAGGAGGACATCCCAACCCACGCGGACATGCAAATACCAGCATCGAGAAGCCAGTAATCACAGGCTGCACGATGCCAGCCATACAGGCATCGCGGACCACCCGCAAACAGCAAACAGCAATCAAGCCAACTGCCACTGGTGTACACAATCCCCACAGGTGGAGTCAATGGAGGCTGGGCCAGTATAAAATGAGCACACCCACACACCACACCCCTTCCAACACCAAAATGCTACCACTAGCTGTTGCAATCATGGCGCTGGAGGACATGCCAATACTGTTACAACTACAGCAACAACACCAACTACAACAACAACTACAGCAGCAACAACAGGCAGCACAGATGAGACACAGGAGGAGAAGGAGGGTGAGAAATGCACAGCAATTACCACCAGCGCAGCCAGCAGTGCCTCGTAGGCAGCCACCAATCCCTCGCATCAGACACAGGCCATTTAACCTAACCCCTGAGCCAATCTACAGGGTGTTGAACCAGGACACCATCACCACCATAGTGGACATGATATACAACGACATTGCCAGCCTCATAGAAATATGCACTGCCATCCCCCCGCTACTAAAGGTGGTGTCTGTGCTCCACTTCCTGGCCACAGGCACCTATCAACACACAGTGGGGCAGCTGCATGGCATTTCACAACCACTTTTTTCACGCATGTTGAACCAAGTGCTGGATGCCCCCCTTAAGCACGCAAGCACCCACATATCCCTGCCACGGACTGCCCAGGAGATAGCTGACACCAAAGTAGGCCTCCATGCTCTGGCAGGCATGCCCAATTGTGTTGGTGCCCTGGACTGCACACATGTTGAATTGGTAGTCCCCCATGCCAGAGAGGCGGTGTAACGCAATCGCAAGCAATACCACTCCATCAATGTGCAAATGGTATGTGACTCCAGCAAGATCATCACACATTGCTGCGCCCGATTTCCCGGATCAACACATGATGCCATGGTGCTGCGCAACTCCAGGCTACCCCGTCACATGGAGCAACATGCTGGACCACATGCCTGGCTGCTTGGTGAGTTGGTCAACTGGCCCATGGCAGTGCTTTGGGGCACTGATGTGTAGGGATGCATACTCCACCTGGGTGGGAAAGAGGGGGATGCATACTCCACCTGGGTCGGAGAGGGGGGATGCATACTCCACCTGGGTGGGAAAGGGGGGGATGCATACTCCACCTGGGTGGGATATGACGGTGATTGTAGAATACATGCAGAGCTAAACACTCCTGAACCTCCTAAACAGAACATGACACATCACTGGCACACATTTTACTATTCATGCATATCGAGGACAACAAGTAAGAGGCATGACCTGGCCACCATGGGTATCACAAGCAATGCATGACTGAACAGGATTGCAACTGTGCCAATATGGCTAGTGTGACCATGCACAGTGTAGAATACACAGCATGAACGGGAGGCTAAACATTGTCATACAACCACAGTACATCCGCCTCAGCATGCATCATTACACCCTCATCATCTATTGAACACCATCCAGACTAACACGCCTCATAACAGTATAGTATGCATCAACGTTACAATCTTGCATACGCACAGGGACATGTGCATGTCCACACCAAATAGCTGCGGCCGTGATTGTGCCACCTGAAGGTGGCAGCTCAGAGTGACACACACCTATTTGTGTTTGCTTGCAGGTAATGGAGGATATCCCTTGAGGCCGTGGCTACTTACCCCTGTGCGGAACCCGCAGAACAGCCATGAAGAGGAGTACAATCGTGTGAACACCCATACCTGTGTTGTCATTGAGCAGACCTTTGGCCTGTTGAAGGCGCGTTTCTACTGCCTAAGCAGGTCTGGTGGAGCACTCCCATATAGTCCTGAGAAGGTGGCAAAGATCACCATGGCCTGTGTCATGCTGCACAACATGTGCGTCTGGAGAAATGTACCACTGCCACCTGACATTGACATGCATGCACTGGGTGAAGATGATGAGGATGGAGACAGAGGTGAAGTAGCCCCCCTGCCAGTACGTGATGCACGGGATGGCCATGCAGTACGCCAAGCACTGATTCACAAATACTTCTGAACCACAGGGACTATGATAGAAATGTGTCACTGACACACTGGGTCCATGTGGACATGCACACTGGGATTGTTGGGAGTTGGCCACTGAACACTGTCACACATTATATGGGTATACACAAAATGAACAATTTCCAGCAATTGAATTTTTTTGCACACAATGGGTGTATTTGTTCTAACAGAGAAAAATGTGACCACTCCCCCAACCCCCAGTCAACTCCCAAACCCTCCCAACAAACCCCAAAAAAACCCAGTGCACTCCCAAAGCCACCCGACAAACCCCAAAAAACCCCAGTGAACTCCCACACCAACCCAACAAACCCCAAAAGGCCCCAGATGTACTCCATGAAATGTCCCCCTTCACCCACAACCATGTGTCCCACTCCCATTGTCTGGGCACTCTACTTCCTGGACTTTTTGTTGTCTGAGGTTGGCATCCCTGAGTGCCGTGTACTCCTCCGTGTCAGCCGCACAGGGCTTGTGGGGACAGAGGATGCAGGTGTGCTGGCTGTGGATGTGTCCGAGCCAGGTTCCACTCCCGCTCCAAGGCATAGCCACTGCATATGGAGTAGGATGGAAGTGAGGACTTGGGTTACTGCCCCCAGACAGTCCCTCATGAGCACAGCCGACTCATTCGAGGCGGCTGTGTTTGCTGCGATGGCCGCTGTGGTCCCCGCAATGGCAGTTGCAATACCCCTCCTTGTGTCCTTACCATCGGCAATGTACTGCCGCAGGAGATTCAACATGGCCTGCTGTCAGGCCTCCACCCTCGACAGGTGTGACTCCAGGGTGTTGGTGGGAGCTGGAGTGGTGGGAGCTGGAGTGGTGGATGGTGTATGCATGGGGCCTACATCTGGGGTGCTGTCCTCCTTGAAGGGGCACCGGTCCGAATCCCTGAGGTCTGAGTCATGGAGGCAGGGATCATCACTGCTGTAGGTGGTTGAGGGTTCCATATGGGGGGGTGGGCATGGGGGTTGGGGTGGGTGTAGAAGTCACTACTGTGACTCCCTCAAGGTCCACATTGGCATCCAAAATGTCCTCGGTGGTGGGTGGCGCAGGAAGGGACACCCCTCCAACTGTTGTGGGTGTGTGCTGCTGGTCCTGATGTGTGTCCGGCACACTGGCAGCAGGTGTTGTTGGCTGTCTTTCCACCTGGTCAGGCACACCGCTGCCTGTGGGTCTGGCCTGTTTGTCTGGCTGGGGGGTGGTGGTGGCGGTGGCCCTTGTCTTATGGTGTGATGTGGATGCCCTTGCGTTCCTCTCCTGACTGGCATCTTCCTCATCGGTGCCTGGGGGTTAGAAGAGATGCAGGTCATCAGTGATGGTGTCACATGCCAGCGGCATACAATTGTGCTGTTCAATATTCATACATTCATGCATCCATGTCTTACAGGTGTGTGGCACTTGGTGTTCTGAGGGGGCATATTGGCCATCACTGCATGGCAGGTGGCATGCTGTTGATATGGGGTTTGTGTGATGTGTTACATGGGCACGGTCCAGGTGCGTTGGCCGTGTGTTGGTTATGGGATTGGCACAAAGCATGCATTTCTGTGTGGCAGGGTTTGGGCCGCAATCTGGACTTGGATATGTTGATGTGGGTGTAGGGACATGCATTGCCTTGCCTAGTCTCTCTTCCACATCACTTGTGCTACGT
Organism: Ambystoma mexicanum; assembly: GCF_040938575.1. Classification (NCBI taxonomy): domain Eukaryota; kingdom Metazoa; phylum Chordata; class Amphibia; order Caudata; family Ambystomatidae; genus Ambystoma; species Ambystoma mexicanum. The sequence continues at coordinate 1,323,127,760 of NC_090934.1, forward strand.
CATGGTTTCCCCTACAGGGATGTGCAGGGTCACTCACCTCCTTCTGGGGATGATGCCGCACCCATCTCCATCTCTACAAATCCCTCAATCGACTCAGGATCGATGAAGGTGCTAGCAGTCTCCTCCCAGGGCATCAGCTTTGCAGGTGAGTGGGGACCCCCGCCTGTCGCCATGGCCGCCCTCCTGTTGCTTGACAGAATGTTTCTGACCCTCAAGCGGAGGTCGTCCCACCTCTTGCAGCAGTCACACACAGTACATGGGGTGGTCCCCATGGCCGACACCTTCCGGGCAACCTCCTGCCAGATTTCCTTTTTCCTCATCTGGGCCTCACGCTTCCTGTCATTAGCTTTCATGATGTCTGCATGTGCAGCGAGATTGTCTGCTAACATATTTAGCTCTGCGTCGGAGAAACCCTGTTTCCGCTCCCGGGGGGTGGTCTTCCGGGTGGCCTTGGACATCCTCAGGGTTTTTCCACACAGCACAACACAAATCGACTGGTGGTTTTGGAGGATTGCAATGGATTGTTTTTTTAAAGATGGCCACCAGCCAATTTCCTGTTCTAACGCAATGACGCTATTTCCGGGTCCGGTTTTACGAGCCCGGTATTAGCATGTTGGTATTACCGGGTCGGTATTTAGGGGTTCCTCCCAGGCGGTGCCGGTATCGGCGGGTCCCGTGATGCTGCTATCTGGCGGTTGGAGGGCCTTTTGCGGCATGCCGGTATGGCCATTACTGGTATAGGGGCTCGCGCTGCTTGCACACTCGTAATCACCCGCTATTAGCGGCATCATACGAGCACGGACCCGCTCGTTCCGCCATGCCGGTAATGACCACGGTTTTACCACGCTATTCGAAATGAGGCCCACAGTATTTGCTCCATGCCGGTAAGGACAGTTACTTACGTCCAAATTCGGAATGAGGCCCAATGTTTTGAAGGCAGAACACCAAGATCACGCATGACACTTTATGTTGCCTATAACTTTACACACATTCTTGTATGCTGTTTACACGATCTTATCCAACTCTAGTGAGACGAAACGTTGATATTATCGCTTTATTGGGAAATCCTAAAACAGCCCCCATTTTTCAAAGCATCATCATTGCAATAATATTACAATATAAAAGAGTGTGATCATTATTAAGAGTAACACGAATTACACGCTGATAAAAGAGAATGGGAATTTTCCAGTTTGTTAAAGACACATTGCTAGCAAGAAGACCTATTATTACCCAAAATGCAGTAGGACATATGAATTCTTTTGCAATATTCTTTGTAGCTTTTTTGTACAATGTGCAGTCTTTATTTCCTTGCTATTATAGCATTTCATCAAATGAATTGTTATAATACATATGGAGTGTTTAGTAATGAGACATCTATTTCTATCACTAACAAAAGTACAAGTGACATTTTCCCTGATATTTCCAAGCAAATGATCTGATTTAAGAGGGATGTTGGATAAGATCATGAGGATATAAATACATACCTTGATAACTCAGCCCATTTAAAGAATAACATGTGGTACCAACACATGAAGGAAGTGGGGAGAAGAACGTCATATGAGAGCTTCTATGTATGGTCTCTCATCCTTTATGTCATGAGCACAGCCATAACATTTATAGCAAGAGGTATACCTACACATGATGCAACGTGTCTCAGTCATCTAGCAGCATACATGACAAGAGAACAATTTGAAGGAAGATGGGCAACCCTACGATAGATTTCAAAGAGAACGTTCCCATATGAAGGTGCTTACATAAAAACGCAGAATATGATAAAAGACCCAAGTTGGAAAAGCAGAGTCGTCCTGTACTCATTCAATAGTCTGACTGGAGAACAGATGACAATTGTTGAACAAAAGAGACTGGATTGTCCAGACAAATGGGAAATACCAGGATTGCCAGATGCTGGGAGAGATCTCAGCTATTGGTATATGGATGAGTAGCCACCAGTACAGGATGGGAAGAAGGAATGTTAGGATGCAGTGCACAATTATTGATGACAGCACCAGTGCACAGATAGTGCACAAGTGAATGATGAATGCCTTAAGGAATGGGCTAAGTATTCGAAATTATTAACATGGGTTGAAACTGAAGCAGGGCCTGTATCTATACTGCTGATGAAGAATGCAGCACTGTGTTTCAGAAACAGTGGTCTGACCAAAGTTGGAGAAAACAAAGAATGCAACCAAATAATTGATGTGCCAAGAATGACTGGAGGACCTGTCGTACTAATGGACCACTATTGGATATGTGGATCTAAAGCTTACATGAAGGTACCTAATACTTGGGGAGGAATATGTTCCATAGTGATAATACATGTTCCTGCATTGGTGATCCCCCAAAGTGATCTCCATTTTGACAACTTACCGAAAATGGATGCACACCAAAGGAAGAAGAGGTTGTTCAACCTCACCCGACAAAAGAGAGAGAGAACAATTGTCGACAAAATCAATAGAAACTTATCAAGTCATTTCAGATATTTACAGCTATAGTTATGCCAGGAATTCAAACTGCAGTGAACGCCAAGTGGTTACAAATCACCAGATGGGCACGGCTACAAACAATTAACAGGACAATAAAAGGATTTAATGCAATTATAGAAGAATTGAGGGCCATCAAATTCATGACCCTCCAGAACAGGCATGTCCTGGACACAATTACAGCAATGGAAGGAGGCGTGTGTGCAAAGAATGGGCCTTATTGCTGTACATAGAAACCTAGCCATGATGGAGAAAATGGAACCCTGACAGAATCAATAAATATGCTATCAACTCTGCTGATGAAAATGTTGGAAGAAGTAGATGAGACCGAAGACTAAGATTGGTTTTCATGGGTTCCCAACCTGGACGACAAATGCTTTCAAATTGTTGGGAGCAATACTAGTGGTAGTGTTGCTGGGATTCAGTCTTGTAAGAATAATTATAGGACAATGTAAGAAGACAGCGAAGAAAGCCATTGGGATGAAGATAATGCTCAATGTGAATGCTGTGGCTGACAGGCAAACACAGACTAAAAACACCACCCATGAGCACCTGAAAGGAAGTAACTTGGCACCCTCAAGAACAAAGTTTTCTTATCACAAGGGTCATAAGAACTATGTGGGACTATAAATCTGTAAAAGTGAATGCCCTTCATTTGAATGACTGACGTAACTTGATGGCCGTAGGCCAACCGTCTTATACACCGAATTATAGAAATATGGACTGTTATGCTTGACCAACAAGCGGCCATTTTAAACGTAGCAAGAATCGCCATGTTGCTTGTTAACCATTGCTCATTGCTTTCTGTATAAAACTGCTTTGCAGCTTGCAATTCTTGCAGATTCTGCTTACTCTGCTCAACTGTTAACATTGTTGTCTGAATATGAAAGAGCAAGGTCGCGGGACTGAGGAGTTTGTTGAAAACTCCTCATGAGTAGCCCAGAAAGGAATGCCCGCGCTCCCTCTCTGTAGCCTTGAGGGAGAGCTGCAGGGCATTTAATCGCTTCACAGCTGCAAGCCAGTCTCGTACGATGGTAGAATATGTTAGAATAAAACAGCTAAAGGCTTGAATGATGCTCTTCCTATGGCCCCCCTTCGCAAAAACCCTGTAGAGCGTGTCGGCTCCCAGGACACGAATAGCACCTCGTAGATAGCAAAGCATGGAATGTGGCTCTTCCCCCGTGTGCAGCTTGCTTCCAAGAACAGAACCACCGTGTTCTGTTCAACAACTAAAAGATGCCTCTGCACTTTCTAAATTGCACATTGTTACTAGAATAGACATCGAGAGTGTCATAATTGTCATACCCGTCGGAAATGTCCATCGTCATCCCGAGTTCAAAGAAACTTAATAAAGGAGGGTGTTAAACATGACATAGCTGATTGTATGATATGCATTTTGTATATATGTAACTGATGTACGTAATTCGCTCTCTTGCGTCCCTTGAGGTCTAGGAAACTCACGTCGCGGGCGTGAGACCAGAATTGGCCAATTGGGACTATTTTTGCTTGCAATAAACCCTAACATTGGGAATTTGAACCTCGTGTCTGGCGCATCTTTTCGTGTATGGTTATTGCCTTGTTTCCATATCGCGAGGGACCCCTAGGGGCCCCTTTCAAGATGGCGAGCGAATAGGGACCCTCCCCAACTTGCCCCATTGTATACGTTGTAACGGAGTAAAGGCGGAAGAACGGCGAGGACGGGACGATCGAGCGAGTACGGGGCGCCCTGTAGAAGTGAAGAGAGATTCCTTCCGCAGATCTGCACACATCTGATCCCTGATCGATGTACCGGGACATAGGGCAAAGGAGGCGAGGGTCCCGAAACGAGGCAGAAGCCAGAGAAGCGCAGACACGTCATTGGGAGAGGTTGCGTTAGGACAGGCGACTTGTTTTATCAGGTGAGTCATTCCTCGATTCAAATGAAAACCTGATTTTTGGTAGAGTGTTGATTTTGCAAATTCAAACGTCCAGGTAAAGGTTTGCTAACCAAAGGGGAAGGTTAAAAAAAAACATGCCTGGATTACTGTCCACTTTAGCGGGGCTTTTCAGCTGCGGTAGACAGTCCTTGGAATATGGCCAAAGTGCACCGCCTGGGGGAACGCCGGCTTATGACATGTATGCAAAATATGGTGTGGGTGCGATAATATTTTGTGAAATTTGGCATAGGCAAACTAGAAAGCAACCCGACCATCAGTGGCCGATTAATTGTAGCTTTGAGATTGCGAGGATAGATAACCTAGAAAGGGTGTTGATTAGGAAAAAAGCGCGACCCGCAGCTTTTGAGACTGTCAAAGATTGGAGGAGGGAAGCAATGCTCCGATTTAGGAGTAGAGAGAAGCATGCGCGTAGGCACAAAACGAAGCTTGAGGTAGCAGAAGAAAAGGAGGAGGAGGAGTGGATGGCAAGTCTAAGACAGGAAGGGAGACGTGAGCAAATGAACATAGAAGGAGTATACCAGCAGTGGGAACTACACATAGCAGACGAATTAATGGAACATTTGTTAACTAATACGGGTCGAGGCCCAAAACCAGAATCAAAACCAAACACGCCAGTAGTGACTGCACAGGCCCAACCAGTAGCTCTCATACCCCCTCCCGTAGCCCAAGCACTTCCCCTCACGCAAGCATTAACCCAAGCCCCACCCACAGCTCGAGCCCTCCCACAAGCGCAGACCGCAGACACACAATTTCCCTGCACCCAGGAAGGCCCTTCACAGATGCCACCTGTGTCACTTGTCCCATCCGCACCTCCCGCTCCAGAGACAGATTCAGCACCATCCGCCCCTCCTGAAGTCGAAATTGAGACTGGGGAGGCGAGAGGTGGGGCTGAAGGAACAGGATTTGGACGGGTAACTCGAAGCGCGATCAGCAAAGAAAGAAAGATTGAATTACGGCAAGAGGCAGAAATGTACATAGAAGGAAACGATGGGATGGCAGCATTGGCCTCATTGTATGGGTACCGAATAAGCGACGAGAGACAGGTAGTGCTGGAATGCATGGGGGAAATTTTGGTGGGAGAATGGAAAAAGATACTTGGGAATTTACCGCCACAGCGATTGTTAGATTTGAATAAGTTAGCACGCAGTAAGCAAAGAGATGAGGATGTAAGAAAGCATGTGTACAAACTTATTGAACTGAAAAATGAAAAGGAAGACAGATATCCTGAAATGTTTGCTACACCTGAATATAGTAGTGAGTGTATTAAGAAAGGTAGGAAGGAGGCGTCGAGGTTGTATATGCAAAAATCGTGGCCGAGAGTTTTTTCAGGTGGTGCAAAGCATTTGCTGGTACCGGGACAAATAGGTGATGAACAAAGATTGCAGGAATGGGTGGGGGAAACAATGCGATGGATGTCGAACAAAAGAACGTCAGTGAAGGAAGTAAGTCAGATATGTAATGGGTACCCATTGGAGATGAGAAAAGAAGCGATGCGAACGATAGTAGGAGTGTTACTGCAGCTGGTCATTGGATACAATAAAGGTGGAGGAAATGCACAAGGCAGAGGACATTTGAATAATATGCACGGGGTGTCATTGGGAGTAAATCAATGTGCGTACTGTAAGGAGGAAGGACACTGGCGAGTGCAATGCCCGCACCTACAGAATAGAGGTGGGTTTGGTCAGAGAAGGCCTCATAGAGGACATCAGGGGTCAAATGGCCCAAGCAGAAATAGCCTGCAGCAGCAGCAGGGATATACCAATGAAGGTACTCAAAACCAATACTATGGTCAAAACCAAGCGCAACAGAACCAGGCATTGAACCAAAGTGTTTCGAACCAAAATCAGGGCGGGCAGGGCCAACAGAGAAATGATCAGAGTGGAGGACACCGAGGGGGAAATGGGAATATTTTTGATACACAGCCAAACACGTATTATGGCAGCAGCGGTGACTACACATCGGACGATGTGTTATTTACGCGATAGGACAGCCCATGGCAGGGGTCGGAACCAGTGTCTATTCCCGTGAATCAGAGAGGACCCTACGTAGAAATGAGAGTCGGGAATAAGGAGCACCGTTTCCTTGTAGATACAGGGGCACAGAAGTATTCGATAGACCACCACTTGGTTCCGGAGATCCCACTGTCGGGGCAAAAGAATGTTTCTGTAGGGTTTGCAGGTACACCAGTAATTAACCCCATGTCCGAAGCTGTCCCAATTACAATAGGACCATTTACGGAACAGTGTCCATTTCTTTTGACAGAAAATTGTGGAGAGAACTTGCTAGGATTAAATTTGTTGAGAAAATTGGAGGCAGTCATACATTGGACGGCAGATGGGGTGTTCCTCACGATGTGGCCTCACGATACACCGGTGACGGAATTTATGTCAAAAGCGTTACCAGGAGAGCTCAGTAGAGTACCAATCTGTCTGTGGGCAATGCATGATAACAATGTAGGATGCTTGAAAATAGAGCCAGCAAAAATAACTTTGAAAGAAGGTGTTACATTACCACGAATTCCCCAGTATAAAATTTCTGTTGAAGGTGAGAAGGGATTAAAAAGTATTGTTACTGACCTGGTGAGATTGGGGGTGGTTGAAGAAATTGCAGGTAGCACGTGCAACAGCCTGATATTTCCAGTTTACAAGAAAGGAGGCAATGAAGTACTCTATTGTTTCATAATTGATCTGCGCGCATTGAACAAAGTGGTAGACCCACAATTCCCTTTGGTCCCAGATGTCACAACAATACTAACAATGATACCGGCCACTGCAAAATACTTTAGTGTAGTTGATCTGAAGAACGCGTTCTTTAGCATTCCAGTGGATAAAAGCAGTAGATATCTGTTCGCGTTCACTCTAGGAGGTCGATCATTCACATTCACACGCATTCCACAAGGATACACAGAAAGCCCGAGCATTTACAGCAGAGCACTAAAAGAGCAGCTAGACATGCTAGAATTACCCGAAGGTTGCGTACACTTGCAGTAAATAGATGACTTGTTATTAGCTGCTGACACAAAAGAGATCTGCAAAGAAAGTACTATATTACTATTGACACACTTAGCGACCCATGGTCACAAGGCAAGTTTGAAGAAATTCCAGTATAATCAGAAGGAGGTGTTGTCATGATGCCTACCTCCAATGAGCCAGGTCTGACCCAGCAACCCCAGAGGCAGGCATCATTTCCCCCAGGGAAGTGCCAGCGGGCCCAAGCTGGGGCCCTTTGGACACAGTCCTGGCGCCTTAGGCGCCAGGCTCATGTTGGACCCCTGTCCTGGTGCCTTAGGCGCCAGGCTCATAAAGCTAGACATGTGTTCAAGTGTTTTAAGGTGCACTTACCTGATGCAGACCATGCTGCTACATCCAGGCCCTCTTGAGGCCTGAATGGAACTACTTTACCTGTGGACCTACTTTCCCCTGGGTGTGGTCGGGGAAGGATACATACCAGATCGGTGGAAGGATACATACCTGGAACTTCTTCCAAAGCTATTTAAACCACGCCCGATCAGCAACTCACGCTTCGCGTTGTTCTGCTCCTCGCAGCTGGACGCTCACCATGTCAGCTCCTGCATCTGGACTTCAGCCACGCCTGTCAGCATCCTGGGTCACCTGCTAAGAGAGAATTGGAGAGAAAGAAGACCTTACCTGCTAAAGCTGCATCACGGAGACTTCACACCGACAATCCTGAAAGGGAAGACATCATTTTAAAAGCATTTCGCTTCGATCGCTGCAGCGCTGCATTTCACTCACCTTTCCTGGGCACCTCCATCTTCAGCAGCGATCATCCGGATCCGCAGCCACTTCCCAGAGCCTAGAGAGAAAAAGACAAGAACACAAGGTGAGAGAAGGAAGGGAATAGGAAAAGCTCAGTTTCCTTCTAAGACTTACCTGTTGGGTCATTCCCATTTCATTTCGGGTCCTGCCGCTTCCTGGCATTCCGGACCCCGGCCCCTATGGGGAAAAAAGACAAAGACATTGAATGAGCGAATGCAAAGACATTACCCGAACGCTCATCCAGAACTTACCTGTCATTTACTGGAACTGCACGTTTCACTTCGGGTCGGCGCCATATCTCCGGCATTCCGAACCCCGGCCCCTAAGGGGAAAAAAGCCATAAGCGATTAGCGCTTGCTGCAATAAGACAATGAACATTATTATAAGGCTTGAACTTTTGAACTTGCTACAGAACTCTTACAGCGCCTTACCTGAATAGTCAAGCTTATTTGAACTCCCATCAAACCTCAATCCAGCATGGTGCCACATGCTATAGACGTTCTATTAAATAGGACACAGACGCAACACCTCACCTCAGCCAGACTAACAAGATATGAGCTCATCTTGTTTGCAACCCACATCCAAATTATGAGGTGTAGCGCATTGAATCCTGCAGAATGAATGCCACTGCCCATAGCAGAAATTGGTGACAACAAATCACCACCCCATGATTGTTTAATGGTCACTGAAGAAGAAACAAAGGGAAGAATTGACTTGAGCGACATCCCACAGAAAGAGCCAGATGGGGAGTTATTTTGTGACGGCTCTTGTTTTAAATTACCTGATGGCACATCAACAGCCGCATATGCAATTACTACCCTAGAGAGTGTTGTAGAAAGCAGAAGAATCCCCTTCAATTTGGCACAAGCCGAAGAAATAATAGCACTGACCCGAGCCTGTGAACTCTCTGAGAATTTGAACGTGAATATTTATACTGACAGCCAGTACGCCTTTGGCGTGGTTCATAACTTTGGCCGACTCTGGGCTGAGAGGGGTTTCTTGACGTCACATGGGGCCAGGATTCAGCATGGCCCTTTGATTATGCGATTGTTGTCTGCACTCACGTTTCCAAAGCGCCTAGCTATAGTGAAATGCAAGGCGCATAAAAAGGTAACATGTAAAGTGGGAGAGGGAAACGCATTTGCAGACAGGATTGCGAAGCAAACAGCCACAGATTTGGGAAATAAAATGATGACAGTACAGACTGAGGAAGTATCTTGTATGATAGAGAATGGAGTTGCCACAGTCAAAGAAATGCAGGCTGAGGCCACGACCGAAGAGATTCAGGGGTGGGCTGAGGGCTCTGCTGAGTTAGATTTGGAAGGATGTTGGGTGGACAAAGAGACCAAGAACTGGATGTTGCCAAATTGTTACGCATCCGCAATGGTTACAATGGTGCATAGCCCTACCCACATTTGCGTGAAGAAGATGGTACAGCATTTATCCACATTATGGAAAAATGAGCACATAAAAAAGAATGCAGAAAGGCTAGTGCAGAATTGTATTACGTGCCTGCAACACAATGTAGGGAAAGGAACCGTGACTCCAGTAGGTAGTTTTGGCCCACCCTCTATGCCATTTGAGGTGATCCATTTTGATTTCATAGAAATGGAAAGGTGCCAGAACTACAAATATGTGTTAGTGGTGATTTGTGCATTCAGCAAGTGGGTAGAGGCATATCCTTTAAAAGACTGCACTGCCATGTCAACGGTAAAAGTAATGTTGAAGGAGTATTTCCCCCGGTTTGGGTTGCCCCGTGTCCTGTGGTCAGAAAACGGCCCACACTTTGTGGGCGCAGTGGCACTACAGATCTGTGCAGGTCTGCAAATAGAGAAACGATTCCACAGTTCCAGGCATCCCAGTTCTGCCGGGTTTGTTGAGAGACATAACGGTATCTTAAAGTTAAAGATAGCTAAAATCTGTGCTGGGAGCAAGTTGAGTTGGGTGGATGCATTACCCCTAGCGCTATTGTGCATGCGCATGTCTGTGCAGGCTAAAACTGGCTCTCCCCTTATGAAATTATAATGGGGAGACCGGCAAATGTATGGTGCGCACCGCAGCCCAAAAGATTATGTGAGGTCGAGCATCCTATGTTAAGCACGTACTGTGGCCTTTTAATGCAGAAGTTGCGTTTGATTCATCAGCAGGTGCAGGAGGCATTACCAGTGCGATACACCGGACCGGGGCACTCGCTGGAGCCTGGAAGTTGGGTCCTGATTAAAAACTTTGAGCGGAAGACAGCATTAGCACCCAGGTGGCACGGCCCCTACCAAGTACTTTTGGCGAAGCAAACGGCCATTCGAGTAGACGGACGGAAGGCATGGATCCATGCAACACATGCCAAAAGATTCCCAGGACTGCTGACAACTTCCGATGACCAGAGAAAGGAAACAGTCTTGGAAACGAAAGAAACTGTTGCCAGTCCATTGCCACAGCATCAGCTTGAGCGAGAAGTGAAAGTTGAAACAAAGCCCAAGCGAGAAGTGAAACTCGAAACAGAGCCTGAGGAGGCTGCCAGTAAGGGGAAAGGGCGAAGAGTGCCCCAACGTTGCTCAGTAGAAACAACATCACTGCCGAACGACACAAACCCTGCATTGCAAACATGAGCAGAAACAGCGCGTGTACCCCTTTGGGGCCCACCAGTTTCTGCAAACATACCAAAGCCAAAGAAAGAAACTACATCATTGCCACGGTGCTCATCGCTACCCATCATTGTGCCGCAGGCTGACACTGAGCCTGATACTGGAAGTGCAAAGGCACTATTCACGGATCATACAATACCAGGAGTGAAACTGTATAATTTGCGGCCTCGACAGGCAAAGTAATCCACAGATCTTTGGTGCTTTTCTTTTGCATTTGGTTCCACTCACGGACAGAGTAGGAGCCAGGGGCGTAGAGGAGAGAGTGTGAGAGTTGTGCAAGTCGGACAATTCAAGACTCACGGCTCCTCGGTGCGCTTATGAAAGTGCATGTGTCAGGAGCCAGAGCAGGACAAGCTGGACGCACATAAGTACTAAGGCTGATAGAGTACATGTGTCCTAAGCCAGAGCAGGACAAGCTGGATGCACATAGTACTCTATCAATAAAGAACTGTTCAGAAATCGTCTGAGCAGTGGGAGAAAAAAAAACACAACTAATCTTGCTCGGAGTGGATAGGTGATCTAGGCTGTGAAAGGCTGGCAGAATTGAACTGTGACATTTTCATTGAACTTTTCTTGCATCAAGAACGAGAGACATTTTTGCAACAAACTTTGTCAGCAAGAAGAAGGACGATGAAGAACAAATCAAGACCGGTTTCAGCCTCCTCCTGCACCCCTGCTGCAAAGCTGATAGATTTAGAGACTGTAAATTTAGGGAAAAAGCATGGTAAGAGGAATAAGGTACTGATTTGGACATTGGTCCTGTTTTTCTTAAGTATGGTAGTACCAACAATAACAGCTATTACACTATGGTTCCTGGAGTCCGTGCACCCATTAGAAACACTTTTGCCAAAAGCAGCTACTGAAAGCCCGGTTCATGTAATAGCTGGTACTTTGCCCCCAATGGAAGAGAGACATAGAGAAGGATACAGCAACAATACATTGTTGCTCATCATGAACATGACCCATGCGGTTTTAAAGAAAAAAGATTGCTGGATTTGTGCCCATTTACCACAACACGGTGGGAAAGGGATAGGCTGGTATGTACAACCGTTACCATTGGTTTATTTGTGTGAAGTATCATTGAGTGCAATGTTCTTTGGGAAATGGAACAAGAGTAATACAGGTCAGCTAGATGAGACCAATATGAATGAATTTGAGGAAGTGATCATGAGACCTGTGGGTTGTTGCATATTCCACAAAGCTCGCGTGTTTTCACCAGATCCCATGAGGAAGAATACACGAAAGACAACAAGACTAGATAGATTACATGGGCAGAATAGACCAACCCCGCTAGCAGAGGAAACATCAGTAATGATATTTCGAATGAGGGATGAGTGGAATAAAGATGCTGTGCCCCCTGCCTATACAGTGGATCACAGCCCTGAGACTGCTCCCCTATGTTTACAGAAAAAAGGTTCCTATAAAGTAGGAACGTTTAGCAACTGCCTGAACACAGTGGTTTTAAAGCACAAAATAGAACCCGTGTACGTAGGGGACCCTGTTTACTTTATATGTGGGAAAAAAGCATATCCATGGTTACCTAGGAACTGGGGAGTTACATGCTACCTAGGTCTACTGTTTCCAGGAGTGTTCCTCTTGGAGACAGCAGAAGTAGCCAGACGAACAAAAGGTAGAACTCAAAGGAGTAGCGAGGATGGAATGATAGTAATAGATATAGCCAAATCATTTATACCATTCTTGTCCCAAATAGAAAATTCCTACAATATAACAAAACTGTCTAGAATATTAAAAAATACAATAGATTCAACAACGGATATTTTATTGAATATGACGTTAGAAGAAAAAGGAATAAGACTAATGGCACTCCAAAACAGGATGGCTCTCGACATAATATTAGTTGATCGTGGGGGAGTTTGCAAATTCGTAAAAACTGCATGTTGTGTGTATATAGATGATTACTCCCCTACAATATTTAAAGCAATCTGGAAATTACATGTCCTAAGTTCCACACTCTCTACTGAAGAAGGGGGTTGGGGGATAGTATCCTGGTTTTGGGGATTATTGCGGTCTTGGGGATGGAAGTTAATTTCGATACTAATGGTGGTACTTGGTATATTCATAACATGTTGCTGTTGCACACAATGCTTACCAATAGTTTGCAATGAAATAACTGATGGATGTACTAAGGAATGTATGCACATGGTGTCGAGAGGAAAACAAACGCATGGCCAAAATAACAGAGACACTGATGAAACAAAAACGGTAAAACAATTTATGGCTATAGACATTAATGATGAAGATGATGCTCATGATAGCATGAAAGGTTCAGACATAGATACCCCAGACTTATCCTCATCGGAGGAGGATACAATGAATGAATAAGACATTTGGCATACGGCCAAAAGGAGGGTTTGTCAATCTGGAAAAGTGAATACCCTTCATTTGAATGACTGATGTAACTTGATGGCGTAGGCCAACCATCTTATACACAGAATTATAGAAATATGGACTGCTATGCTTGACCAACAAGCAGTCATTTTAAACGTAGCAAGAATCGCCATTTTGCTTGTTAACCATTGCTCATTGCTTTCTGTCTAAAACTGCTTTGCAGCTTGCAATGCTTGTGGATTCTGCTTACTCTGCTCAACTGTTAACATTGTTGTCTGAATATGAAAGAGCAAGGTCGCGGGACTGAGGAGTTCGTTGAAAACTCCTCATGAGTAGCCCAGAAAGGAATGCCCACGCTCCCTCTCTGTAGCCTTGAGGGAGAGCTGCAGGGCATTTAATCACTTCACAGCTGCCAGCCAGTCTCGTACGATGGTAGAATATGTTAGAATAAAAGAGCTAAAGGCTTGAATTATGCTCTTCCTATGGCCCCCCTTCGCAAAAACCCTGTAGAGCGTGTCGGCTCCCAGGACACGAATAGCACCTTGTAGATAGCAAAGCATGGAATGTGGCTGTTCCCCCGTGTGCAGCTTGCTTCCAAGAACAGAACCACCGTGTTCTGTTCAACAACTAAAAGATGCCTCTGCACTTTCTAAATTGCACATTGTTACTAGAATAGACATCGAGAGTGTCATAATTGCCATACCCGTCGGAAATGTCCATCGTCATCCCGAGTTCAAACAAACTTAATAAAGGAGGGTGTTAAACATGAAGTAGCTGATTGTATGATATGCATTTTGTATATATGTAACTGATGTACGTAATTCGCTCTCTTGCGTCCCTTGAGGTCTAGGAAACTCAAGTCGTGGGGCGTGAGACCAGAATTGGCCAATTGGGACTATTTTTGCTTGCAATAAACCCTAGCATTGGGAATTTGAACCTTGTGTCTGGCGCATCTTTTCGTGTATGGTTATTGCCTTGTTTCCATATTGCGAGGGACCCTTAGGGGCCCCTTTCAGGACGTTGGGTGTTCTGTCAACCCACTGGGGAGTGTTGCCATGTGACCTTGGGTGTGGATGGATGTATAAAGAATGCAGGTGACCTGAGGGGGGTGACAAAGATATGGATTTCGAAGAATCCACAGTGTGAAAAAGGCAACGAAAATTGAGGAGGTGGTCGAAGAGTCGACCAGAGGGGGAATGTAGAGAGGCAGATGTACACGTCATCTATAGACCCCACCCCCTCACCTCCGTCATATTGGAAGAACAGCAAGAGAACAGTGTGCATGGCACCTGGTATCATCCCAATACCACATGAAAGGTATGAAAGACGTTATGCACTCATACAACCATATCGAATTTAGCTCTGAACTGATGCGGTAGACATGAGTCTGCAGACACCACTGGACATAGACTACAAGTAAAGTCGGACAGAAGAGAAGACAAGTGGCATCATGAAGAGAGAAAATACATAGATGCACTGAGCCTGATGAATGGATATCCAAAGAATGAAGATGTAACTGAAGTAATGAAGTAAACATATATGTGATTATGAAGAAAACCATATACACTTAGAAGATAAGTGACAAGAGATATAGTAGATGTATATACGCAGAAACACAAGCTAGACAAGACAATGTAGAAGCTTGCTAAAGTAGCAAATGTAACACGAGTAAATCAGCCATGTTGTTAAAATTGAGGTCGGCATCGTATAATAGTAAGCGAGAATCCTCGATAAGAGAGACCAAAGCTGCAGGGCTGACAGGCGTTGGAATACAACTCTGTGCAAGAACAAGGCGTATTTGCTTGGCTCAGGACCAAGGATGCCACTGCAAGAAGCAACTGCACGGAACGAAAGGAGTCAAAAAGGATAAGCCACTTATGTAGTATGTAAGACAGATTTCTCTCAGATTAAGTAAAGGAGTGAATAATTGTGAGTGCCAGGTATTGAACAATCAAGGATGCAGAAAGTGCATGCAGGATGGAGCAACCAAGTCTCCAAAGGCAGAGGAGAATAATTGCCACAATTACTAGTCCAGACCTATCGATACCTGCAGATTCACCGGCTTGCTGTTCTCATACTGCTGTGGGTCCACCACCGGAAAGAATGCTTGTGGCACTGCCCCGGCAAAACCCTATGGAACACAGAGGGGTGTCACATGGACATTGTCATGGCACCTTTGGCACCAGACTCATGGTGTGACTGGGGGCTGAATCACTTCCTGTTCCCCCCAACACGGCTGGCTAGTGAGCCATGGACTTCCTCACAAACGTGCTCCAGTGTTTGGGTGTGGCTGCCTATATAAGCCACACCCTAAACCTGAACCCTGCTTCGCGTTACTCTGCTAAATGCAGCGTGATGCTGACCGTGATCCTGTAACCTGAAACAAGAAGAAGAAACCACTGTAGATCCGGAATCCATGTGAACAATTCCTGCATATCAGCATTGGCCTTACCTGCTATTTCTGTCATCCCGGATCGAGTACTCAGCGTCTTCAGCCACAGCATTTGCCAGCATCTTTTCCCACGGCAGCCACCTTCGAATCACTGCATCAATGCGATCAAAACCTGCAAAAGAAAAGCAAGACACAGTGAGTAATTGAACATTAAAGAATACCGCGCAACAAAGGCAGAGCGAGTCTAGTTACAATAACAGCTCGCCCGAACCTGCATCTTTAAACTGGTCATCAAAGAGTCCTGTGCATTGCCTACAGCTTGCATTCCCCGCTAGAACTCACAACATCAAACTGAGGACAGACTGGCAGACAAAGCGGTGCACATTGCCATATTGTTACATTGTGCAACATCAGCACAGACAGCGCGGAAGCCAGGAATAACACAAAAAAGGACCACCAGCAAGAAATGCGATCAATCAGCACAATAAAGACATTTCTACAGCCAATGCCTCAGCAGGACTGGGATTGGCTTTAATCTCATGAACCAGTGACGTAACTTGGTTCCATTAAAAGAAAGGAGCATGGACATTGCGCCTCTGCTGAGAAGAAGCAGGACGGAGTGCTTACTTACTAATATCACCAGGTGAGCGGAATCCAGGGGAGGGAAGGAAAGGACACGAAACCATTGGGGGAAAAGGAATATGAGGGATCTGATAACCGTTAACCCCTATTCCCTTTATTGTGGGACTTGACACATGGTGAGTGCTGATCTAAGGGAAGAGGGAAGAGCAGGCATCCAGCGCACGCCCAATATGTACCCATGCCGAGGCTCCAGACGTCCCAGCAGAGATAAGGTGAGCGTAACAGAACACGAACCCTCATTTGAACCTCTGCCTGGAAGCCATGGAGACCTCTGACATTGACCAGTTAGCCCAGGTGTTGGGAGAGTTACGAGCCAAGGTGCATGCCGCTCGGCAGGAGACTAACACCTTAAGAAGGGAGTTAGTTGTGAACAGGGATCGCACGGACGAATTAGCCAGGCAGCTGCTTCAGACACAAGCTGGCCAAGCCACAAAGCCCGAGAGCAATCCTCTGGTGCAAGTCGTCCACAGGCACTTCCTGTGCAAGTCGTCGTTCCCGGAGCCGTTCCGTGGCCCCACCTGATCGGTTCTCAGAGGAGCCAAGTAAATATGCCATTTTTATGAACCAGTGCCGTTTGCACTTCCATTTTAGACCAGGGGTGTTCCCCACGGACCAGTTGAAGGTCGTGTTTGTGCTATCTTACCTAGGGGGAAGTGCTGCGGATTGGTCTATTCCCTTGGTAAACTGGGATGACCCTCTATTACGGGATTTAATGGGATTCCAGCACGAACTTGAGAAGCTATTTGCCCGTCATACTCGGGTCTAGGCACTGGACAACGAGTTGTTATCACTTCGACAGGGCAGCCAAGATCTGTTAACATGCATTGCCACCTTCAATAGACTGGTTGCGGAATCCAATTGGCCCGAAGAGAAAGAACCACTCTATTCTACCGGGGCTGGCGATGAGAGCTGAAGGACGTCTTAGCCCAAGTGGTGAATCCTCCGGATGGATGTGCGGAGTATATTGACTTAACTGTGCAATTAGATCATAGGCTACAAGACCGGAAGACCGATCGAGCTCGGTCAGAAGGAAGAACAGAGAAAACCAGGCTTGTCAGCCTGAGATCCACCCAGAGCCCATGCAGATCGGGGGGTTACGGAGTCCTCTTAATAAAACTGAGAGAGAAAAAAGAAGACAGCAGCAGCTATGCTTGTACTGCGGCAGGGCTGGACACTTCCTGCGCGATTGTCCTGTGAAACCACCAAGGAAATTAGTAGGTGCTATGGACAAGGTGGACGAGGAAAAAGTCTTGGAAAACTCCAATGCCTGGCAAGCGTAGGGGTCCACTTGCTGAGCAGAGATAAGGATATACAGACCTTGCATCTAGTCATCCCAGTGATCTTGATCTGCCATCAACAGCCATCCCGGATGCATTCTCTGGAGGCGTACGTGGGCAGCAGAGCAATTGCCAATTCTTTAGACCAGGACCTGGCAAGAACGATAGGTCTTCCCATTCGTCTAAAGGCAACTATAGAATATGTCACGGCAGTTGACGGTACCCAATTATCGGCTGGGCCTGTGACCCACTGTACTGAAACAGTGACAGTTCTGTGTCAGGACGGCCACAGGGAAGACATTGGGCCTCATTACGACCGTGGCGGTCCGGAAATAACGGTGGCGGTAAACCCGCTGCCACCGTTGTTTCCGGACCGCCTGATCCCGACCCCTGCAGGCGGGAGGTGATGTTCCCGCCAGGTCTGACCTGGCGGGTTTAACACCGCCCGCCTGCAGGCGGACGAGGAAACACCGGCAGCATTACAAGATGCTGCCGGTGTTTCCATGATCCCGATTCCCATTGAGTCCCATAGGACTCAATGGGAATGGGGATTTACACCATTCCGCCTCCGTGATTCCCGGTAAACCGGGGTTGTGATGCCCCGGTAATTCCGGGAATCACGGAGGCGGAATGGTAATACGAGTCCGGCGTTAACCAGACGGTTTTACCGCCTCGGTTAACGCCGGACTCGTAATGAGGCCCATTGTCTTCGACATCATCAGTGCTCCACAACTCCAGTTGATTCTGGGGATTCCTTGATTGGAGGCCCACAGTCCTCATATTGACTGGCGTGCAAGAGTTCTAACACTCTCCAAGGAGTGTGCACGTTCCTGCTACGTGACAGGATCCTTCCCAGGAGCACAGGTGAAAACCATTCCGAAGGAAGGGGCAGTACTGTGTCTGACAGGTACATTGCCATCTGAGTACATCGATTTTCAGGATGTTTTTCAGAAAGAACAGGTGGACACACTCCCCCCATATCGACCAATATTACTGCCAGATCGATCTTATACCGGGCGCTCAAATCCCATGCAGTCGGATCTATGCACTAACTGAACAGGAAAATCGCCATTTGAAGACTTACCTCGACCAATATCTAACAAATGGTTTCATTCGCCCATCTCAGTCTCCCACTGCCTCACCCCTACTCTTCATGCCCAAGAATGAGGGGGACCTGAGGACTTGGATTGACTATCGATCAGTGAATCAGATAACAGTAAAAAACCAAAATCCGTTACCACTCATCCCAGAACTCTTGGACCAAGTAAAGGATGCACAGATCTATACCAAACTGGCCCTCAGGGGGTCATACCACCTGGTACGAGTAAAAGAAGGAGACTAATGAAAAACAGCCTCCCGCACTAAGTATGGTCTCTATGAGTACCAGGTCATGCCCTTTGGGCTTTGTAACGCCCCTGCCGCGTTCCCGTTTTTTTATGAAAAATGTACTGCGGGAGTTGCTTGACGTCTGTGCATTGGTATACATTGATTACATTCTGATATATCCCACCACAAAACAAGATCATGTCATCCATGTGCGAGCTGTCCTCGAAAAACTCTGACAGCATCAACTCTACGCCAAACTGGAAAAGTGTTCAGTTCACATCTAAGAGGTCAAGTTTTTGGGTTTCATCCTCACCCCTCAAGGTATTCAAATGGACAACCAGAAAGTGGATGCTATTCTCAACTGGCCCTCACCGTCCTCTGCGAAAGGAATCCAGAGCTTCCTTGGCTTTCCGAACTTTTATTGCCATTTCATCTCTGGTTTTTTCACAGATAGGTCACCCGATCACATCCCTACTATGAAAAAACAAACCCTTCAACTGGTCAACAGAGACGGAAAGAGCCTTCCAGATCTTGAAACAAAAATTTACTTCAGCCCCGATTTTGCAACATCCCAAACCAGACCTCCCTTCTGTGGTTGAAACTGACGTCTCCAGTATAGCCATGGGAGCTGTCCTCTCACAGAGAAACCCAGAAACCGGTCAAATACATCCCGTGGCATTTTGGTCCTGTAAGTTCTCAGCACCTGAATTGAATTACGCTTTTACAGATAAAGAACTCCTTGCGATCATGGCAGCATTCAAGGCCTGGAAACACTACCTCTTGGGAGCCAGACATAAGATCACAGTAATCACAGATCATCGTAATCTGCAATACCTGAAATCAGCCAGTGCGCAATCATCATGCCAACTCTGGTGGGCTCTATTCTTCGCAGAAAGACTATGGGCCTCATTACACGTTGTGCGGTAATGGAATACCGGTACCGGTAATTCCCTAAGCCAATCACGACCCGGACCCACCGCTATCTGCGCACCCGTTAATTACGGTGCCACTAATAGCAGCAAGGGCGCGGGCGTGCGACCCCCAGGCCGGAATTAGCACCATGGCGCTAATACCAGGCCATCACAAGCCATGCGGACATGGTATTAGCGGCATGTAAAACACCCAAAAACCCCTTACCGGCATGGCGCTAATAACGGCATCGAAAAGCACCCGTTAAGAGACCGGAGCAGTGTACCCATCAACTACAGGTGGACACAAACAGCACAGGTGCATGCAATGGAGACAGGCAGCACAAAAGAGCACACCACACCCCTACCCACACCCCTTCCCACACCAAGATGGCCCCAATAGCAGCAGCATGACATGACAGCCTTGACTACATGATAGCAGTGCAGCACCAACAACAACAGGCCACACCAGTAACAGGTACCCATTCCTCACACCATACAGGCAATGCCAGCGATCCACTGAGGAGGTGGCTCCCAACCCCAATACGGAACCCACAGAACCAGCAGGAAGAGGACAACAATATTGCACATCCCCGTACCTGCGTCGTGATAGAACTGGCAGTCATACTTCCAATGACAGTGCTCCGCTGCCTAAGCAGCCTGTGTGAGGCACTCCTGTACTGCCGTGTCAAAGTGGCAAAGATAACCAAGCCATGTGTAGAGCACCAAAAATGTGCAAATGACGGAATGTGCCAATGCCACCTGAAATTGACATGCAACCACCAGAAGAGCATGATGGGGATGTGGATGAGTACGGGTGGAATGCCCCGGCAGGACATTCAAGAGGCAATGCCAAGAGGGCACAACGATGTGCGTCAGCATCTGATTCTGAAATCCCATCAGGCACAAAGGTGAAAAAGCATGGACGGAGATGGATATTGTTGCCCTGGCGCATGTTTGGAGTACCATAAAGGACCCTGTCCGAGATAAATGACACATACGCAATGATGGAGACCACGCTTGGGTTTCAACTTCAGAACAACTGTGTATTGAACAGAATGTGATAATAAATGCAACACCCCAAAACACCCAAATGCACCCTTACCCCCCTCCCCCCAAACACCCAAATACACCCTTGCCCCCTCCCCCCCAAACACCCAAATTCACCCTTAACCCCCTCCCCCCCAAACACCCAAATGCACCCTTACACCCCTCCCCCCCAAAACACCCAGGTGAGTCTCATGGTGTCTATAATGTTTCCTGCACCACATGTGCCACCTGGTCCTTGGTGGAGCTAAGCATCAGGGCCCCCACCGACATCGGGTTGCTGTGATGCGGGGCGCCTCAGGTTGCGCAGTGAGCGGCGCAGGGGGCTGGTCTGCTGGGAACTTGCTGAGGAGGAGGTTCCCGGTCGATCCTGTGTTGGGGGTTGGTGATGCTGCTCCATGATGTCCCCAATACGTAGAATGGCCTGGCGGAGTTGGCCCATCTCCTGGCATATCCTGTCAGTGCAGGCCTCCATGGCCTCCTTTGTTTGTCCAGCATATTTTTGGAGGTCATCCCTTAGACAGACTGCCTCCGCCACATGCTGGGCGACCAGCGCAGCCATGTCTTCCTGCCTCCGGCTGATGGTTGCAAGGTCTTCCAGGGTGGTAGATGCCGCTGGGCTGGACGGTGCGCCCTGGTCCATGCACCCGGCATCCGCTGAGGACAGCTGAGGGCTCCATGCACCTTCTACAGTGAGGGTGTCATGTGCTCCCTGGGTAGCAGATCCGGATGTTGCCCTCGGACTCCCCTCAATGGACCATGTTGGGCTGGGGTCATGGATGAGTTGTGGGATGTCGATTGCGTCCTCCTCGTCACTGGCCGGTGCGGTGGCTGCTGCCTCCCCAGTGGAGCTGGTGGCTGCGGAGTGCGTGCCCTCCGTGCTCATCTCAGCAATGATGGGGCACACTTGCGTGGGTTCGGCTACAACAAGAGCTGTGCCCTCAGGCTGTGATGCAATGGTGCTCCTGCTGCCCTTGGCCCTCTGCAGATGGACTGTCCTCCCACTTCCACTGGAGGTGGTGGCGGTGTCACCCTGTCATGATCTCTGCTTCCAAAGGGTCAGGGTTTTCCCAACTCCCTTGTAAGCAGATCCATAACCCAGGTTCCGAGTGCCAACCAGTCCCAATTGGGACCTTTTGGACCCAGTCCTGGCGCCAGTGGCACCAGGCTCATAAATATGCCCAGTCCCAGCGCTGGAAGCGCCGGGCTCATAATGCTTGGGTGGACTTACCTTCAGCAGACCATGCTGCTTACTTGCCTGCCAGTTGAGCCTCTGATCCTCTTCTGTTTGTAACTACTTTTCCTGTTGGGTGGGGCATGAGCCACTCCCTAGATTCAGAACACTGGAACTCTTCTTGAAAGCAGGAACTCTTTTCTTACCTAGGCGTGGCTGTGGAAGGAGACACCTAAGCACTACGGGAGGCTATTTAAACCACACCCGATGGATGAATCTTGCTTTGTGTTATTCTGCATCCTCTGCAGCAGAACGCTCATCGTGCCTTCTGCATCTGATCCTGGGCCTAAGGAAAAAGGCTTACCATCCTGAATCCAGTCTTCAGCAACACCTATAAAGACAAGAAAGGACAGGTTAGCATTACGGTCTTCAGTGACAGCTCTTCACTTACCTGGTCCATCGGCTGTCACCAACGCCTCGCGCTGCATTCCGGCATCTGAAAGACAAAGGCTTACCTACTCTTCGTGCGCTCCGGAGGTCTTCACACTGTATTCCGGCATCTGAAAGACAAAAGCTTACCAACTCTTTGCACGCTCCGGAGGCCTTCGGCGCTGCATCCCGCATCTGAAAGACAAAACAAGGTGCGTTTAAAGACATTGGGGAACTTTAATACTCACGTGCCATTACTCCTTTCCACATCTAACCCAGTGGGTTTTCCGGCACCCTGCAGCTGCTCCGAACTTGTACCTGCAAAATAAAAAGACAGTTATAGCGCATCGTGAAGCAGGCAACAAGCGCTTGCTTACGTGCTTCCAGGCGCTTCTATTCATCACACGGGCTCCATCTTCAACTCACTTCAGCCCGTCATCCGCCATCGCCGGAACCCTGCAAAACAAGAAACATAATTACTAAAGACTTTAAAGACATTAGAATTACTCGAAACTTACCGTTCGTGCAGTAAACGACGGACAGCAGTCCTCTGAAGTCAAGAGGCCTGCTCCCCTTATCCAGTGAAGAAACTGCTTACAGCACCCTGCCCCGAGGCAGATGGAGAGCACGGCGTTCACTTATCTAAGGTGAGAGCGTTAACCTTTGGGGTTCTACAGGAGAAGAGAAAGGGAAGAAGAGAGAGACATTCAATAACCCAGTTCCTTAATCCCATATTTTCTATCTGAAGACATCTTACCCTTCGAGTCAGACATACAGTGCACAGAGGTCCAGCCCAAAGAGCCAGCCGTGTGTTACACATCACCTTTGAAGATACGGTATATGCCCAGTCAAGACCGGTGCCTCTACGGGAATCAGGTGAGCGTTACAGAACACAAAGCCTACCACAAAACTCCCGTCCAGGCGCTATGGAAACCTCGGATACCGACCAGCTAGCCCAGTTACTTGGGGAACTAAGGGGAGAAGTGCATGCAGCCCGTCAGGAAACGAACGCTCTAAGAAGGGAACTGATTATTTCCAAGGAGCGAACAGATGATCTCGCTAGACAATTGCTACAGTCACAAGCCGGACAGACCCCGTTACCCGCATCTGGGGGAAATCTTCCTTCTACATCCTCTATGAATCCAGTGCAGATCAACCTACCTGGGAATGTACCTCTGGCTCCGCCCAAACGATTTTCTGGTGACCCAAAGAGGTTTGCAGTATTTATCAATCAGTGCCGGTTGCATTTCTTATGCCGGCCAGCAGCCTTTCCAACTGATCAAGCTAAAGTAGCTTTCGTGCTTTCGTACCTTAGTGGCAATGCGGCAGACTGGTCGATCCCTCTAGTAAATCAAGATGATCCGGTCCTCCATGATTTTCAAGCTTTTCAGCTCAGTATGGAAAAACTGTTTGCAAGACATTCACAGGGGCAGGCCTTGGACAATGAGCTTCTTTCGTTGCGACAAGGTAATCAAGACCTTTTGGCTTATATTGCGTCTTTCAACAGACTGATAGTGGAAACTCAATGGCCTGAGGACAAAAGGATTACGCTGTTTTATAGAGGTCTATGTGGAGAGCTCAAAGATGTGTTAGCCCAAGTAGTGAATCCCCCACAAGATTGTTCGGACTATATAGACTTAGTCGTTCAAATAGATCACAGACTGCAGAACAGGAAGGCCGATCGTTCCAAGTTTGATGCTCGAGTATTTTCCAAACCGCCAACTCCTTCCAAAGGAGTAGACTCCGGGGAACCCATGCAAATAGGGGGTCTGAAAGGTCCTCTAACACAAAAGGAGCGGGAAAGGAGAAAACAGTTGCAATTATGCCTCTATTGCGGAAACTCAGGGCACTTTCTTCGAGACTGTCCGGTGAAACCTGCCAAGAAGGCAGAAGGAGCTGCAGTTACCAAAGTTACAAACTCTGAGCAGGGAAACGACCTCGCCCGACAAGAATAGAGGTCCTCTTGCCGAGCGTGAAAACCAGTTCCGTGACCTCGCATTTCGTGATACCTATGGTCCTCATTAGCCCTGATAATCCGGATCGATTACATGCAATTGAAGCTTACGTCGACAGCGGTGCCATCGGCAATTATGTGGATCATGAAATGGTTTTGAGGATGAATCTAACTCTTTGTACCAAGGCTGTAAAGGACGTCATTACTACGGTGGATGGTACGGAGATAGCCTCCGGGCCAGTAATGCATACCACTCAAGAGGTGACGCTAGTAAGTCAAGATGGACACCATGAGAAGATCATGTTCGATGTGATCAAGGCCCCTCAGTTTCAGATTATTCTAGGAATACCTTGGTTAGAGAAACACAATCCTCTGATCGATTGGCGAGCAAGAACGGTCCAGTTTCCAGAATGTGTCTCTACTTGTCACCCTCCACCTGGTGTTGCACTGGCAGCTATTTCTTCAGAGACTCCCCAGTTACCTCCCGAATACCTAGAATACCAAGATGTTTTCCGGAAGTATCAGGCTAACTCTCTACCTCCTCATAGGTCTTATGACTGCCAGATAGACCTGATACCTGGATCTACTCCTCCTTGTAGTAGAATTTATGCCCTCACCGAGCCTGAGAACCTTCACCTTCGACAATACCTGGATCAATACCTGGCAAATGGGTTTACTCGTCCTTCCAAGTCCCCTGCTTCTTCAGCTTTGTTCTTCGTTCCAAAAAAGGAAGGAGACCTTAGAACTTGTATAGATTATCGCTCCCTGAACCAGATCACCGTTAAGAATAGATATCCGTTACCTTTGATCCCTGAACTCCTGGACCAAGTCAGAAAAGCATGCATATATACAAAGCTGGATCTTAGAGGAGCTTACCACTTGGACCGAGTAAAAGAGGGCGATGAATGGAAGACGGCCTTCCGCACCAAGTATGGGCTATTTGAATATCAGGTCATGCCCTTCGGACTTTGCAATGCCCCGGCCGCCTTTCAATATTTTATGAACGATGTCCTCAGAGAGCTCATAGATGTGTGTGTTGTTGTTTACATTGACGACATCCTCGTTTATTCTTCATCGGAATCTGAACATCGGAAACACGTGAAAATGGTCCTCGAAAGATTGCGTCAACACAAACTTTTCGCTAAGTTGGAAAAATGTGTTTTCAACGTGACTGAAGTTGAATTCTTGGGATTCATATTATCACCTGGCGGAGTGCGTATGGATTCAAAGAAGGTCGATGCAGTTCTCAAATGGCCATCACCATCCTCCGTAAAAGGTGTGCAAAGCATGTTAGGCTTCGCTAACTTTTACCGCAGGTTTATCCCCGAATTCTCTCGAATAGTCCAGCCCATCACTGCCTTGTTAAAGAAAAACTAACGTTTTGAATGGTCTAACGAGGTGGAACAAGCTTTCCAGGATTTGAAGACTAAATTTATCTCTGCACCAATCTTAAAACACCCTCGCCCCGAACTCCCCTACATCGTGGAAACTGATGCTTCAAGCCTTGCCATGGGGGCAGTTCTATCACAAAAGGACCCGGTAACCAATCAGTTGCATCCCGTGGCATTTTGGTCCCGCAAATTCTCGCCTCCTGAAATCAATTACACGATTACTGACAAGGAACTTCTGGCTATCAAGTCTGCCTTTAAGGCTTGGCGGCATTATCTGCTGGGGGCCCGACACACCGTTACTGTGATTACGGATCACCGAAACCTGCAATATTTGAAAACCGCAAAAGCCCAATCCTCTAAACAACTCCGTTGGGCATTATTCTTTGCCGAGTTTGACTTCATAATTACCTATCGACCTGGTACAAAGAACGGTAAAGCTGATGCCCTTTCTCGAATGGGAGTGGAAGAACACTTGATCAACCCTAAACCTGTACCAATCATTCCCGAACAAAGAATTCTGGGTGTAATCGCCACAGAATCCATAGAGGAAGTTAAGGATAAAGCCAGGCAACTTGTAACTCCAGCAGACATACAGAATTGGCATCTGCAGGGAAAGGACTTTGCAGTAAAGGACAACTTATTGTATTTCCAAGAACGGTTATACCTACCCAGCACAGATTTACAGAAAAAAGTAATCTCTTGTTATCACGATTCTTTAATGGAAGGACATCCCAGTATGGCCAAGACCTCAGAAAAGATCAAGCGCTACTTCTGGTGGCCGTCTTGGAAAAAAGATATCAGAGACTTTATAATGTCCTGTGGAGTATGCGCCCAAAACAAGAGTCAAAAGGAAAGACCAGCAGGCCTCTTACACCCTATTGACATCCCACCTCGCCCTTGGCATACGCTTTCTATGGACTTCATCACCGATCTACCTCCATGCTCCGGATACAATACAATTCTAGTAATCGTGGACTTATTCTCCAAGATGGCGCATTTCATTCCGCTCAAAGGCTTGCCAACAGCAGCAACTCTGGCCCGAGAATTTCTCGAAAACATCGTCCGACTGCACGGTTTTCCTTCGGTTGTAATTTCGGATCGAGGTAGTCAATTTATTTCTCATTTTTGGCAAAGTTGCTGTCGGTTGGCTCAAATTGATGTGAGACTATCGACCAGTCACCACCCTCAGACCGACGGACAAACCGAGAGGACCAATCAAACTCTGGAACAGTATTTACGCTGCATGCTGCAACAAACTGAAAAAACTTGGAAAGACATCCTTTGGATAGCCGAATATGCCTACAATAACTCTGTCCATTCGGGAACTGGGAAAACCCCGTTTTTTCTTTTGTACGGCAGTCACCCTCGAACCTCGGAGTTGGATCCCCTCCAAGATCTTGAAACACCAGCAGTAGACTACCTGCATTCTACAATCACCCAAGCCTTTAAGGAAGCTGTTTCTCACCTTCAAAGGGCTAAAGAACAATACAAGAAAGGAGCAGATCAACATCGGAAGGAAGCCCCTCAATATCAAGTAGGGGATCAAGTCTGGTTATCCACCAAATATCTACCTCTAAAAGGGCCACGCACATTCAACCCAAGATACCTTGGTCCCTATTCCATCACTACCATAGTAAACCCAGTAGCGGTCAAGTTGGACTTGCCCCCGCACATGAAGATACATCCGGTCTTCCACGTCTCTCTATTAAAACCCGTGCAACCTCAAACCCGACTAACTAAATCTCCAAAACCTATCCTAGTTGATGGAGAACTCGAGTTTGAAGTCAAAAGCATTCTGGACTCCAAGATCTCCAAATCTAAACTATTTTACCTAATTGACTGGAAAGGCTACGGCCCCCAAGAGAGATCCTGGGAACCTGCTGAATATGTCCACGCTCCTCGCCTAATCAAAAGATTTCACCGAACATTTCCTGACAAGCCAAAACCCCCGGAGAAGCCCGGTTTGGGAGGGGCCTTGAGGGGGGGTACTGTCATGATCTCTGCTTCCAAAAGGTCAGGGTTTTCCCAACTCCCTTGGAAGCAGATCCATAACCTAGGTTCCGAGTGCCAACCAGTCCCAATTGGGACCTTTTGGACCCAGTCCTGGCGCCAGTGGCACCAGGCTCATAAATATGCCCAGTCCCAGCGCTGGAAGCACCGGGCTCATAATGCTTGGGTGGACTTACCTTCAGCAGACCATGCTGCTTACTTGCCTGCCAGTTGAGCCTCTGATCCTCTTCTGTTTGGAACTACTTTTCCTGTTGGGTGGGGCAGGAGCCACTCCCTAGATTCAGAACACTGGAACTCTTCTGGAAAGCAGGAACTCTTTTCTTACCTAGGCGTGGCTGTGGAAGGAGACACCTAAGCACTACAGGAGGCTATTTAAACCACACCCGATGGATGAATCTTGCTTTGTGTTATTCTGCATCCTCTGCAGCAGAACGCTCATCGTGTCTTCTGCATCTGATCCTGGGCCTAAGGAAAAAGGCTTACCATCCTGAATCCAGTCTTCAGCAACACCTGTAAAGACAACAAAGAACAGGCTAGCATTACGGTCTTCAGTGACAGCTCTTCACTTACCTGGTCCATCGGCTGTCACCAACGCCTCGCGCTGCATTCCGGCATCTTAAAGACAAAGGCTTACCTACTCTTCGTGCGCTCCGGAGGACTTCACACTGCATTCCGGCATCTGAAAGACAAAAGCTTACCAACTCTTCGCACGCTCCGGAGGCCTTCGGCGGTGCATCCCGCATCTGAAAGACAAAACAAGGTGCGTTTAAAGACATTGGGGAACTTTAATACTCACATGCCATTACTCCTTTCCACATCTAACCCAGTGGGTATTCCGGCTCCCTGCAGCCGCTCAGAACTTGTACCTGCAAAATAAAAAGACAGTTAGAGCGCATCGTGAAGCAGGCAACAAGCGCTTACTTACGTGCTTCCAGGCGCTTCTATTCATCACACGGGCTCCATCTTCAACTCACTTCAGCCCGTGATCCACCATCGCCGGAACCCTGCAAAACAAG
Organism: Ambystoma mexicanum; assembly: GCF_040938575.1. Classification (NCBI taxonomy): domain Eukaryota; kingdom Metazoa; phylum Chordata; class Amphibia; order Caudata; family Ambystomatidae; genus Ambystoma; species Ambystoma mexicanum. The sequence goes on from NC_090934.1 coordinate 1,323,156,510, forward strand.
AAACATCATTACTAAAGACTTTAAAGACATTAGAATTACTCGAAACTTACCGTTCGTGCAGTAAACGACGGACAGCAGTCCTCTGAAGTCAAGAGGTCTGCTCCCCTTACCCAGTGAAGAAACTGGTTACAGCACCCTGCCCCGAGGCAGATGGAGAGCACGGCGTTCACTTACCTAAGGTGAGAGCGTTAACCTTTGGGGTTCTACAGGAGAAGAGAAAGGGAAGAAGAGAGAGACATTCAATAACCCAGTTCCTTAATCCCATATTTTCTATCTGCAGACATCTTACCCTTCAAGTCAGACATACAGTGCACAGAGGTCCAGCCCAAAGAGCCAGCCGTGTGTTACACATCACCTTTGAAGATACGGTATACGCCCAGTCAAGACCGGCGCCTCTACGGGAATCAGGTGAGCGTTACACACCCCTCTCATGCATTCTGGCTTTTTTGGCTGCTGGGGGAGTACGTGCTGCGGTGCTTGTCTCTCCAGTGTCCGTCGGTGATCCTGTGGAGGACATGAACATCATCGTTAATGGGTCTAGGTGCCTCATGCAGAATGTTCACATCATGCTGCTCTATGCATTGGGGCCTATTCATCAGTGATTCTTGTCATGGGGATGTCGGGTTGGTCATGCATAGATGGGTCAGTATTGCACGTGTATATGGTGATGCATGCATGTATGTGTGTGGCAGGACCAATGGCCTAGTCATCGACACGTGTTTGGGGTACCCCCTCACCCTTCACTGTGCATTGTTTGACGTATTCACTCACCTCCATCAGATGAGATGGCCACACCATGCTCCATGTCTCCGACCCCCTCTATCGCTTCGACTCCGATGGTGGAGGCACATGTCTCCTCCCACTCCTTCATCTTCAGAGGTGATTCTGCGCCTCCTCCTGTGGCCATTGCAAGGTTGCGGTTGACTGAAAGGATATTCCGCACACGTAGCCGGAGGTCGTCCCACCTCTTGCGGCAGACCTTCACACTGCGGGTGGTAGTGCCCACTGCACTTACTTTGCGGGCTACTTCGTCCCAGATGTCCTTTTTCTTGATGATCGCCGCACGGCGCATATCATTGGCGAATACGACCTCCGCATTGGCTGCAAGTGTGCTAGTCAGCATAATGAGCTCCTGCGGAGTTGGCTGCAGAGTTGCAGTCTGTGGCAGTCACTCCAAACCTTTTCTCCAGAGACAGGAGTCTCTCTACCGTGTCTATCAGCATACGTGGGAGGACCCATAAAACCCCCACCCAGCCGCGGAGCGGCCGCGGAGTTGGCTGCAGAGTTGCAGTCTGTGGCAGTCACTCCAAACCTTTTCTCCAGAGACAGGAGTCTCTCTACCGTGTCTATCAGCATACGTGGGAGGACCCATAAAACCCTCACCCAGCCGCGGAGCGGCCGCGGAGTTGGCTGCAGAGTTGCAGTCTGTGGCAGTCACTCCAAACCTTTTCTCCAGAGACAGGAGTCTCTCTACCATGTCTATCAGCATACGTGGGAGGACCCATAAAACCCCCACCCAGCCGCGGAGCGGCCGCGGAGTTGGCTGCAGAGTTGCAGTCTGTGGCAGTCTGTGCACGTCTGAAACAACGGAAATGGCGGCACCATCAGTGAACGCCACCTCCACAGTCACAACCATGGACCGAGACCCTAAGGACACACAGGAGGGTCGCCTGCTTCGAAGCGCGTACTCACGCCCCGCTGTAGAAAAAAACCTACAACACCACAGCGTACAACCCCATCCTATGCTCGGCCCACCCCATAAACATTTAAAAACCTTAACAGGTTCAACCGCAAACGCCCGTTGGAAACAGGACTCCCTAGAAAAACCCGGGCCCAGCATTTCAAAACCTGAAATAACTCACCAAAAGACAGGTTCAGGGGAGACAGAGGACCCGCACCGGCGGACATCAGAGGCTGTGTCTCCGACGTCAGACCCATCGAGCCTGGATCTTGAGGGCGACCTGTCGGCGCTCCAGTGCCTGCGCCAACAAGCTCCTGCCCTGGCCACGGCTGACACCAGCGGCTGCCAACCGCGGTCTCGCGTGCGACTCCCACCCCCACAGCCCCGGGACCCGATGGCCTCCGGAGGGAGGATCGAGGACCGAGAGCAGGGGGAGGGGCCCGCTTTGGTAGGGAGCACGGATCGCGCGCCGCGAAGCGGCCTGGAGGACGAGCGAAGCCCGGCTCCCTCGGCAACGGCCTCCCCGGAAATGGCCCTAAGCGAGGCTGAGCACCCGCGGGTCTTTCTGGGGGAGGGGCCGACTTCCATCGCCCACCCCACGGCAGGATGTGACGCACAGTGGGGAGGGCACGACGGCCAAAAGGCCACATCCATCGCCGAAGAGGACGCCCAATCATCTCGGCCAACACGAAATGGCCTAACAGACTCCTCAGTAGAGCATAGAGGCTCTGAAAGTCATGCAGATATAATTAAGGAAAACCAAGTCACTAATGCATCAACACAAATGAAACCCCAAGTGTTCTCAAGCAAGTCACCGAAAACTTTTCCTCGCCACTCAGCAGACGAGCACAGAGACTCAGGGATTATAGGAAATGAAGAGCAGGCCCCAGCCCTGGAAGAGCCTACGTTACCACTGCCCGCGCCCCTGGCGGACTCGAAAAACAAAAAAAAACGCACCAGGAAAGAGACGGAGTCCTCTGACATAGGAAACGCAAGATCCACCTGGAAGAAAGCTCCCTCAAAAATCACAAAAAAAACACAAATCAAATCAAAAAAATGGCCAAGTAACAAAAAATCACTGGGGCCTGAAATCAACAAAACCATCGGTCGCCACCCTCGTAACTGACTTCTTCCATGCTTTTGCGCCAGAGCCTCACTCCAGGCAAGCGGACCTTACCGACGAGGAAATACTGGAGGCAATAGAAACGTGCCAACCACCAGAAAAAGCGAGAAAAATATTCGTCCCGACAAACCCGTGTGTTCAACATCAAAACCTCGCAAACGATATTCAACCTGCTTCTCCCTTGAAACAGGCCCTACAGGCGAAATCAGCAAAACAAATAGACCCGACTCTACATCAAATATCGGGACCCCAGCATTCATCTAACAGGGAAATTACGCCGAAACAAACCACAGATTTCATCCAAGCTATCGTTTACACAGAAAAGCTTGTTGGCACGACGCAATCAGCCCTACCCAAGGAAAACTTGGCTCCGGCATTTTGCAAAGCCTTACAGCCAGCCAGTGAAGATCTCTTACAGTCAAATCAACCGAAATCAAACACCCCCTCCGAAACTTCAGAACAGACAGGGCCTCAGCCTTCTCAAGACCCACCCACCGAACCACGAAAGCAAACCCCCCCGCAATCTGACCATAAGTTTGAAACGCTCCCAAACAAAGCTGAAGCGACCAGCCAAACCAAGGATCGGCCGACTCGCACTAGGCAAGACAGAGTTTTCTCCGCCTTCCCCTCAAAATCACATCTACCTGGGCGACTCAGTGGTGGCCTTCCTGATCTTCCTCCTTCGCCTACAGTAAGACAGATCTTAAACGAGTCCAGTATACTCTCGCCTGCTCCTAAACAAGGCCCCCACCCCAGGGTCCGCCAACGGAGCCTGCAACGCAACACAAGAGAGACCTTCTTCCAATAATGTCAGCTATCACCATCGCAATGAATCCGTGCACCAAATTATACGAAGGCATCAACGAAAATCTGAAAGACAACTCAGCTATCCAAGCTACAATGCTCTCGAAACTAACTTTTCTGGAAGGTTATATCACCGCCTTAGACGATAAATTCAAAACCCTAAAGCTAGCTACAGAAATTGGCCATAAAGGCACGGCAAACCTTCCCATCCCATCTTGTGCGGGGGAAAAACTGGGAGTCCAAATTTCTTCAGTCCAACATTCATTTCCACCCCCCAGCACTCTCCCCAACAACCAACTGGTCCCCGGTCTACCAATTCCTGAACCACAAGAGGTGATTGACATCACAGAAGAAACAGTAAACGTTTCGCTCCCTTCGAATAAGCCAGTGAGCGAGACAGATCTCTCACACCCTTTGTTTACAGGCACAAGATGGGAAAAAAAAACCAATCCCTGTGGAGGGAAAGCCGAAACCCAGAATCAAACCTCAGCAACGCGATTAAACTCATGGTCAGCAAAACAGAAAGAAAAAACAAGACCCTTGGCCCGGAGTCCGGCCGCAATCCAACCAACCCTAAAAGCCTCTCCTAGATCATTAGAAGACTTCTTAGAAGATGAGGTTCTGATGAATATCTCTCAACACCTTGAAGACATCGAAGACCCACCACCTGAAAAAAATGAGAAAACGCCTAAACTATTAAAGCTGCAGTCGATTTCAACTAAAGTAGATCAAAACGCAAAAAAAGAAAACCCAAAAGAATTGTCAGAAGAGGACTCTCCATACAACTTTATCACCTTGGAAGAGCGCAGGAAACTCCTCCATTGTCGGAAACCTGCTACCTCTCGTAGCCCAATGAGCTCTAGAGCGGTGTCATTCACATATCCTTCAGCTCGCGAGGGGTTAACTCGTAAAAAGCTAGCCTCTGGCAACCAACTCAGCCCACAGGAAGCACGACGATTTCAGGACCTCCACCAAAAGTCCAAAGAAAATACACACTCAGAATCAAGAGAATCTGACAATAGGGGGCAACATTTGCGGTCCCACTTTATTTCAAGAACTGAACAACACCGGAAAAGACATGACTCCACAGGGGAGTCCCCGATCAAGCTTGAACAACACGCTGAAAACGACGACGACATCATACTGAACAGAAGAGGGATCCTCACGCTATTCAGCCTGATACCGACCCTCCGGAAGATCAAGTCCACCGATCTAAAAATCATCGACCCATACCATTCCAACGAAAGAGCGAAAGCCTATATCTACCCAACCTCGAAGCACATAAGGACGAAAATTGTGGACGCAACAAGCGACCTGGCTGCGCTAGGCTATACAGTGCAAAGAGATCCTCAAAATCGGCACAACAGGGAAAAAACCAACACAGAAAAAAAATCGGCCCGAAAGGACAAAATCTCTGGGAAAGAGCCAAAAGTGGAGCCACAAAGACTCTCAGTGCTAACCCGAACAGTGGTAAACTTATCCCCAAAGCTACCTGAGAGCCATTGAGAACTTAAACTCGCCACCCCTAGGTGTGACAAGCCGAACGAGTCCATAGAAGCGACGTCCTTGAAGCCTCAACACCCAAAAGTAGACCGACTTAACTTGACTAAGACTGTGCCTATGGCGGAAAATAATAGGTTGAACACCAGAGCCCAAACAGAAAGCGCCTCTACAGTCTCAAAATCAACCGCAAAACTACAGGAGCTGTGGGCCTGGCTCCCTAAGGCCCTATCACATGGGTCTAAACCCAAATAGCAATTCGCAGGCCACCCTGTAGAGCCCAAGGGAAAACGGAACGTCAACCGGCTCACATCATCACTACATCTCTGCTCATGGAACACGAGAGGTCACTTACATCTCACCACAACGGGCGATGCAAACTTAGCCTCATTTGACATCATCTGTCTTCAAGAGACCTGGCTCAGAAAAAATCCAGCTATGGACGGGTACGACACAATTCTGGCCCCAGCCAACAAAGGAGCCTTAGGTCGGCCGACTTCAGGTCTTCTTCTGGCCTGCCGACAGGGAATCAGGTTGACCCTCAAGTCTACCCTTCAAGCAAATCTGTCAATACTAGCAGTACTATGCGAATGGTCTGAAAAACCCCTCTCCAGTCCATCGCAAATAGTGGTGATTAACACCTACTGGAACCCGGCGGCAATAAACCACCAGTCCTACCTCTTAATGATGGAAAACCTGATCGATGAAATTCAAGCAACACGTCAGGTCTCTTCAATCATCATCTGTGGCGACCTGAACGCCAAATGTCCCAAAGAAATGCGAACACTGGATGCATCCTCGCAAACTACAACAGCATTGAAAAGAGGTCTCCTATGGTCTTCCTTGATGTCCTCTAGAAAATTCGAAAACCTGAATTTCGCCTTCCCAAATAAAAACCGTCTGCCAACCTGGGAACAAGGCCCACTAAAAGCGACCATTGATTACATCTATGTATCCAGACCTCTTCTGAACAAAGTCCAATCCTTCGAAGTCCGACAGACTACAGCCAGCGACCATAATCAGCTGACAATGTCGTTGGTAAACCACCATAAGGCGCCCGAACCCTATACCATGGAAGTAGAATCAAACGCCCGTGGAAATCGATTAAACCTGACAACCCGAGCGGTTAAAACTCTGCTGGCAAATTACACCGGGGAAGATAGACCCAAGGGCGTAAAGAGTCTTGATTACGTACCTCTGCTGTTAAAACACCGAACGAACGCAAAACAGAAAACCCCTGTCTATGCACCCCCAAAGCACGCTTATGATTCCACTCTGGTGGCAAAACGAAGGGAGCTGCGAAAACTCAAAAGACAATTAGGAAACGACTTGTCAAACAAAGAAAAATTAAAATCGGCAACCGCAACCTATAAATCATGGGTGAAAGAACATTGTCACCGTCTATACCAACAAGACGCCGAAAATATGTTAAAAGCCATCAATGGTAACAAAGCCAAAGAATTTTGGTCTTTGTTGAAATCCACAGTGCCTTCAATGAACAACTCCACAATCAACGCCATGCCGGAGCACAAATGGATCACGCATTTCTCCTCGGTCTTCCGAGCCCCCGCTCAAATCATCCGTCGGGACCCCACAGCCCAGAAGCCAGCCTGGATCCAACTGAATGACCGTCAAGAAATTAGCAATCATATAAAAAAACTGAAGATCTCCAGAGCAGCGGGCCCAGATGGGATCTCAAACATCGATCTGAAAAACAACTGCCAGGAATGGGCAACACTGTTAGCCTCCATCTTTCAGAAATGTTCTGAGCAGCAATCTCTGCCGCCGTCCTGGACAAAAGCTATCATCGTCCCCATCTATAAAAAGGGGGACATCACCGACCCCCGAAACTATCGCCCTATCGCGCTGTTGGATTGCATCGGCAAAGTCTTTGAAAGCTTACTCTTGAACCGTCTTCAATCCTGGGCTGAAACAGCCCCATGTAATGACAACTACCAATCGGGCTTCAAGAAAAACACGGCACGATGGCGAACATCTTAGCGATCAGCACCCTAAAAAGCAAAGCCTGGGAAAAAAAATCACGAATTTTCATCGCCTTCATCGATCTAACGCAGGCGTTCGACCTCGTCGACAGACACCGCTTATGGGAAAAACTGGAGAGATGGAGTTGCCCACAAGAAATACTTCAACCAATCAAAGCTCTCCACACGGACACTTCCCTCAGGGTTCGACTTTCCCAAAGAGGTGATCTGTCAGACGAAATCCAGACTGGGCGAGGGGTAAAACAGGGATGCCCGCTAGCACCTGCCTTGTTTCTTGCATACCTCGGAGATTACGGCGACTCAGTAGATCTGGAGCATACGTTTCCGCCGTCTCTCGCATCCTCAAAAATAAGCTACCTTTTGTATGCGGACGACCTAATCCTCCTGGATCAGACCCAGATCGGTCTCCAGAGACAACTAACAAATCTCCTGAGCTACACAGCCGAAAACAACTTAAAAATAAACCAAGAAAAAACAAAAATAATGATTCTGGAAGGAGGACGGAAGAAAAATAAATCCTCTGAAAAATTCAAATGGCATCTAGAGGGAAAAGAGATCGAGTCGGTCTCCGACTATAAATACCTAGGCGTCCAGATCGACTCCTCAAAAAACGAAATATCTATGCAGTTTGCCTTGGAAATAAAGTTGGGCAAACTAGCCTCACAAGCAAAGGCAATCGATACAAAATTTGGCAAATTCTCGTGTATTCCTGTAATAGACTTTTATAAGAAAAAGGTTGTTCCTTCAATTACCTATGGAGCTGAGGCCATGCCAACAATTCCAGAAAGAACTTGGCAAAAACTGGAGAGCAAGTTCTGGAAAACAGTCCTGAGCCTCCCAAAGTCTACATCTATTGCTGCAATCCGCCAGGAACTAAGCCTATTGTCACTAATAGCAATAGTAAACCTAAACTCACTTAGGTTATTCAGGAAATGCATTGCGGCCGACAGCGAGCAAATCTTTGGCCTATTGAACAAAGAACTACAAAGCGGCAAAGTTAAAATGCTAAAAACCTGGAAAAACAAAATTACGTCCATCTTAGAATCAGTGACGTGCACGGAAGCTGACCTCATTACAAACCCTCTGAGAGTTTACAAGAAACTGAAAGAACTAGACTGGATCCAGACCCAAGACCTAGTCATCAAAAACAAACTCCTTCTCCATCTTCCCCCCTCGCTCTCCAAATTAAACGAGCCGATGCAATATCTCCGAAAATTCCCAAATAGGAGAGCAAGAAACTACATGTTAAGAATCCGGTTAAATCTGCTGGAAACAAACGAGATCCTGAATATCCGAGGCCTCTCTGACTCTAAAATATGCCGTCTGTGCAACGTCAAAACTGAATCCATCAGGCACCTATTGATCTCATGCCCAGAAACCCTAGTCTTAAGATCGGCCTACATAAAGCACTTTAGCCCAGAAGAATACGGGTGGGACGAAGTCACCTGCTGGAATAGACTGATAGGTGGGGACCGAAACTCCTGGTTACTAGCTTCAATCAAAATACTGCAACTCACCATGCAGAGGATAGAGGGCAGACGGCCCCATCCTCCCTGAAACCATTGGACTCGTTCTGGGCTACCCCTGTGCAAGTCATTTTCTCGCCTCTTCCTTTTTTTTGTAAAGTTCTAAACGAACACATACAAATAATTAAAAAAAAATAAATAAATAATGAGCTCCTCTGGTGTGAATTTCTCTTTCCGCTGTCGGTCAGAGTATTTTTTCGGGGCCTTTGACATCTTCAGGCAGTCCTGGATGGTTTTTGGTCAGAGTTCTCCGGTAAAATGTCCTGGATGCAGAGTATGGCACTGAGTTGTGTTTTTAAAGATGGCCGCCGTTCTCTTTCCCGTTCCTGTGCGATGACGCTATTTCCGGTTCCGCTTTTTGACGGTGTCCGCTAATAGCGGTGACCGCTATTAGCATGTTGCGTGAGGGAGGAGGTGCTATCAGCACTGTGGTCGAGGCCGGTAATGGGCATTTTGTGCACTTTTGCGGCATGGCGGTAATGACATTTACGGCATGGCGCTATGCTCGTGTCCGCGAACTCGTAATGGGCCGCTATTAGCGGTCTTTAGCGAGGGCGGACATGCTAATAGCGCCATGCCGTTAAATTCCGATTTTTACCGCACAACGTGTAATGAGGCCATATGTCATCACATATCGCCCAGGAGTACGCAATGGTAAGGCTGATGCCTTATCTCATCTAGGTAAGGGCGAAGACGCATATGCAACACCCGATCCAGTAGCCATTATCCCTGAAGATAAACTCCTGGGTTTACTCATAGCAGCATCTCCCTTGGACAACCTGAAGACCAAAGTCCGATGTCATATGGACAAAGAAAAACTACAAATATGGACCACGGGGAGCATTCAACACATAGTTGAGGATGTATTGCCCTACTACCTGTGACATCTTTACCTCCTGATTAAGAGTTTACAGGAACAGGTTGCCTGAAGTTATTACAACACATTATTAGAAGGACATCCAAGAGTAGCCAAAACACTGGCTAAGATCAGAAGGAATTACTGGTGGCCAACCTGGTGGAAAGATGTAACCCCATTTGCATTATCATGCGGGATATGTACACAAAATAAATCTCAGAAACAAAAACCAGCTGGTCAATTACGCCCTTTGGCAGTTCCACCCACACCGTGGCACACATTGTCACTCGACTTCATCACAAATCTTCCTCCTTGCAATGGCTACAATACCGTCTTAGTCGTAGTAGACTTGTTCTCTAAAATGGCCACTTTATACCTCTGAAAGGCCTGCCAACAGCAGCAACCCTGGCAAAGGTCTTCTTAGAGCAAATCGTCCAGCTACATGGATTCCCATCAGTACTGATTTCAGACCGGGGCAGTCAGTTTGTCTCGAAGTTCTGGAAAAGGAGTTGCAAGCTCGCACAAATCGATGTTCGTCTGTCTACAAGTCACCATCCCCAAACAGATGGCCCAACAGAACGCACTAATCAGACACTCGAACAGTATTTGAGATGCATGCTACACCAGTCAGAGGGTAGTTGTAAAGATGTGTTATGGATAGCAGAATATGCATATAACAATTCGAATCAGACCAGTACCAGACAAAGTCCGTTCTATGTCTTGCATGGACAGTACCCTCGGACCTCCATCTTTGATCCACCAGATACACTGGAAATGCCTGCAGTAAAAATCTTGCACACTGTCACGCTCACCTGATTCCCACGGAGGTGCAGGTCTGGCTTCGAGTGCTGATGCTTCTTCAATGGTGAAGCGCAGGACTCTGAAGATGGACAGGTAGGGCCCCTTTACTCTGGCTTCTCTGGCTCGTAGGAATATTCCCCTGTGCGTGAAAAGGGAGTATTACCTAGTGACGGAATAATGCTCAAGCCTCCCACTTCCTTCCAACCCTCCACGATACCCTTCCACGATTCCCCGTGAAGTCTCACCTTAGGGTCTGGAAGGATGAGTTCTCCATCCTGCTTCTGATGCAGGGGCGCGTTGAAACCCAGTTACTTCACTGGATTGAGGTTTGATGGAAGTTCAAATAAGCTTGACTATTCAGGTAAGGCGCTGTAAGAGTTCTGTTGCAAGTTCAAAAGTTCAAGCTTAATAATAATGTTCAATGTCTTATTGCAGCAAGCGCTAACGCTTATGTCTTTTTCCCCTTAGGGGCCGGGGTTCGGAATGCCGGAGATATGGCGCCGACCCGAAGTGAAACGTGCAGTTCCAATAAATGACAGGTAAGTTCTGGATGAGCGTTCAGGTAATGTCTTTGCATTCGCTCATTCAATGTCTTTGTCTTTTTTCCCCATAGGGGCCGGGGTCCGGAATGCCAGGAAGTGGCAGGACCCGAAATTAAATGGGAATGACCCAACTGATAAGTCTTAGAAGGAAACTGAGCTTTTCCTATTCCCTTCCTTCTCTCACCTTGTGTTCTTGTCTTTTTCTCTCTAGGCACTGGGAAGTGGCTGCGGATCCGGATGATCGCTGCTGAAGATGGAGGTGCCCAGGAAAAGGTGAGTGAAATGCAGCGCTGCAGCGATCGAAGCGAAATGCTTTTAAAAATGATGTCTTCCCTTTCAGGATCGTCGGAGTGATGTCTCTGTGGTACAGCTTTAGCAGGTAAGGTCTTCTTTCTCTCCAATTCTCTCTTATCTCCCTTTGCAGGTGACCCAGGATGCTGACAGGCGTGGCTGAAGTCCAGATGCAGGAGCTGACACGGTGAGCGTCCAGCTGCGAGGAGCAGAACAACGCGAAGCAAGAGTTGCTGATCGGGCGTGGTTTAAATAGCTTTGGAAGAAGTTCCAGGTATGTATCCTTGCACTGATCAGGTATGTACCCTTCCCGGACCACACCCAGGTGGAAAGTAGTCCCACAGGTAAAGTAGTTCCATTCAGGCCTCAAGAGGGCCTGGATGTAACAGCATGGTCTGCATCAGGTAAGTGCACATTGAAACACTTGAACACATGTCTAGCTTTATGAGCCTGGCGCCTAAGGCGCCAGGACAGGGGTCCAACATGAGCCTGGCGCCTAGGGCGCCAGGACTGTGTCCAAAGGGCCCCAGCTTGGGCCCGCTGGCACTTCCCTGGGGGGAATGATGCCTGCCTCTGGGGTTGCTGGGTCGGACTCGGCTCCTTGGAGATAGGCATCATGACAGTACCCCCCCTCAAGGCCCCTCCCAAGGTTGTTCCCTCCGGGGGTTTTGGCTTGTTCGGAAATCTCTGGTGGAACCTTTGTATTAATCGAGGTGCGTGAACATGGTTACTAGGCTCCCACGATCTCTCCTGAGGTCCATATCCCTTCCAGTCAACAAGATAGAAGAGTTTTGACTTTAACACCTTGGAGTCTAAAATATCTTTAACTTCGAATTCTAATTCCCCTTCAATTTGAACTGGGTCTGGAGGCTTGGACAGCCGGGTCCCTGGTGGTACTGGCTTCAAAAGTGATGCATGAAAAACTGGATGAATACGCATGTTGGACGGTAAATCCAGTTTAAAGGCCACGAGATTGATTATAGCCTTGATGGGATAAGGTCCTATGAATCTGGGATTGAAGGTTCGCGGGCCCTTGAGGGGTAAATGTTTCGTTGCTAGCCATACCTGGTCTCCTACTTGGTAAGGAGGAGTTTTACTTCGGTGCAAATCAGCGTTTTCTTTATACTTTTTCTTGGCTTGCTGTAAATGAGTTGCAGCTTCTTTGAAGGCTCGGGTTATTGTGGAATGCAAATGATTTACTGCGGGCATTTCCAGGGTCAGAGGTGGATCTAGGTCAGAGGTCCGAGGATGGTGACCATACAAAGTATAAAAAGGAGTTTGTCCGGTTCCAGAATGCACTGAATTGTTGTATGCATATTCTGCGATCCAAAGGATGTCTTTCCAATTTAACTCGGATTGGTGTAACATTCACCGAAGATATTTCTCGAGAGTCTGATTGGTTCTCTCGGTTTGTCCGTCAGTCTGGGGGTGGTGGCTGGTGGATAACCGCACATCTATTTGTGCTAGTTGGCAACACTTCTTCCAAAAATGGGAGATAAATTGACTTCCACGATCCGAGACTAATATGGAAGGGAAACCATGTATGCAAACTATATTCTCCAGAAATTCTTTGGCCAAGGTGGAAGCTGAAGGCAAACCTTTTAAAGGGATAAAGTGGGCCATTTTGGAGAATAGATCCACAATTACAAGAATAGTGTTGTAACCAGCACAAGGAGGCAGGTCATCCAAGGGTTGAAGTAGGCCGGCTGGCCTTTTCTTTTGACCCTTGTTTTGGGCGCAAATTCCGCAAGACAATACAAAAGACTTTATGTCTTTTCTCCAAGAAGGCCACCAGAAGTGGCGTTTGATTTTTTCCTCCGTTTTAACGATACCACGGTGTCCTTCCATTAATGATTCATGATGATGGGCAATAACAAGTTCTTCAAATTCTTTACTTGGCAGAAACAACCGCTCCTGGAAGTAGGGTAAATCATCCTTAACGGTGTAATGAGGACCCTTTTGACTCCATTCCAGTAAGGCTGAAGTGTCTAGAAGTTGTTTTACTTGCGTTTGGATGTCCTCAATAGTTTGCAATGAAGTTAGGCCTAAGATTCTTTGTTCAGGTATGATTGGCACAGGTTCTAAACTCGAATTGGGTTCTTCCATGCCAATCCAGGATAAGGCGTCCGCTTTACCATTCTTGCAGCCAGGGCGATAGGTAATTACAAAATCAAATTCCGCAAAGAATAGAGCCCATCGGAGTTGTCGTGAAGATTGAGCTTTGGCCGTCTTTAAATACTGTAAATTTCTGTGGTCCATAATTACAGTGATGGTGTGTCTTGCCCCGAGAAGGTAGTGATGCCATGCCTTGAAACAGATTTAATAGCCAGTAACTCTTTGTCTGTAATTGCGTAGTTGATTTCAGGAGGAGAAAATGTCCTGGACCAAAAGGCCACTGGGTGTAGTTGGTTAGTTTCTGGGTCTCTTTGCGACAGGACAGCTCCCATGGGCGAACTGGATGCGTCGGTTTCCACAATATAAGGGAAATCTGGGTGCGGGTGCTTCAATACAGGTGCAGAGGTGAATTTGGTTTTCAGGTCCTGAAAGGCTTGTTCGGTCACAAGAGTCCATTCAAAGCGTTTGTTTTTCTTTAGGAGAGCTGTGATGGGTTGGACTGTTCGGGAAAAATCCGGGATGAATCTTCGATAGAAATTGGCAAAGCCGAGCATGCTCTGAACTCCCTTCACCGAGCTAGGAGATGGCCATTTGAGGATGGCGTCCACCTTTCGCGAGTCCATTCGGACTCCTTGTGGTGTCAGGATGAATCCGAGAAACTCAACTTCTGTGGTATGAAAAACACATTTTTCGAGCTTTGCAAATAGTCTGTGCTGGCGCAATTTCTCAAGAACTGCCCTAACATGTTTTCTGTGATCGGATTCTGAAGAAGAGTACACCAGGATGTCGTCAATATAAACAATGACACAGACATCGATAAGTTCCCGAAGAACATCATTCATAAAGTACTGAAAGGCGGCAGGTGCATTGCACAAACCGAAGGGCATCACCTGATATTCGAAGAGCCCAAATTTGGTGCGGAATGCAGTCTTCCATTCGTCGCCTTCTTTTATATGTACCAGGTGATAAGCTCCTCGAAGATCTAACTTGGTGTACACAGAAGCGTCTTTCACCTGGTCGATAAGCTCAGGGATCAGGGGCAGAGGATAACGATTCTTAATCGTTATTTGATTTAGGGCACGATAGTCTATACATGTTCTAAGGTCGCCCTCTTTTTTCGGCACAAAGAACAAAGCTGAGGAGACAGGAGACTTGGACGGGCGAATAAAACCATTGGCTAGGTACTGATCTAAATACTGACGCAAATGCAGGTTCTCAGGTTCCGTAAGAGCATAAATCCTACTACAAGGTAGTTGAGCATTGGGTACCAGATCGATTTGGCAATCATAAGACCGATGGGGAGGTAACGTGTTAGCCTGTTCCTTCTGAAAAACGTCTTGGAATTCTTGGTATTCTGACGGTAGCTGTACAGGGGTGGAAGTTGCTGAGGCTAGACCCATAACTGGATTTCTTGGATAACAAGTTGGTTCACAATCAGGAAAACTTATCTTCTTTGCTCGCCAGTCAATTCTGGGATTATGTGTTTCTAACCAAGGAATTCCAAGAATTACTTGAAATTGTGGGGCCTTGATCACATCAAACACGATTGTTTCCCTATGTCCATCCTGACCCACCAGTGTCATTTCAACAGTGGAATGCGTTACAGGCCCTGAGGCTATTTCAGTTGCATCTACTGTAGTAATGACATCTTGGGTTACTTTCGGGCGGAGAGGGAGCTTAATCCTGGCAGCCAATTCACGGTCTATGTCATTTCCAATAGCTCCACTGTCGATGTATGCTTTTATAGCATGTAACTGCTGAGGCTGTTTTGGTTCCACGAGTACCATTGGCATGACAAAATGCGAGGTCAAAGAATCTGTTTTCAAGCTCGGCAAGCGGACCCCTACGCTTGTCGGGCTAGGTCGTTTCCCGAATCAGGTGACAATAAATCGTTATCAGTGGCTCCAACCACCTTCTTAGGTGGTTTAACCGGACAATTTCGAAGAAAGTGACCGGAAGTCCCGCAATACAGACAAAGTTGCATTTGCCGCCTTCTCTCTCGTTCCTTCTGCGTTAATGGTCCTTTAACACAGCCGATTTGCATAGGTTTGGATACGTCGGTACTCTTGAAGTTGGCGTGGGTTTTGATCGGTACTCGGGTTTCGTACTTGAACCAATCTGCTTTTCTATTTTGAAGTCTGTGATCAAGTTGAACCACCAAGTCTATGTAGTCTGCGCAGACCTGGGGTGGATCTACTATCTGAGCTAGAACATCCTTAAGCTCTCCGCGCAGGCCTCGATGAAACAATGTGATCCTTTTGTTTTCTGGCCATCCAGTTTCCACAACCAGTCTATTAAAGGTGGCAACGTAGGACAGGAGATCCTGATTACCTTGTCGTAAGGATAGCAGTTCGTTATCAAGATCAAGGGCCTGTCCTTGAGAGTGTCGAGCAAACAATCTTTCCATGCTGGCCTGGAAACCCTGAAAATTCTGGAGAATGGGATCATCCTGATTTACCAATGGAATAGACCAATCGGCAGCACTGCCACTGAGGTAAGATAGTATAAAGGCTACCTTGGTCTGGTCGTTAGGGAAGGCCCCAAGTCTGCATAGAAAGTGTAAACGACATTGGTTCATAAAGACGGCATATTTCTTGGGATCCCCCGCAAAACGTTCAGGCGGGGCCAAAGGCATGCGTCCAGGTAGATTGATTTGTACCGGGTTATTCAAACCCATTGATGTGGAAGTACCTCCGGAATTAGGTAAAGGAGTGTGCCCTGCCTGGGCCTGCAATAACCTTTTGGCCAGGTCATCTGTTCTTTCCTTGGATAGGATCAGTTCTCTTTTGAGAGTGTTAGTCTCCTGGCGGGCTGAGTGCACTTCTGCCCGTAATTCTCCCAAAAGCTGGGCCAGCTGATCTGTCTCGGAAGTCTCCATAGCGCCCAGGTGGGAAATTGTGGGTAGGCTTCGCGTTCTGTCACGCTCACCTGATTCCCACGGAGGCGCAGGTCTGGCTTCGAGTGCTGATGCTTCTTCAATGGTGAAGCGCAGGACTCTGAAGATGGACAGTTAGGGCCCCTTTACTCTGGCTTCTCTGGCTCGTAGGAATATTCCCCTGTGCGTGAAAAGGGAGTATTACCTACTGACGGAATAATGCTCAAGCCTCCCACTTCCTTCCAACCCTCCACGATACCCTTCCACGATTCCCCGTGAAGTCTCACCTTAGGGTCTGGAAGGATGAGTTCTCCATCCTGCTTCTGATGCAGGGGCGCGTTGAAACCCAGTTACTTCACTGGATTGAGGTTTGATGGAAGTTCAAATAAGCTTGACTATTCAGGTAAGGCGCTGTAAGAGTTCTGTTGCAAGTTCAAAAGTTCAAGCTTAATAATAATGTTCATTGTCTTATTGCAGCAAGCGCTAACGCTTATGTCTTTTTCCCCTTAGGGGCCGGGGTTCGGAATGCCGGAGATATGGCGCCGACCCGAAGTGAAACGTGCAGTTCCAATAAATGACAGGTAAGTTCTGGATGAGCGTTCGGGTAATGTCTTTGCATTCGCTCATTCAATGTCTTTGTCTTTTTTCCGCATAGGGGCCGGGGACCGGAATGCCAGGAAGCGGCAGGACCCGAAATAAAATGGTAATGACCCAACTGGTAAGTCTTAGAAGGAAACTGAGCTTTTCCTATTCCCTTCCTTCTCTCATCTTGTGTTCTTGTCTTTTTTCTCTCTAGGCACTGGGAAGTGGCTGCGGATCCGGATTATCGCTGCTGAAGATGGAGGTGCCCAGGAAAAGGTGAGTGAAATGCAGCGCTGCAGCGATCAAAGCGAAATGCTTTTAAAAATGATGTCTTCCCTTTCAGGATCGTCGGAGTGATGTCTCCGTGGTACAGCTTTAGCAGGTAAGGTCTTCTTTCTCTCCAATTCTCTCTTATCTCCCTTTGCAGGTGACCCAGGATGCTGACAGGCGTGGCTGAAGTCCAGATGCAGGAGCTGACACGGTGAGCGTCCAGCTGCGAGGAGCAGAACAACGCGAAGCAAGAGTTGCTGATCGGGCGTGGTTTAAATAGCTTTGGAAGAAGTTCCAGGTATGTATCCTTGCACCGATCAGGTATGTATCCTTCCCCGACCACACCCAGGTGGAAAGTAGTTCCATTCAGGCCTCAAGAGGGCCTGGATGTAGCAGCATGGTCTGCATCAGGTAAGTGCACATTGAAACACTTGAACACATGTCTAGCTTTATGAGCCTGGCGCCTAAGGCACCAGGACAGGGGTCCAACATGAGCCTGGCGCCTAAGGCGCCAGGACTGTGTCCAAAGGGCCCCAGCTTGGGCCCGCTGGCACTTCCCTGGGGGGAATGATGCCTGCCTCTGGGGTTGCTGGGTCGGACTCGGCTCCTTGGAGGTAGGCATCATGACACACACCACAATCACCCAAGTCCTCAAACACTCAACAAAACATTTAACAAGAACCAAAGAAAGACACAAGAAATGTGCTGTTCAACATTGAGGAAAGGCTCCTACATAAAAGTTGGGGACGCAGTGTGGTTGGCCTCTAAACATGTTCCCCTAAAACAGTCACAAACATTCCACCCTAGAAATTTGGGTCCATATACCATTGAAGCTGTAATTAACCCTGTAGCCATGAAACTAACCTTGCCCTCAAACATGCAGATTCATCTGGTGTTCCATGTTTCCCTCTTGAAACTAGTCCAACCCGACACTCGAATCAAAACGTCTCCAGCTCCCATCATAATAGATGGTGAACCTGAATATGAAGTTAGGAACATCCTGGACTCCAAAACAGGCAGATCCAAGTTATGCTACCGAGTTGACTGGAAGGGATACGGACCACAAGACAGGACATGGGAACCCAGTGACCACATCCATGCCCCTCGCCTAATAAAAAGGTTCCATCGTAATAACCCAAATAAACCAGGACCAGAGGGAATACCACCCTTGAGAGGGGCAATAGGGGGGCGTGAGGTCACAACTATCAATCCAGCCTGATCGGTACCCGCACATTCACTGGCTTGCTGTTCTCATAATGCTGTGGGTCCACCACCTGGAAAGAATGGTTGTGGCATCGCCCCGGCGAACCCCTGTGGAACACAGAGGGGAGTCATGTTGACATTGTCATGGCACCTTTGGCACCAGGCTCATGGCTCGGGCACTATCTGATCTTAAACTCCCTCTTTTTTCGCTTTGAACTTTTCGTATAATGTACCATAAGACTCATCGCTTACCCTTATTTTCCTTCTGTTAATTTCTTCTTTTATTCGTTTTACAAATGGTGCAACAGGTGATTATACTCCTGTAAAGGCAGTGGGTCTCTTCAATAAATTCAGCAATGTTTTACACTATTGCAATTTAGATATTTCTGTATGTAGTATTTTTCAGCCAGATGACTATACGTACATATGTATATATTTTTTCTTTTTAGTGTGTTTTCAAACTCCCTTATGGCATTTTCTTTTCATTTTCTTTTCATTTAATAAGCCTGGATTCGATAAAGGCAGCTCTGCTGAAACACGTGTCATCCACAAAGGCTCTAACATCACAAAAATAAAAGGAATTTATTAATCATCACTACTTGCCATTCCATTATTTTTCGGCGCACTATCAAGGGATAGCTCAACACAACCATTATAGACTGTGCATTTTAGTTGGTTTAGAATGTTATTCACAGTGAAATAACTGGGCACAGGGCCTTTTTCCTTGTTGGTTGGCAGTTTATGTCTGGCACGTATTGGTAGCTCAATACTAAGGGCCCTTTGGTCATTGCTCAGTGGCAAATGTAAATTAATTAAGTTCCAGTTCAGTTCCTGGTTGGCAGTTGTTTGCACTTGCTATGAGAGTTGGCATATTCAGGGGACAAACTTTCAACTGGAAGGAGACCCGATGTAGCACAGAGATAGCACAGCGAGTAGAGAGCTCTCTTTGACATCCGTGCAGAGCCTGCTGACGTAGGTTCGAATATGGCAGGGCCAAAGCTCAGGCTTTCATCCTTCATAACAGAGCACTACACACCATGGAAAATAAGCAGCCCTCAGATACCTGAAGGTTCGTAGTGCTATTTAAATGCACAAACAAACAAAGTGTGCCTAGGGAAGGGAAGGGAACAGCCGAGCAGAAATTATACCGTGCAAGAGTCAATGGAAGCAAATGTGCACCACAATCATTATTTCAATGTAATACATGGCAGCCTGCAATATCAGTATAAAGACATTGAAATAATGTTCTTAATACAGCCTAGTTGTGACATCACAACTGACCTGTAATAAGGAAATGGCATCAACACTGCTCTGTAACAAGTTATTACACGTCGTTGTGACATCACAATGCCTGCAGCTTGAGAGCCAGCAGAGAAAGGTCCAGCTGTCATTGTAGCACTTAATTAAGGCCATGACAAGCTTCTCAAATTGCTGTCAGAATCGTTTTCTGTGTCACTTTACAGCCGTTAATTGATAAGGAACTGTTTATGGTAGAACGTTTAATTTGTACACTGCTGAAGTTTAACATATGTGAGCAAGAACCGACATGTTATTACTTATTTTAAACTACAAAATGAAAACCTTTTTTCAATACATTTTATTAAATTGCTTGAACTATTTTTTGCAACACATTCGGAGGTTCATGCTTTTTGAAATCCAAACAGATCCTATATTGATTATTATAAATGGAAGATCGCTTACATTATATGATGCCAGAAACAAGGTATTAAAGGGAATGCCAGTGTGTGGCCATGCATTATAAGGAATACAATATCCCCTGCCATACCTTGGAGTTCCGTGACCTTATAAAGGAACTCTGCATTCAGCCTCGCTCCTGCATTTGGTCACAAAACTCTTTGGTCACGTGCAATATCCTTATAACTTACGGTAGGGGGTACTTTATCCCATATATGATGGGTTGACTACATTAAGAATTAAATACGCACGTACTAAAATTCTTGACCGTGGTGCATTTTAAAGATTAAGGGACGCGTGCCTTGAAAATGGAAAGGAATGCCCCTCATTTTGATTTTCCAGCTGTTTTGTTGGTCTCCCAGTAGTAATCATACTTCCGTCTACGTCCAACGAACAGTTTCCAGAGCAAACTGGTATACCACCTATTACCCAGCATTTCCCAAAATGTCATAACAATGTGACTCAGTAGATATCCAATTCAGACTTCAAATAAAAACATGTGTTAAATGGTATACACTGGTCTTGATATGAAAGTTCGGCCCCACTTCATTTATATAAAGTAGGCAGACTAGAATAAGTCTACAGTTCT
Organism: Ambystoma mexicanum; assembly: GCF_040938575.1. Lineage (NCBI taxonomy): Eukaryota > Metazoa > Chordata > Amphibia > Caudata > Ambystomatidae > Ambystoma > Ambystoma mexicanum. The sequence continues at coordinate 1,323,176,966 of NC_090934.1, forward strand.
GCCAGGTCAACGTCGTGCTGTTCACGTGTCAGAGGCATATCTGCAGTAATACATTGGAAATAAAAAGCTGGATTGGCTGTGGGTCAAAGCTGTAGCTATTTACTTAGTTGCACACCTGCGTCATTGATAAAGCTATCAGTCATTTCCTTCCTATCAGCAAGCCTGACCAACAATGCACCATGGAAACTGCAGGATATTCCCCAATGAAAGATGAATCATAAATACTAACTTCACAAATGGAAAATTGGAATAAGGGACAAAGCTTGGATCCCTCGTTATGTCCCCCAAGGTATATTTTCATTGTCACACCTTCCAGAAGAACAAACACACACTTGTTCAGGGCTCTCAAGAATATCTGCCAGTCTGATGTCTTGTTTGGTCTGTGACACACGGAAGTACGGGAAGTACGCTGTTTGCTGTTCGCTGCTAGGTGCAGTGTTCAGTTGACATACGCTACCCAACATATAGCATACTCCCATTTGATCCTTAAGAGTTAGCACATATGGCAGAACTCGCTACCTGGTGCGTCAAGATTGCAAAGACAAGCCCTATGGGTAAGACTGGTATGATAGCGATGTCACTGGGCATGGAGCTGTTGGTTTTCAAGTAGCAGCCCGATCACTTATTACTCACTTGTGTGGAAACCCTCTAATTCTCAAAGGGTATAGGGCATAGGGTGGGCAAAAGATTGTGAGCCGGAAGGACAGTCTGCTGGGGAGACTGATCCTAGGGCGGATTAGATATATTATCTAGTCCATAGTGCAACCGCTCTCGTGCCTACCTTTGTATATTTATGTATATGTCTCGCACCATGTAAATGAATGCAATAACAGTAATGTGACACCCGAGGATGCCTAATATGATCTGAGAGGAAAGGGAACATATTTGACGGATTGGATCTCTAACCACCCTAGTGATATTACTCTCTACATCTACATGAATTGGGTAGTGGCGACCTATTTGATTGGTAATTTATGGCTGCCCGGGGGAGTCTATTACAGCAATGTCGAGGCGGAGAAACAGCATCGAATATATGTATGCTCGAGGCCCTGCAGCAGGCCCCTCGACTAGAAGTAGCACAGCTCAGGGGACAAGATTCTATGATGATATTCTGTCGGCCCCCATGATTTTTACTCCTGTAAAAAACACCCTACGAATGACAATGAATATGCCACTACCACCATCTCCTCCTGAACCGAGTGACTCTCTCTTGTTGGATTCTGAGGCAGTTGCGCACTCATCTATGATATTTTTGGGGGGTCGCACGCAGATACAACAGGAGGAAGAGTCTGAGGTCAGCTGGACTGGAGATGCACCGAGAGCGGAGGTGGTGGTTATTCCAGAGACTTCATTTCTAGACACGCCCCCAGTTTTTTCTCAGCAGAAGGGGATCTGCGGGACTTGACACAACATCTGCTAGATCCATTGAATTCATTTGTTGAACAGGAGGACTGTTCCTCTGAAATGGGAGGGCTACTCCGATCAATACTACAGGAACTAAAAATCCACTCTACTGGATTTATGGAACTACGAATACTGATAGGTAGACAGTCATCAGAAGCCAAAATTGGCTTGGAATCCTTGGAGCTTTTGCCCACCAAGCTAGTGACAAAGCTGTTATCCATATGCTTCCCATTAAATAAGGAAGCAGATAGAATGGATGACCCAAAAGTGGTCACTCTGCAGATCCACCTCCCATAAAAATCATCTGGCTCTGAGTACCCATTCAAGAATAAACAATCGGTGGAGAAGGATGGGGCTTCGGAGCCCACTAATAAAAGGAATCAAAAATCTAAACAAAATAGAAAGACCGGAACCTCATCCTTCTTTAATCGAAGAAGTAAAACTTCAAAAAATACCTGGAGAAATGTTTTAAGAGAAGAGAAGACGCAAGGCACGGATTCTGAGGTAAATATAATAGAGCCCTCAGACACGATAAACAAACTATGGGAGGGTGCTTAAATTATTCCATCTAACTCCCTTTCTGACGAAATGTCGCACAAAACATCGCCAACTAAAACTAAGCCGGTTAAAAATAAAAAATCCTCCGAAAAGGGTAATTTGGCGCAATCTATGGAACAGAAAGTTACGGTCTCTTCCTGAAACCGAACACACTTAAGCCTGGGTCACTTTCTCTAATCCTGAACCCTCCGACAAATGAGCCTCAGGCAGAGGGGGATTCATCGGCCCCGGTCGGACAGAATCCTCCACCACAGAAAGGGGGGGGGGCCCTAAAGAAAGGTAACACATCAGAGGCTCAAGGCATTGTGAGTAATCTGGACCCTGGGCCTCCAGAAAAGATTGCAATGAGTAAATCTGAGATAGTGCTGCTGATAAGTACAGCGATGGTGGAAGCATTGAGGGGTAAAACTGCACTGGAGACTGAAATCCCCTTATTTATAGGAGCTGCTAACTCTTCAGATAATCCAACCCCTCAGCAGGTGCCAAGCAGCACAAAAGCTCCATGGCCCCTCAACAACATGCCTCCCCCTCAGATGGGGCTGGACAGAAATCCGAATAATATGTCTACCACTCTGAATCCTGCCGCAAATGAGTTTCAGTTGAATGGTGAAATATTGCCCCCCGCAGAATTGAATTTACTGCCGCGGCTAGGGGGAATAGCACCCAAGCTAGATAATATCTCAGAGGCACCTGTTCTGTGGCTGATCTGGCTCCGGGACCTCTAGACAAAACCATGCTGAGTAAGTCTGAGGTAGAGCTGTTCATCAACACAGCAGTGGAAGAGACAATGAGGAGTAGAATCCTCCAAGAGATGGAAGTCTCTCCATCTTTGGGAGCACATAATTCCGCCACTTATCCGTTGCAACAGGAAGTCACGACCCGTTTAATTGAGTTTAGGTCCCGGAATCTTCCGTGTCCAGACATGAATATTCCGGATAGTAATCCAGGCTCTAAGCCTTCACCCAGGACCACTCAATTCCCTATGGATGGAGCCGTGGAGGGAGAAATAGAGGAACGATCCCCTAAACATTACATGGACACGGCACTCAAACACATTCAATGGAGGAAACCGTGTTTTCTTGAGCTGCCAAGAATTTTAATGTATCCTCTCTTTGACTCTGCCTTTCAACCTGCCATGAATCGGAATAGATCCTTGCAACTTCTGAATGACATTCTGGCATTAGCTAACTTGACCACGGCGGACATCAAAAGGGTGGATTTTCTTTAACCGCATTGTTTGGATCATGCAAGACTAGTCTTGATCAGTTCAATAGGAGGGGATTCGACATACTGATCTTCGGGGAAGGTAGTCCACAGAATGAGGGCTCGAATATACATGACCCTGCTAGATCGGGACCCATGGTGGGACATGCTATAAAAGAGAAAAACATAGAGCCTCAAAGAACAGGATCCAAGCTGGAGATGGCTTGCCCTGAGCCTTCGAGACTCCATTTTTCAGCTCCAAAACCTCAAACAGCAGATATAAATCAGGATAATGCCTTTGCAATATTGTCATGGAATTCTTGAGGGAATTTTCATCTATTCTCATCTATTGAATTATGTCACTTGTAAAGAACTAAAAGTATTATATTTATTCAAGAAACATGTATGACTATCAAATCCCCTTTTTGAATGGCTTTGAGTGCCTTCACCTTTTGGCTTCAAAAGGTCGGATAGGCTGGCCGAAAGGGGGATTACTCCTAGCAATAAAACTTGGCATCGGTATCACCCTGATTGAAACTTTTATAATTCATCCCTCTGCATTGGGGGCACTCATAAAGGTGAAGAGTATAGCTTATGCTCTAATATGGAACATATATTGGTCCCCAGGGTCAAATCTGAGCGAATTAACCACCCAAATGGAAGTAATTATGGTGAAATGTTTTTGTAAATATCCAGGGCTCCAAATTCTCTTGATGGGGGACTTGAATACAAATATGCTGTCACCTAAGGCGACTTCATCATCACCTTTTGACACTTCGCCTGATATAAGGGTTGAGCTCACTAATAAAACTGACCTTAAACCCAGGGTTATGGCATACAGAAAAACGGATCGCTATTGTTGGAACATGTTGTTTAAAACGTGGGGCCTGAAAGCAATTTATGATCTGCTGTGCCCAGAGGTCCCGTACATAACTTGGATTCTTGGAGAAAAATCTTCTACCATCGATTAAATATATGTATCGGCGGACATCTTCAACCTGGTAGATAGCTTCATCCTACGCCAAACATTGATGAGTGACCATAAGATACTAGAACTGAATCTGCATATTCCGATAGAAAGTGCTCCCTCTAAGCAGATGTCGTGCAATCTCACCTTAAACCCAGGGAATAACAGGATCATCTGGCACCCGGGCAACGTAATTACATGTAATGCTCTCTTTTGTAAGGATCATGACAACTCTACATTTGAAGAAAAAAAAATAGATTTACACATGACCACTTTGGTCCTTATGTAAAAACCCTTATTGAAAATTCAGTAAAGAGATCCAAAATTCAGGTGTCAAATAAACATATACATAAGTTCGACTCGTTAGTGCGCGCAAGTAAGATTTTAGTACGCCGCACTTTAAGACAACTCTCTTTGCTCGAACTCTCAGACAATTCGAGAATACAGGGAATCAAACATGTGAAACAGATATACAGAAATTGGATTATAAATTATAAATCTACGTTGTTACAAGCGGACAATGAGGAAATGCTGAGCTCTCTAAATAATAATTCGGTAAAACACTTCTGGCAGCTCATAAATAGAATTTCCAAATCTGCGGTAGTACACAATCTTAATCCATTTAATGAACAAACATGGATAGAACATTTTGGGAAACTGTATGTGAGCAGTGAGCCTAGCCAACAATGTCTTCACAAAAGGGAAACCTGACAATGGGCGGGCAACTTCTCTATTGAAAAAATTAGAGAGAGGATAACTAAGGCAAGCTCTTCTAGAGCTGCGGGCCCTAATGGATTATCAAATGTCCTCTTCAAGGGTAATCCTGATAAATGGTTGAACGCTCTCTTTATTCTTTTCGAAGATATAAGCAGAACAAAGGTCATCCCCAGTTTGTGGAATATGAGCTACATTATTCCAATCTACAAAAAGGGAGACATATCCTTTCCCTCAAACTACCGGCCTATAGCCCTTTTAGATTCAGACTCAAAGATATAAGCAAGCCTTCTCCTTCAAAGGATTGAACAATGGGCTACCAGTGAAAAGGTGTATTCGTTGTCTCAATTTGGCTTCAGAAAAGGCATTGGTTCATTAGCAGGAGGGATGTTGATCTCCCTTCTTCAAGAATTAGGATGGCGAAAGGGGGCAAGTCCGGTGTATTTGGCTAGCATGGATTTGTCGCTTGCATTCGATCGAGTGTATCAAATTTTACTATGGAAGAAGCTGTCCTTTATGGCACTCCCGAGAGACATCCTGGACACCTTGATCCACTTACATGAAGGGTCACTGATTCAAGTCCTTTTGAGCTCCGAGGGTCAGCTCTCGGAGCAAATTAAGACATCTAATGGACTCAGACAGGGGTGTATATTCGCCCCGACACTATATAATTTGTACATAGCTGACATAGGGCCGGTGCTCGGGAATGTTGCCTTTATCCAACCAAAGCTAGAAGGCAAGAAATTCTGCTGGTGTTCCTACGCTGAAGACTTTCTATTGTTTGATAGATCACCGGTAGGACTCCGGCGCTTATTATCAGCATTTGCCAATTACATGGCAAACAACGGCCTAGCGGTAAATCCACTAAAATCGCACATCTTATGTTTTAGTGGAAAAAGAAGATCTTTACCCTCAAAAAGCTGGTACCTGGAATTTTGGTTTTTCAAATTTGTAAAGGTTTTTTTAAGCCATATACAAATAAATTATATAAATAAATAAGCAATACAAATTCCACATTCACTAATCCATTCCTTTATTCATCAGGGTTTATTTTGAATCATGCTTCAGAACACACAACTCTACAATGCGGATAAACCACAGACAGTAAAAAACAGCTAAATACCTCAGAACAGTGTATGGGATTGAGGAAAAAGGTAGATATTGGTAAAGTGGAGGCCAATCTCAATAGATTGTTGCGCCTCTATATTGGGAATAGGGAAGACACTATGAATCTTGTTCACAAAGTGTATTCAAACGGATTTGTTTTCCCATTGAAAGACGCTTTGAAAAAAGAAGCATTTCTGCCCGCACGGCTATCCTTACCTTGGCAGAAGGACCAGTTCACAAGAGGACACACAGCCTCTCGAATTGGGTATAATATGAATTGTAACGGAATAAACAGCCAGACAGGATTTGACGCCAGGAGGCAATAATATTAGTTCCAATACGTTTTCCTGACATCAGAAGAGCTGAATGGAAATCGGATTCATTTACCAAGGCAACATGAACCCGTTTCAGGCTTAGATATAATTCCCTGATATGAATCTGAACAAACTTTTTTTTCTCCTGATGAGACATAGCTGGCCTTTCCTAAAACCATTGTTTGTCCAACTGACTGAGACAAGTGAATAGGATTGAACTGATCTACAGCACTAGTCTTTCTGCATCGGCAACTGAAGATGTCTTTGTTCAGACTTTTTAATGTGTTTTTCATCATACAACGGATGATTTCATTGTGTTCAAGGTCTACGTTATTGTCCACACTTTCTGGTGAAGATTAGTTTCTGAATGATTGGATGAATGGTGGAATTATAGACTAGGTGTTTACCATCTCTATACAGTTCATGTGAAATCATGTTTTCTCCTTGCAACCATTCAATTTATTACAGTCATATAAAATAAAGTGTGTAACATTTGGTCCATGGCTTATGGCTTTTTTTTGTAATTTTTTTTAAATTATACTTTTTATTGATTTTGTAGAAACAAACCAAAAACAAAACATAAATATGTCCATATTTGATATGAAAATTCCACTAGATAACATAATAGCCAACAGCATGATTATTGTATAACCATTGATCTCCATGGGTAATATCACAGCATAATGCAGGACTGGGGGTACATCCTAGGAGAAACCACAATTTGCCCCTACTCTTCTCCCTCCCATATATCCCATATCTTCTGGAATGTTTAGGGGTAGCCCCTCACCTTATACACTCTCCTTACCATTGAGACACTGGTCCACTTCTGCAGTCCATTGATTCAGTATTGGGCGCTCAGCTGATCCCCATAGTGCTGTGATAACCCTCTTGGGCAGCCCCATTGTTACTGCTAAAAACATATTCGGATATTTTGTGAGCCTGCTTCACCCCAGATCCCCAGCAATGCCATCTTAGGGTCTAGAGACTCTTGAACACCCCTGGCAGTCGTCAGTCTGCGTATGCATCTCTCCTAGAACACTTGTATCTTCGGGCATTCCCACAATATGTGATAAAAGGTGCCCCCCCTCTCTACCACATCTCAGGCATATATCATCCCTGGTGAGGCCTCACCGGACCAGCGCCATACAAGAGAAATACACCTGATGAAGTATCTTGTATTGAATCAGGCCCAGCATGTCCGCTATCCCCACCTTCCTAGGGAATATAAGGGCCTCCACACACTCTTCCTGTCCCAGCGTACCCACATCTCTTTTCCATTTCTTCTTAAATTGGCCTGCAGGGAGGAGCATTTCGTGATTTCCTCTAGAGAGGGGAACTGACCTGCCAGAGCTCTAGGTATCTGTACGTTTCCCTGCCCGGCACCTGTATTTCGCTTGTAATGGTTCAAACAAGCATGGTCGGACCTCACTTACCACGTCAGCTACGACAAGAATCCCTCTTGCTTCCCACTTTACAAAGTGTCCCATTTTGAGCAGCTCTGGCAGATGTATGTCACATCAGATGGGCTGGTCCAGAGTCGGCTTGGCCCCCCATCCAATGTCTTGGTGTGCCTCCCCCCAAATCCGACACATGTGCTGTATCGTTTCCGGAAGGGAACCCTGCCTCCTCCCACCCCCATATAGTATTTGTCCAGGTGGCGTCCTTTCATCTACCCGTTCTCATTCCCTATGTGTGGGAGTCTCACATCCCTGTGCAACCAGTTGTTTACTACCTCAAGCTGAGCTGCCCAATAATATTGTCGGAGATTGGGTAGGCCTATACCCCTCTCCCACACCGATCTGTGTAGTTTATTCAGTGCCACCCAAGATTGCTGCCCACCCCATAGTAGTCCCCATAGGGATCCCTCAATACCTGTGAAAACTCGCTTGGGAATTAGTATAGCAGTGCACTACAGAACATATGGAAACTTGGGAACATTTTAAAGACGGCAACCTTGCCCAATAACGTCAGTGGGAGAGATTGTCAGTGTGTCACGTCTAGGGCAAACATGCCCACCACAGGAGAAAGATTAAGCGGGAGGAAATCAGATAAATGCAGGTTTAGGTGGATGCCAAAGTATTTAAAACCCGAGGATGCAGCCGCATACGGGCACTCCTGCGGGTCGCATCCTCGCCCCCCTGTAGTGGGAAAAAGTCTTATGACTTCTGCCAGTTTATACTCAGCCCACTTGCATGAACTTGCTGGGTCACTCATATAAATCAAGAGGTCATTCGCGGGTTTATGGCGTTTTTGATGACTAATACCCAAGTGTAAGCTTGAATTATATAGCAAACAGTTTCAAGATAAGCGGCCAAAGTCTGCCTCGGTTGGTCACCATATTGATTTTTGGGAGATTTGTGAATCAGGCCATATCAATTTTTTGCTATTTTGTTACTTTGCTAAAGGATTTGAGGGAAAGGTGGGATATGGGCAAAGAAACTATAGAATGGCCTTCGTTCGGCCTTTGAACTTTGATCATAAGAATTACCAACATAGAGTGGTAATGTTTATAAGATGGTAGGAACTGCCAAGGGACAGTTTAAAATTCTAGAAATTTTTACTTTCGTGATTTGTATTTTAGTACATATTTTGCCTTGTTATTTAAAGCTTTGAGTACCACTCCTCGTGTATCCCGAGGGGGATATTGAGGCTGCTAATGTTCGTTGGCAGGGCATGCCCCTTGTAAAGAAATATTTTTGGGAAGCAACATTTCTAAAGTTGCAAGTCGTTAACAGAAGGGCTAGTGCATCAAGTGTTAATAATTCTACCCTGGCAGCTGTATGTTGAAGTCTTCAAAAATATCTTTGCCAATGTATTGGTAGCAGAGTTTATGTGAGAAATCAGAAGTGCTGCTTGGACTGCCATCTAGGTATCTACTGAGGATCTCCTATGTAGTGAAGTATTATGGTCTTGAGGGCTCAGGGCAATTATTGATCATAAACACTATGGTTACATTGTTGAGTGATGCAACATTTTATGGCGTTATCACTACCTTATCTGGTACTTTTTTAAAATTAGGAATGCATTGTAAATGTAGCTTTTATGGTGCTTTGATCACCGAAATAAAAGTTTTATGATGATGGTTAAAAAGTTCCTTAAATGGAGGAGGATTTCACAGTTCATGATGCACATGTTATCAAAGAATCTGATAAGATTGAGAGAATATTAGCAAAGGGAAGTTGTATCTGCGCAGCTTTATTTGCAAATTGCTTACCTATCTTTTGAAGACCTTGCGCGACCCAGCATGGGTTCTTTACAATTAAAGCATATGCTTTAATTAATTCCTTGCAGGATAACCCAATCAGCGGGACCAATGGGATTTTCTGAATGTGGATACCCACCTAAAAACAGGACGAGGGCTTCTCCATTTGATTGACATTGGTGGTCACAAGTCTATATATATTCCAACTTTACCAATAAAAGAGTGTCCGCTGCTCACTATTTTGTAAAATAATGCCTCTATTAATCGATTAATGTAAAACTATATTAATTGCAAGTGGTGGGAAATTAACTGATAGGCAGGAGTCAGGGACGAATAATATATATATATCACTAGTTTGTCCCACTTACTGTGGCAGGTTTTACCTTAAGAATGTGCAAAATAAGCACCTCAAAACCTTCCTCTTTGCTTCTGCTTTCTCTCCTCATCTCCCTTGCTGAACTCCTGGCTGACACTGCACTGGTTACCTGGCCACCCTCTGACCTCGGGCCCAGGTCCCTCACCTCGCCAGTTGCACTGCTGCACTGCCTCCCTGGCAACCCGCGCACTTGGGGACTGTTTTCTGTATCCCTACAGTCCCCCACCAGCACATGACACCTGATGTCTGCACTTACCCTAGCATTTGCCACCAGCTTGTCGTACTTCTCTTATTGTTAATTTATTCTATTTATCCCATGTACTGCACTGTCCCCTCCCCCTTCTCAACCCGCACTTTTCCCCTTCCCCTCTCCCCTGCACTTGCGGGATCTGAATGACACCTGGCCTAGAAGGATCATTGTCTGTCTTCCTTCTGTCCCCCCCCCCCTTGCCGCGTCACGCCTTGAAACACTTGTGTATAGGCGCGTTATAAATGCCATATCATATCATATCAATGCATAGGTTACCTGCTGCGCCCGAATTGCATAATGTGCGATTACCACAATGAATTACAAGGCAATTCAGACACCGTTTCAGCTGATTCCATTGTTTGAATTGCATCACCCTCACAACAGACATGTTACACAAGGTGTTATCTATATCGCAGTAAATTAAATAGAAGAAAGATAAATGTTTTAATCTGTATTAAATTAAATAAGGGAGAGCCCGCATTTCTCTCCAGGTCGCTGCCTTGGATTGACTTTGACTTTAGCGGATATATTTGTAGAGCGACCTAACAGTGGGAAGTGTGGGTTTCAACAAAGCCCGTTGCAAGCACTTTACACAGACTGCAGCTTCAGGGCAATTATACCGGCGCACTCTTACAAGGCTGCTTTTCTGTTTGCTAGTCTATGCTTCGAAGCTTTACAACATACCTCAGGTGTGAGGTGCAAGAGCGCCCATTCTCACAAAGCGTGCGATCATTGGCTAAACCCTTAACTGTAGAAGATAATTAGCTGCTTGCATGTAACTGTGGTTCTCCAGCTTTGGTGTGTTTCAAAGGTTCGCATACTTGGACTAAGTCCCCTTCTTCAGGCTGGGAATCCTTGGTTAAGAAACACAGCCATTGCGCCATTTTGACTAGGGGCACAATCACAATAATCTGACTTCGTGCCTACTGATGACAGTTAAAACACATCAAATTATCCTGCTGCAACATTTACATAGGGCATGTATGCAAAAGGACCGACATGCTTGTTTCAAACACTCGCCACCCGGATGCCTCGCCACCGGTTATATGTGATTTTACCATGGAAAATTCAGAGTGGCACATTTAATCGTGACAAAAACACTGAATTTTAATTTTGTTTTAATTTGGGGGTTCCCCACTAAGTCCCCTGTTTTTCCCCTTATAATGCCACCCCAACCCCACCCAACCCATTTTAACCCCTTACCTGACTACCCTATATATATTTATTTAATATTTTCAGTGTTTTTGGTATTATGGTTTTCGGTGAAATGTACCACTCTGAAATGTTTTCGGTAAAGTGACTGGGTACCCTCACCACCACTTTCTTCCCTTCCCAACCATCAGCTCACCCTCTAATTCTCCCAGCTCTTTCACAGGCTGGACATAAAAACCTTGGTGGGGACACAGTATGCCAACCTTCTGACAAGTCTAGGTCCACTGTGACCACCATGGTGGTGATTTGGCACAGTCTACAAGCTCTGTAACATAAGAACATAACCAAACTAAACATAATACAGAAGTGAATCGAGTGCTAAAAAACTTTCAATTTACAGCCTTTCACCCTCCTTCAGTCTTTTTGGTCTCTTTTTCCTTGGAAACAGGGAGGAAAAAGCCTGAGGCTAAACCCCAACAAGCCATTTTAGATCCATACATATGAAATGATACTGCATAATAACAAAGCTACAGCTTCCAGTCTAAAGTGGAGGCGGCTGGATTGTATGTGAATATGTTAAAGATGCCAATGCTGGAAAGCTACAGTTACAGGTAAGTAAATAATTATTCTCCAGCAAATGGAGCGGAATTCAGTGGAATGACAGAATGGAATTGTTAGGGACAATTCCCAAAAATGTGCTAATTCCCTTCTGCCTTAGAGACCCCTCAGCACATTTGCTGGACTTTAGGACTTTTAATTTCTAACCTGGAGAGAGTGTGACCTTTTTCCCACTCTCTCATGTATTTTTCTTTAATCTGATCACTGTGTTTCTTTTGGTTTTCGAGTCTGACAAACTCCATAGGCATCATCTTTTTACATTGTGTCACACAGAACCTTCAGTGCAGTGGCACAGGGAAGTCTTTCAGATTTCCCAAAGGTTTAAATACCTTCTCTTGGTTAAACTACTGTTTGCAAGAGCAGTAGAGTGAAATTGGCTTTACTTACATTTGTAACTTTCTCAACATCCGAGAACCACAGTGGTGCTATTTGCGGGAGACGCGAGGAGCTGAAACCGCAAAGTGCCGCTGATCTGAAGTTTGCCTATTTCTGCGGCATACTTTCCATTCGTAGTGCAGGAACCCCAGATGTCCTCCCTCTTGTCTCCACGACTGAGGCCCAGGAACCAAGGATCTGCAGACCCACCCAGGAGCAGAAGCCAGCTGGATCAAGTTTTCTTCAAACCAAAGGTATTGTGAATTAAGAGGTTGCTTACCTCTTGTTGTGTAGTATTGCTAGCTCTCAGTTGAAACTTGCCTTGGCTGCCCTTGTGCATAGTTGCTTACAGCTTTGCCCCTCGCAAGCCTCCCAGCTAGTGGCCCTTCAGTGATATCATTTCTACAACCTTTTCTAGAACATTGTGCAAGACTTTTACTTACCTGCAAAGAAGATCTCCAGTTCCCTATAGTTGCACAACCAACATTGGCTGTCCTGGTTCCCTGATATACTCTTCTAAACCTCTGTCCTGTTTGTTAATCTGTCCCTCAACAAAGTCACACATTCTAACTTGTGTAGCTGGGAAAATGTTAACTTTACTTTGCATTGGGGTTTCAAAAGAACTCACCAGTTTAAGAATATTTGTTGACCATTGTTTATTCTATAACTCTTGCCTTTTGACGCAAAACTCAATATTGTTCTATAGGTGCCAGTGATAAATCAATGTCCAAAGTGTCCTAGCTATTTAAGTCACCTGAGGGTGAAGGAAGGGTCTGTGTGCCATCCCCGATGGGTATCATCTGATTATAGAAACAGAGTGTGTATTTTGAAGTGTATTATTGTGTTACATATATATTGCTCCCTTCTGAAGGAGGCTTATTCAACTGACTGTTTAATAAATTAATAATTGTTTAATCAAGAAACCGTGAGTCTATTGGCCTCATTACGAGTTTGGAGGCAGCCATGGAGCTTTTAGCTCCATGGCTGCCTCCAAACCGGGCTCCTTTTCAGGGTTCCTGCAATGGGGACTTACCGGGTCATTCCAACATAGGAGGACCAAGTCAGTCCTCCTTGCAGGAACCATTCCCCATTCCCATTTGAGCCCCCATAGGGCTCAATGGGAATGGGGATAACAACGGGCATATTGTAAGTGTCCCGTTGTTACCTCCTTCTTCCCCTTGCGGGGCCTGGAAAGCATGCCTGGTTTTACCAGGCGTTCGATCCGGGTCCCCCGATGGGAACCCTGTAATCAGTCCTGACGGAATGAAGAGGGCCGGTCCCATACTGGCCCCCTTCATTCCGTGAGTGCAAGCCTCGTAATGAGGCCCTGAGTGTGTATTCGAATAACTGCCACTGTGAAACTCTGTGTTACAACGTTACAGCTCACATTGACCCCTCTTGAGATAATCCTGGCTGCTCAGTTACGCTACCAACATGTGTAGTACATGCTTATACCAAAGGTTGGGTTAACTATTGCTACGAGGACAAGGTTGGTGCAGACTCCCACAGGGTACTACATACAATCTTGCCTAACATGGATTCTAAAATACAAGCTGGCAAAAATCTGTATGGAGACAAATATTAAATAGCCAGATGCGCTCCAATTAGCTCTCATGAGTATATAAAGTAATGCAAGGCGCAAATGAAATCCGACCCATTTACTCACAGGTCATGGAAGCACTGCCAAAAAATATTGGAGCAGGCAGGTCATTCCCTGGTAGTTGGTGATTGGATTTATGATACGATGCATCAGTGAAAGCCTGTCCTAGTGCCTTGTTGCAGGTCCCACCGGAGCAGCACGAGGTAAAGAATGGCACAATGGTGGAAGGAGGTGAGGTTTCACATGGGGGAGAGCACAGGGCCAGGGAGGAGGGGGCAGGGTCTCAGGAGGGAAGAGCAAGGACTAGCAGGAGGTCGGGGTTGCAGGTGTGACCCCCACACAAGAGGAGGGTTGGGGGAGCAGCGGAACAGAACTTAAACTCCATGCAGCACCAAAACCAGACCAGTGATATCATATATAGGAGTTTACAGGAAATATTCTTTTAGGGCAACAGATTATAGTCAATGCTTCAGTTGCTCCTGTTCAATGTCATGAGTTTCTGGACATTTTGCAGAAACCTAAAATCATGGTATCAGGCCTTAAAATGTGTACTTGCCACTAGCTGTTAGTGAGTGATGATGGATTATTGCTAAATAAAAAATTGTGTGAACATTGTGTGGGGTCTGCATGTGGAAACCTGTGGGGCGACTGACTTTATGCATGGATAGTAGCTTGCAGCTTGAAATTTTAACCCCTTCGCTCCTATTTAGGAGCTTGAATCTGCAACTGTCGAGATGCCCGGTTCAGTGGTTCGGTTTAGTCAAATGCAAACATGGTCTGAGATCAAGAAAGACGGATAAGGCTCATCTGCAAGGTAATGTTCACAGTAGATTGTTTGATTGAGGTCAAAGGTTAGATCATCACTGTTTATTGGATCCACAAATGGCATTACGATGGACAATTTCAGATTTCTGGAAGATAGCCAAAATTTGACGAGCAACAGAAAAAAATACCTACTGGTATCAAGCAGTGAGCATGCACCACCTCTGGAGAACAAGGAGCTTATACAAAGGGTTCCACGCCTGAGCTACTTCTACGCAAAAATAGATGGCCGTTTATAGCATAGTACTAAAGACCTCTAATGGCCATGTCTACTGATTTCTCAGCTTGCAGCTATGACTGCTGTGGTATCCCTCTGGTTCATATCACACTTTCAGCTCGATTTTATTATCAGGCACCAAGGGGTGCATTTAGTAGGGTGATGGGGAGCCAAAAAACCTTTTTGCACGACACTTGTTTGGTTAAGATGTGTTCCTTTCCATAGCAGACAAATATCTTAGCCACCTATTATTGCCCCTTCCTACTATATTACAGAATACTTAATAAAGATAATGAACTTAAGTACTAACACACAGGACACAATACCGGACTCCTTCAACAATAAAAACATAATTTTTCTATTGAATAATAGAAAATTACGGAACCTGAGAATTGAAATAGTTCCCAACCAGTGATATGTGATGGAATAGCACACTCACTACATTAAGCACGGTAGAAAAGAAGAGGAATATTTCTTCACTTGCTATGGTCACGTGACCTGACTAACAACAGCACAGGTAGAAGACATAGACCATAACTAGTGGGCATGAGAGATGAAGAGAGTATGGTCGAGAGAGGAAATGTGCAGCAGAGATCAGTGCAGTAGGATTGCAGGTCAGGGCTGCAAGGCAGTAGCAATACTGAGATGCCAAGAGTGATCTAAACATCTTGAGCACTGCAATACCAACATGGACATGCCCTTGATTGAGTTTAAAGTAGAGCTGGCTGCTGAGATTGAGGGAGCAGTCATTACTCAGATACCGTAAGGAAAAGAAAAAACCTTTCTACTTTGTGAGCTTATCTATGAACAGATAAAACAACTGAGCAAGTAGTGCTTATTGAATAGTTTATTCAAATTTTAACTCAGCTGATCAAGACACTCCCTAATTCGAGAGTGGTAGGCCCGGATGGCACCTGCAATGCCTTGTTGCAATTATCCTCTGACAAATGAGCACAAACTTTAGATATTTTATTTCAAATCCCTGTTTAACTAATGGGGATTTGCGGACAGAATGGCGCACAATCCCGTTTTTTTTTGCGCAAATAATCCATGAATCAGGCCCTATGTGGTTTGAATACAATTGAGTCAGCCAAACCTATCTTATGTGAGAGTCTGCTGCATTGGCGGCAAAAACATTTGCTTGCTTACGATAACACTAAGAATATGTGCATTTTAAGTAAAATATGGGAAAACCTGTTGAAGGGTAATGATGAGAGTTTGATTTTCCATATGATGCACTTTTATGATGTAGTTTTATCGACCTTAAAAGAATTGTCTTGTGGTATACTGCTTTTTAAATAATGATTTTAATAGTCTGTCTTTTTAGCATAACATTTTAGATTCTTGCTTAAATTTGTATTTTAAAGTATGTATATGTATTTATATGTAATGCCTTGCAGGCTGTATGCATATTAATAAATAAATAAATAATTGAATAGTTAATTCAATTTTTAATATTCTGGCTCGCCGACACGTGTTTCGAGCCCAGGTCATTTTCAAGGCATAGCTATGTATGATTAGTTCATAAACATGTAGTACAAATAAAATCGTAAGCAAATTGGAGCTATAAGACACATATAATGAGGTGTTCATCAACATTACCATTGTCCAATTCGGT
This sequence comes from Ambystoma mexicanum, assembly GCF_040938575.1. NCBI lineage: Eukaryota > Metazoa > Chordata > Amphibia > Caudata > Ambystomatidae > Ambystoma > Ambystoma mexicanum. Next base: position 1,323,193,463 of record NC_090934.1, read on the forward strand.
TGATTCATATTTTGTCAGAAGGATTTGAGGATTGAAGACTAGATAATGTGGGAAATAAAATAATAAACAGAAAATAATAAACAAAAAACGGTGCAAGGAACATAATTACTTAAATTAACCTAACTATATGGGTTCTTCACTGTTGTACAATTTCTATTATAGAAGTACACAGATTAAATGATTGCCATATAGAAAATATACCGGTTTGAATCCATTACCTTTTTTAACATTTAGTCTCAACATTTCAATTCATAACTCAGTCTGTCAGTTAAATGAGATTAGAGACAGATAACTCACCCACACCTGTGTCATTATAGTTGTACCCAAATATCACATTTTGCTTAATAAGATCTCCAGAAATTTATTGTGAGCAAGCTTTCCTAAAATTAAATTACTGTCAGGCAGTGAGCAGTTCTAATATTGATATTAACCCTCACCTCATTTGTTCATTTGTAAGTGACATGCTCGGTCATATGGGATAAGAGTTGTGGTTAAAGCGGGACTTACCACAACTATATGTTTCTGATCAATATTTTCTGTATTTTGTTTGAATGACGGAGTTGCTGATATCAGTGCTGAATTAATACAGTTTGTCGATTAGTTCATTAAAATATAGTGCTCAACTAGTCTGTGATTAGGAATAGTCCAGTTAGAGATATTTATTATTACCCTGTGTTCATAGTTCGTCAATGACAATGCAAAAAGGGGGTCCGCTCTTATATGTTGCCAGTTTGTCGATATGATATCAGCATCTGTAAAAGATCAGTGATATTTAAGCTTAATCTGTTCTTTGCGTTAAGGTGGATCAAGTAGTCATAGGATCAAGCACGTAATTGTTCTTACCAAAATAACCTGAAATTTGAATGTTCTTACCAGAATAACTTTAGGTTCCCACACTCCGGAGTCAAATCCTGGATGGGTGGGTGGCGTTTTGCATGGCGTTCAGTTGATCGCCATTTTGTAATAGAATCACAAACCAGTTATTTACATATGACGTCATAACATTATGATGCACTGTGCATGAGTGCGTAATAGTCTTTCTTTAGTTGAAGTTTACGCCAATGCATTGCGGCGCATTCAATCAATTTAAAAATAATGATGAATGAGTTCATCTTTGCTTGTGCTGCTCAGTGTAAGGGAATTCACTGATGTTAATTATATAATAAAAAATTGTCTGTATCTATTAATAGGTATAACTTACTTGGTCCTTGATTAGGAATTGACTAGTCACTATATTTGGGAATGGATATCCATTCTATTTTCAGTATTCACTGTATATCTGTACCTATTGTAATAAGAGTGTATCCAACTCTTCTAGAATGAACCATCCAGATTAGACAATGTAGTGCAACTGTTAGGTTGTAGTGTAAGGTCAAGATCTTCTGATGATGTATTCTAACTCTAAACAGCATGGTAATTATATTGTGATCCAGACAAAGCGCTTGTCCTAGACACTGGATGTTGCAGTTTGTACTTGTAGTGTTTTGAAGTCGCATTGGAGAGTTGTTAGCCGATAACTGCTTCTGATATCAAGATTTGTAGAGTCTTAGATTGTATATCAGCATAATTAATAGAATAAATTAGAAATGTCTCGGTCTGGGTGAGCCAGCTATTCCATATTACACTAAATATTTTTAGGGTGCATCAAAATTACTTTTGAGTTCTTCCTTGGTTATTAATTTCTTTTGTAAATAACTTGTGTACAACAATTAACGGCCCTGGTATCTGATTGTTAGTTAGAGAAAGACATTAATTTCATGTTCACAATTTAGTTCATTCGTCAAACAACGTAATTTACAAATCAACTTTGATCCTGCCTTTCTTAACATGAGTTTCTGATCACCCCCTCAAATCCCAGTTTGGAATTTGCATAAGCCTATCAAGGTGATATCATCTTTGTCATCCATTTGGTGCTCATCTTGCCAGTGGACCGCCAAAGGCAATCTATTGTCTTGTGAGTTCAGACTTGATAGGTGTTCATGAAACTGGATGCGTAGTTCCCAGATTGTGCTATCTATATATATTCAATTACATACACAAATGATTGTATTTATCACATATTTTGATCTACAATTGTTCAGATCTTTGATTTGGACTATTGTACAATCATGATGTATATATTTGGTAGTGTCTGAGTATGCATGCTTAGACATGCTACAATCACCACATTTGTAGAAGCCTTGTGTACGTGGTTTCATCCAGGTAGAGGTTCTTGAAGATTGAGTTTCAACAGGTTTAAGAAAAGAGGGGCTTATTATGTTTCTGATGGTCGAGGCACGAGAATATATAAATGTTGTTTTTTCTCAATATATGTTACGCTCACCTGGCTCCCACAGGGGCGTCAATCTGAACTGGACAGCTGCGGTCTCCACCAATGTGACGCGTAGTGCCGAGATGGCAGACTGGACTGGCCCACCTAGCTTCGTTTGCTTGGCCCGTAAGAGTATTCTTCTGAAAATGGAGAAAGGGATTTAACCACCCGTGGAGTTGAGTGTTAACCCCCACCCCGCTGTTCTCCCCACTGATCACCTTTAATGTCCCCTCTTATAGTCTCACCTGATGGTTTGGAAAGATGAGCTCTCCATCCTGCATTGAGTGCAGGGGCGCGTAGATAACCAGTTGCTTCACTGATTCGAAGGAATTGGAGACGCCATAAGTATATAGTTTGTAAGAGTTCAAATGTGTGACTTTCACTCTTGTCTGATTCCTTGCAGGTTGCAGCTTTACCCTAGCGAAGAGTTCCTCGTGGCAACCGGTAACATTCAGGTAAGGATTTGTATTATCCAACACAGTTCGATAAAATAATGTCAGTATGTAACCTGTTGTTTTCTCCCTTATTCAGGTGCTGAGAGAAATTATGAAGTCTCGGGCAATAATGCCTCCGGCAGTAAAATTAGGTAAGTCTATTGTGGTGAGAAGGATTCCCCTTGTTTGTCCCTTTGTTTCACCTTGCTGTCCTTTTGTTCCCCTTAGGGGCCGGGGTGCAGCGAAGATGCGGTGGAGGCTGCGCCGACCTGTGAAGAGGAATAATACCCCCAGCGATAAAATCAGGTAAGCCTATGGGGGTAACTAATATTGCCTCTGTTTATTCCCTTGGCTCACCTGCTGTTCTTGTGTTCCCCTTAGGTGCCGGAGTGCTGCGGGAACATGCAGAAGGATGCGGTGGATAGTGAAAATGCTGCGAAGGCCGGTGAGTTCAGCGCAGCGCTGCAGCAGGCGAGGCGACGTGCATAAAATAACTTCTTTCTTCCAGCTCGAAGGTGCGGTGGATCGGGAATTCAGGTAAGGATCAAAGGTATTGCTCTTGTTCTACCCTTTTCTCCTTCTTTCTCCCTCTTTCTAGGAGCTCCAGACTCGAGGCGGGCATGACAGAAGACTGGATGCAGACTTGCAGGCACGGTGAGCGTTACGCTGCTGGATGCAGAATAACGCGAAGTGTGTGCTGCTCTTCGGGCGTGGTTCAAATAGCCTCCAAAGTAGTCCCAGGTAAGTATTCCTCCTCGACCCCACCCGAGTAAAAAAATAGTCCCTAGGTAAAGTAGTCCCTTCCAAGCCTCTTTTGGCTTTGAGCTCTTGCAGCATGGTCTGCATCAGGTACGTTTTCAGCATGGTCTGCATCAGGTAAGTTTAATCTATGAGCCTGGCACCTATGGCGCCAGGACTGACGCTCCATATGAGCCTGGCGCTATAGACGCCAGGACTGCACCCAAATAGCCCCTAGCAGGGGTTGTTGGGCTTGCTTGAAATAACTTGATGCCTGCTTCCGGGGTTGCTGGACTCGATCTGGATCCCCGGGGGTAGGCATCATGACAATATACTTCTCAAGATCAACATCCATCTTTAGGATGTGCCAGTGTTTGTTTACAATTCCATACAGTGTGCTGGAATCTTCAGAAAATGTAGTAACTAAACTAACTTTCATTTGGTTTTTACGTTTTTCTGCCTTTGGCTTCAACATGTCATCTCTACTCATAGTTTGAATGTTGTTATATGCTTTAGAGATACATTCATTGCTGTATCCTCTCTCACAAAATCTTTTGCTTAGCAAGTCACATTCTAAATCAAAATTAGCACTGTCACTACAATCCCTACGTGTACTAAAATATTTGCCCATCGGAATGTTATTGATGGTTGATCTTTTGTAACAACTTGAGGCGAATAGGGTGGCGTTGACTTCAGTAGGTTTCCAAAATGTTTTGCTTGCTAGTCTGGTTCCCATGTATAAATTCAACTCTAAAAAGTCTACACTGTGTGCGTCACTATATCCTGTCAGCTCCAGGCCAAACTCATTTGCATTTAGAATCGTTAAGAATCATCTGCGGTTCCTTTATGATAATGTCATCTATAAATCATTTCCACAAAACAATGAAGGGATTGTAATCTGGATTCACAAGGGCATGAGTTTGTTCGTATTGACCCATGAATAGGTTGGCTAAAGAAGGGGCATATTTAGCACCCACCACTGCCCCTTTGGTTTGCAGATAGTAATTCTGATAAAGAAAATAAGTAATTGGTGTTCAGGGTGAATTCCAAAAATTCCTTGACCATCTCAATGTGGTGCCTGTTGTAGGCGGAGATGGGAGCGTGTGTAAAGTCAATTGCTTGTAAGTGTTGTCTATTGGCGTGTATAATGATTTGACATCAAAAGTCGCTAACATATAGTTTGCTTTCCAGTTGATGGTGGTTAGAGTCTGTAGAACATGAGTTTAGTATCTAATGTAAGAGGCTAATAGATTCACATGTTGTTTAATTAATTAATCAATATAGGAGGATAAGCATTTCCATCGCCCAGCCGATACCACTGACTATTGGTCTGACCTCTGGTAGTTTATCATACTTTTTATGAATCTTTGGAAGAAAATAGATAGTGGGCATGGTGTGTTCCATTACAGTAAGAATTTTTTTTTCATCATCTGTTAGTAGGCCCTTTGTGTACCATTTGGAAATAAGTTGTGTCATTTATTGCACTACTGTCTTTGTGGGGTTTGACATACATTTTTTGTAACAGTCTTGTGTTGCTAGATGTAAAATTCCCAATTTTTATTATAGTCTTCTCTGTTGAGGATTACTATAGCTCCACCCTTGTCAGCCTCCTTAATCACTATAGTATTGTTTCAGCTAGAGTTTTCAAAGCTAGATTTTCTGCATAATCAAGATTGTATTTTCTGTGATTACATTGGGTTCTAGTTTTATCCACATGACGATGGATATTTCCAATAATGCCTTTGTGAAAGGTCTCAATGACGCTTTTGGAAGTGAGTTGTGGACTAAATTTTGATCTGGGTTTGAGTTCCCCCATTTCAATGTTATTTGGATGTACACCTAGTTCATCACAGATTTGGTCCTGTGTTTTTTCTACATTTGTATCTAAAGATAGTAAAAGATGTGTATTCTCAATGTCTGAAATGGTTAGACTACTGGATGGTATAACTGTTGAGGTGGTTTGAATGTTGTAACATTGTGGTGAAAAAACGTCTTCAATTTAAGATTTCTCACAGACATATAGAGATCCATTTGGAAATCTATTAGATTTGCTTTAGTAGTTGGTGTGAATGAGAAACCTCTGCTAAGGACAGATTCCTCTGCCAAGTTCAAGGTCCTGTCCGATACGTTAATTATAAGATTCTGTTTGTGCCTATCAAAGATACCTTTGATACCAAAGAGATGAAAGACAAAGACTGAGAGAGCCCATAAGGAGTCACCCAAGAGAGATGGTAAAAGAAGGCTAGAAACCCTAAGATACAAAAGAGGAGCTGTGGTGGTGGAAATTGATGCCAGAGTGTAAAAGAGACCACGAGAGTACAGAGAACATACAGTTTGAAACACACAAGAGTTGAGTTGTAGTTACATAATTCCAAAGGATGAGTGGATTGGCACCGACAAATAAAGGGGAACCAGAGAAGAATAGACTCCTGGGAGTTGTAGTTCTGGCAGTCCAACAGCCCATTACAGGAGTGTTAAACAATAAAACCAAGAAGCGTTGCACATTGAGTACAGCACAGAAACAATGACAAGGTCGAGAGAATAAGAAAGAATTCTTATAGCGCAAAGGCAGCGGCAAGGAGAAAGGAAGAGTTGTATGCTGAAAACCCTAATCCCCAATGCTGACCATAATATATAATTAAGGGACACTAATTAATATGACCCTTAATTCAACCAGAGGCTAGTGGCAAGTCCACAGTAATACAGACTTAAAAGAACCAACATTTAAGAGACAATTATTAATATTTCCCAAGAGAAGACAGGCAAATCCTGACCAACTGTGAAGAGAGAGAGGGTGCCAGAAAACTGCCTTATCGAGAAGCATCTGTGTACAACAAAAAAGGTTTACAAATGGTGTTAGTTGTGGGATTGGAGGAATACGACTCAAAGACCTGATCCATCACAAAAAGAATAATACCCAAGCACTGGAAGGATAAAGACAGCTCCACAAGCATTCATACCCAGTGAAGATAGTGCAGGACTGGATTTGATTAGTGCATAAAGGTAGAGGATTAAACTTCATAGTCTCATTTAGCGATGGCAATCTATTCGGGAGATTTTTTGCTAAGTCGCTCCAGGGTCTGCACTAGACATACAAAGGTTTGTTGGTGCTGGCATAATTAAGACTATAAAGGAAATCTGGTAGTGAATCTGTTAAGCCTTTTGGATCAGCCATTGCAAAGGAACAAAGGAATAGAGTTGACCAATTGGTTTGCGAGAATATGGTCTATTTGCAAGATGAAGAGATGAAATTGCTGGATGTGACACTGCAAAGACAATAAAGGTGTGGGTCCACTGGGAGAGGCAGTGAAAAAGGTATGCAACCAAGACAACCTTATGGGCTCTGCCCTTACTAGACCAGTAGTACTGATTGAACGTCAGTAAAGTTTGCACAAGGCCAGATCCATTAATACTTATGAACAGGTAGAATGGTACAGTGAGGGCTTGAAAGGAATACTATTTTTCACTGAGAACCCGAAAACTGTGGTGTAGAGTAGATTGTACTCTAAAAGCGGATAGACAAGCTTATCTCCAATTGTTGGTACCTCAGCTGCTCCAAAGAGCTGCAATGGAGTTAGCACATGCGCATTTACACACTTAGGTATGGCTAAGACCTAATATCACGTTCCCCGAAGAACAAACAAGTACCATTATCAGTCTTGCTCCATCTGCCAGAACATGATTTGCAAAGACATAAAAAAACCTCCACCACCACTATGACTAGCCCTGCAAGGTCTGGCCCATGTTCCTAGAGCCACATTGTCCCACGTCTGGCCCGAGATCAGATTCTAGTCATAATTTGTACTGTCCTCATCCAACCTTGGCACATACTCTGAAAGCTGACTACCCCAATGTCAGATCTGACCCTATGTCACCAGAATCTAGGACTTTCACTTTACATCGCCTTTGCCCTATTTCTGATCCCTGTTCTGTTCATCTAATATAAGCCAGTGAAATGGCAACCAAGTCATATCATCTACATAGTGCAGGCCATCAACATCTATTGACTAAAACCTTGCCTGACTCCGCTACTACTTCAAAGTTTGTTATTGCGGATAGTACAGCACAGAAGAGCGGCAGCACTTCAAAAGAACTAATGAGTGCAGAGATGATAAGTAGGGGAAAACCCACAGCGTTCTTCTCCAAACAAGTGCATGAAGAAATAAGGCCTTTGAATGGACACTGATTAACCAGACTCACAAGCCAGTTCATCCCAACTGCTACCTTGCATTGATAATAACTCCTCCTTGGACTTTTGCTATAGACTACATAGGGAGGTTACGGGGCAAGAATCAGCAGATCTCTGGAGGGTAAGGTAATCTCCAACATCATTGGATACAATCTATCAGCCACTCCTGGCTTTTGGTTGATAATGACACGAGTCTTTGCAGTGCAGATTATTAATTCTTAAGTGATATCTCCTCTGGCATTCCATCTGCCAGTTTCAGTGCCTAGTATCACTGCTAAAGGCTGCTATGGCCATTTGTGTTTTACACAAAAAGAACAAAGAGAAATGCATATGGTTGCAAACGATTTGAAGACATTGCCATTTCAACACATCTACATTGAATGGCAGCCTTATAGAGACTAATGTGGCTGCCCCATCTCCTCCCACCATGCAAAGAGAAGAGTAATCTTATGTTGCTGTTGTACCAAACACACCTGGAGAACTCTTAGCATCTGCTTTGGATACGCAGTGTGATGCCCTGCAAGTTAGTAACAGTGGTGAAGCTTCTGGGGCAGCACTAAGGAAAGTTCTTCCATTTGCAACATGAGTCGGTGTAAATGCATGTTGGAAGAATCGCTGCAAACGGAAGAATAAAAAGAAACTTGCTAATCAAGACAAGAAAAGGCTCATCCCAGAACATCTGGGAAGAAGAAGAGTACATAATCTTTGGCAACTTCCTCTGATTTACATGAAATATGTGAAACAACAGATAACAAATATGAGTTGACAGATAATATGAGTTGGCAGATAATAACAGACTATCTAAGTAAAAAAAGAAAATTCATTCCAAACGTAAACCTCAGTCGGGCCTGTTAGATGAATGGATTTTAAGACCCAACCCAACTGAAGAGAAACAAATCTCTGGACACTACTACAGAAGAACTTGGTCTTACATCAAGATGTCACCATCATATAAACGGATGATAGTATTGTCGGTTTTGAGGTACCCGTGTTGCCCATTCCTCCAATGAAAGCTGCAGTCATTGTCAAAGACTTTACAACTGTAAATTCCACTCTTGCTGCTCAACAAGTATCCAAAAGGTATAAGGCGCACCCCAGGTTACTCATTGTCACAGACCTTTTTGCTACTCGTTAGAGCCCCTACATGAATAAATCCTTTCTACCAAATTTGCTCACGGTTGTAGCCTCCAGCGACTTGGATTTAGTTATCTTACCTGATACCAATAACAATATCATTAGATCATGTTTACATTTCAGCAGCATGCAAATCACTCAATTAATTATGACGTTTGCACCTAACTTGTCAAAACTGGGTTTTGATATTGTATATGGACTTCATGATCATTAGATGTATTAAAAATAGATGACACTCAAGCCAGGATCACTTGTAACAACAGAGGAAAGTAAGTACATACGGTTACTACAAACACAAACTTCACCTCACATAAAAGTGCTCCTGATAATTGGGTGCAGGTACCCTATGCACTCAAACCTTGTTGCAAATGAATCACATTGCTTACTGGCATCGATTGTTTCATGGTCTCCTGAAACACACGTGGCCATAATGATGTTATACATTTTAGATCAAGCCACAATATACTGTGTACTTGCGATCTAGTCGCTCTACAGGAAACGTGGCTGATTGAAATAATTGTGATTGATGGATCTCACACAACAGAAAGGAAGGCGTTCAAGGAAAAAATTGGAAAGACCCAGTAGAGGTCTCATGATTGGAGTTGAGTCCCAGTATACACTAACTGAATAGAATTTCCGTTATTACGCATCTGCATGTCTTGTGTGTTTGTATATACATAGACGATAAGAAAACTTTCAACAATAGTAATATACTTGTGCAGTCGCACCTGGAGCATTCAAGTGCCAGGATGGAATTACCAATAAACAATATCAGACCCAAAAAACGGACAGACTCAAAGAATATGGCAAAGTACTGCTTTATTATCAGCTCAAATAAAGTAGGGAAACCTGGTGAACAAACAGATTGCAGCTCACTCACTCTCGTCTACATTTCGATTACACAAAGGCTTTATACCTCGATGTACATCATCTAGGATGACATCCTAGGTGGCAAACAGTAAAAACCTATCGAAATGAGGGATTAGTTAAGGGAACATATATACCTCTACCTTATTTAGGTATTAGAAACATAATTGGCTGTCCCCTTATCTGGTAGGCATGCCTTGAACTACCTCTTAACTATGTATAATACAGATTAATAGCAGAATAACAGCAGCGGATTGGCTTCTGCAACAATGGATGGCACACTGCTACATAGGCCCTCATTATTGGTTGGCATTCTCTCCCAACCTTGGACATTTGGCTCGTTAGCAGCACATAAGCAAAATGAAACCTAGGTGCGGCGAATAAAGTCAGACCACTGCCCACTTGGTCAGTTAGCTTACCATCTCTCATCAGTTAGGCCTTAAGCCAAGGCCTCTTCACTGTAGTTGACCTTGCTGACTGTTCTCTTCATTGGGACTTTTAAGGGAGTGTAGGTACATCGCTATCTTCGTTTGGAGCTTAATGAATTGGCCTTGTTTTTGAGTCTGCACCACGTGTGAGGTGACCATGATTTTGTCAATTTTAACCTTTTATTTAGTGTAATTTAATTAAATTATGCTGAGTGCTATTACTCCTTTTGGCCTCTGGAGACTTGGTTGCTCCATCTTCCGTAGGCTTTCTGAATCTTTGATTGTTCAATAATTGGCATCTGCAAAAGTTCACTCCTTTACTTAATCAAAGGGAAACATGTTGTGCTTATGTATCTTATCCTCTTTGGCTCCCCTTGTGACTTTGCAGTTACCTCTTGATGTGGTATCCTTGATCCTAGCCCAAATGGATATTCTTTGTTCTTCACACAAAGTTGTTTTTCTAGCGCCTGTCAGCTCAGCAGCCATGGTCTCTCTCATCAAGGCTTCTTGCTTATTATTTATACAGAGTAGATGTCCATCTTTTCATCATGGCCGCTTTACTCGTGTTATATTTTCTCCTGCAGCAAGCTTCTATATGTCTCATCTACCTTACATTTCTGTGTATATACATTTACTGATTCTCGTCTTACTTATCTTCTTAGTGTATATTATTTCTTTGAATTTGCATACATGTTTCTCTTGTTACTTCAGTTACATCTTCATTCCTTACGTTTTCCCATATCGTTGCAGTGCACCCTCGTTTCTTCTCTTCATGACGTCACTTTACTCTGGTCTGATTTCACTTATAGCTCTTCAATGTCCAATGGTGTATGAAGACATCCTTCCACTATGTCAGTGAGAGGGTACATTTGATACGGTTGCCTCAGTGCATAACGTCTCTCGTATCTTCGATGCAGTATTGGGATGATACCTGGTTTCACACACATCGCCTTTTTGTTATTCTTCCAGTATGACGGAGGTTAGGGGGCAGGCACTAGAGATGATGTGTACATCTGTCTCTCTATATTCCCCCTCTGGTCAAGTCTTCGACCACCTCCTCAATCTTCACCTTTTCGCCACACTTTGGTTTCTTCGGAATCCATATCTTTGTCACTGCCCTCAGGTCACCTGCATTCTTGATATGCTCATCCACACTCCAGGTCATATGGCAACACTCCCCAGTCGGTTGACAGAACACCCAACGTCCGACATAGTTCTTATGATCCATAGGGTAATAAAACATCATTCCTGGGGGTGCCAGGGGACTTTCCTTCATGTGCTCCCAGGTGGTGCTTTCAGTCTGTTTGTGCTCACCAGTCTCAGCATTCACACTGATCCTTATTTTCACCATAGGAGCTTTCTTTGCTGTCTTCTTGCACTGTCCTATGATTATTCTTATAAGACTAACACTGGTGAGCTTATGGCCCTTAAACAGGTAGCAGATAATGCAGTAGATGGGATGCAGAGTTACTCTTACACCAAATAATCAAACCAACTCAGGAAGATTGGCGAAGTCCATTTGACTGTTTTAATATCAATTATCTAAAACAGGGAGTTACAACGGACATCAATGGATGTCATCTATGATATGATATGATATTTTATATATATATCGCTCATACATAAGTGTTTCAGAATGCGACCAAGCAAAGGGGGGAGAACAAGGGAGAAACAAAAACAACAATGTTACTAGGCCTAGTAACATTGAGAATGCGCAGGTGCATGGTAAAGGGAAAGGGGAACGTGCATGGAAGGGGAGAGGTGGAAAGTGTGGAACAGAGGAGAGAAACAGAAATAAAAATAAGTGCAATAAATAAATAAAAAAGGCAGTGAAAAAGTGGTAGTGCAGCCAGAAAGTGGCAAGTGCATGATTTGTCAGATAGGGTATTATCTGATAAGTGCAGAGAAACATGGGGACTGCATGGGTGCAATACAGATCCCAATGCAATGGGTGGCCCCAAGGCAGTGCAGGAGGGAGGCAGGGTGAGCAGGTACCTGGCCTGAAGGACAGAGGGTGACCAGGTGCACGATGGCGAGAGAGAAAGACAGAATCAGCAGGGGAGAAGAGGGGGAAGGCAGAAGCGAAGAGGAGGGTTTTGAGGTGCTTCCAGAACCGGAGATGGTTCTCCTCAAGTTTCAAGTTGTCCGTGAGGCTGTTCCAAAGGGAGGCCCCAGCCGAGGACAGAGATCTGCCCCCGGCTCGTTTCTTTGGAAAACAACTGACCCTGAGTAGAGGAGCGAAGCGCACGCGAGGGGAGGTATTTACAGAGGGATAGTTGAAGGTATTTTGGACCCAAGCCCCAGAAAGCCTTGTGGACAATGCAGAGGGTTTTAAATGTAATCCTTGCATCCACTGGGAGCCAATGAAGGGATTTCAGAGCTGGAGAGATACGATCCCAGGGCTTCAGGCCAAGGACAAGTCTTGCAGTCCTGTTCTGGATTAGTTTTAAAGGGCTGAGAGTAGAGGCAGGTAGATTTAAAAAGAGGCTGTTACAGTAGTCCAACCTAGAGAGAACCAGAGCGTGGGAAACAGTGAGCTTCTAAGGGAAAGAGAGGAAAGGCAGAGTACCTCTAAGGAGGTGCAGTAAGAAGTTTGACTTTTTAGAGACATCAGAGATGTGTGCAGAGAAGGAAAGTGTGGAGTCAAAGATGACCCTGAGGTTCTTGGCCTCGCATGTAGGGGTAGGAGGAGAGCCAGGGGAGGCCGACCAGAGAGGAGATGGGAAAGGATGGTAAGGGTGTACCAATGAGGAGGATCTCATTCTTGTTGGCATTTAGACAAAGATCGTTTGCGGCACACCAATTATGAATGGCGATTAGGCAATCAGAGATGAGGGAAGGAGAGGAGGTGTCGGAGGGAAGCCTGAAAATGAGTTGGGTGACATCGGCATAGCACTGGAAGTTTGAGCAGAAAATGGAAATGCAGTAGGCGACAGTTTCCAGGTATTGGTTGAAAAGCCAGGGAGAGAGGTTAGACCCCTGGGGAACACCACAGATAGAGAGGGAGATAGAGGATAGGAAGGACCCAAGTTGTACCTGGGAGGGTTGATCAGAAAGTAAAGAGGTCAGCCAGGCCAGAGCCTGATCGGTAATACCCAGGTTGTCACGGAGACGATTGAGCAGGATGGTATGGTTGACCGTGTCGAAAAGCAGAAGAGAGATCAAGTAAGATGAGGACGGAGGGAATGTTAGCATCAAGGTTGGAGAGCAGGTCTTCACGGATGTTCAAGAGAGCAGTTTCCGTGCTTCTGGCAGCTCTGAATCCAGATTGGTGGTCATGGAGAGAGCCAACAGAGTCGGAATGAAGGGTAAGCTGGGAGATAGCCAGCTTTTCCAGGATCTTCCCCAAAAAGGGAGTAATGGAAATTGGGTGATAGTTAGCCAGACAAGAGGGATCGGCTGCGGGTTTCTTGAGGAGAGGATGCACAAGGGAGTGCTTCAGAGGAGAGGGGATATATCCAGAGGCAAAAGAATGGTTACAGAAATTGGCAAGGGCCGGAGCAAGGGTTTCGATATGGTCCATAATGGTTTTAGAGGAACAGGGATGGACCCGTTTTGATGAGGCTTTCATAGATCGGACTTGTCTAGCAACCTCATCTGGGGAGAAAAGAGGAAAGGAAGCCGGGACGGAGAGGGGAGAGGAGGGGCAGGGAGGAGAGGGTGGACAAGATGTCCTGGGTTTTGGAATTAAAGTGAGAAGCAAGGGCATTGCAAAGAGCCTGAGAGGAGAGAGGCGGGGTGGAGACTGCAGCAGGGTTGGCCAGCTCCTTGCAGATTTTGAAGAGTTCGGCCGAGTTGGTGGATGCCGCAGAGACGCAGGCTTGAATATGGCCTCTCGTCTTGGAGCGGACGGCGAGATGTTATTGCCTTTGGAGCAGGCTGCAGGCCAGTGTGTCAGAGGATGAGCAGGAAGCCCTCCATTTCCTCTCAGCCACCCTACACTTGTGTTTAAGTGTAGCTAGGTAGGAGTCATACCAGGAATTACACTTGGCTTTGGACGTCAAACAGATCCTCATGACAGGGGAAAGAATATCAAGAGTAGCAGAAATAGAGGAGTAGAGCAGGGACAGGGCTGTATCAGGTTGTTAGTCAACCTGTGGTGGGAAAGGGAGGGAGAAGGTGGCAGCGAAAGACTCGATTGACACAAGCTTCATAGGACGAATGTCCAAGAAGGTGGGTAGCAATCTTGGGGAAGGCTTGGCTTGTGGAGAGGGGATGGAAAGATGAGAGGGGAGGAGGCAGTGATCACTCCAGAAGAGAGGAGTGGTGAGAGGGGTAGAGAGGGGGAGACCAGAAGAGATCAAGATATTAAGTGGGTGACCAGCAGAGTGAGTTGGGCTGGAGGGGAGGATAGAGAGGGAGAGTGAATCGCAGAGGTCGCGAAAGAGAGCAGATGAGGAACAAAGAGAGTCAAGGTGGATGTTGAGATCACCAAGGAGGAGGAGTTGAGTGGTTGAGGCCAGGAGGGAGGAGAAGAGGTCTGACCACTCGGAGAGAAAAGAGGTAATTTGACCAGGGGGCCAGTAGAGAGGAGCAACAGTGAGAGAGTGGCTGGGAGAGAGAGAAAGCCTGCAGACAAGGCATTCGAAAGAAGAGCAAGTCTGAGTGGGGATGATAGAGGCAGGAATCCACACAGGGAACATCAGGGCTACACCCCCTCCAGGCCAGTTGGATCTGGGGCAGAGAGGATCTTGTAGCCATCAGGGAGGAGAGTGTCAAATCTCATGACTGAGCTGGTTGTGAACCAAGTCTCGGTAAGACCGAGGGCATCAAGGTCAAGTTCTTCTAGGAGGGGGCAGATGTCAGAGGGGTGTCTGACAGCAGATCGAGAGTTGAGAGTGGCAAGATGAAGAAGGTTGCCAGCCTTAAAAACCTTCCGGGGAGGGGTACAAATCAGGGGTACGCCCTGCGAATGTATTGAGGGAGCTTCAGATGGGGCAGAGGTGGAAGGAAAGGAGGGCAAGGTAACCATGGGAGGAGAGTCGGGGACAGCTGGAGATGAGAGGAAGTTGATGAGGCGAGGAACCGTCTATCAAAGAGGAGGATATTAGCCTGAGGGCCTTGCACCATGACAGTGCCATTCAGGTAGACATTAATGATGACTCTGGAGGAGTCAAAGAAATCCATGAGGACTTCCCAGGGGGTGCCGCCATTAATGGGAAAGGAGACAGGACAGAGCACAAAGATCATATGAGGGTTCCACAGATCAGGTGAAGGAACGAAAAAGAGAATGTTAGTGAGGGTTTGTCTGGCAGAGGCGCTGGAATAGGTATCAGCGATGAGGAGACCTGGGTTGGAAGCCAAGATATCCTTTTTGAATTTCTTCTTACCAGACTTAGTGAGAAGGGAAGGATAGTTAATAGAGAAGCAGTTAGTGTGGATAGGAGAAACAGATAACGCCATGAGCAAGTACAGATAGAATGGCAGTAGGAGAAATATGCAAGAAAGCTGTAAGGAAAAGTCACTGGGCTAGTAGGTTACAACTGAGAGCTAAAAGTAATGCGAAAAACACCCCAAATTGCAATTACAAAAACACACCCACATTTGACTTTTAAAAAAAAAACACCCAAATTGCAATTACAAAAAAGCACCAAAATTTGAACTTCAAAAAACATCCAAATTGCAATTACAAAATACACCCAAATTTGACTTTCGAAAAACACCCCACATTTGACTTTCAAAAACACCCAAATTGCAATTACAAAACACACCCAAATGTTACCTTTAAAGGCAATGCTAAGGCAACATAGGTGAACGAAAAGAGGAATGAGTTGGAGGGAGGTGCTACGACGTGGGCATTTGAAAGCATGCAGGGAGACCAGTTGGAGCTAGCAGAGGGAAGAGTGAAGATAATGAAGGGAAAAGCAAGAGTAGGCAGAAAGAGGGAAGCTAACCCATGGAGAGGGAAATGCAAGTGTCTTGGTAGTCCAGAATCATGGCTAAGTGAACTGGCAGCACCAGGGAGGCTCAGGTTGCGGTAGTAGATTCATGTAGCATCCGGTTAGTGGACAGGGAAGCAGACAGGGGCCTAAGAAGTGGGCCTTTGAAGAACAGGCCGGCTCGCCCTTCCCTATCAGCCCTGATGGTAAATGAATGCAGAGGCAGCCAATGGACAGGCGGCCAGGGAGGCTACCAACGCTGATGATCAAATAAGGCAGCCAACATGGAAGTGTTATTAGGGCTGAGTAAAAGCAGACCAAAGTACTTAAGAGCCAAAAATCGAGAAGCAAACACATCTTACTTCTAGGAGGAAAAAACATGATTCAGCAGACGTTTTTTCCCAAAAAAAATGAAACAGGCGCTGCAAATGAAAGCGCTACAAAAATAAACAAAGATTTTGAGAACTTTTTCCTTTTTTTCCTTTGTAAATGAGTAGAAATTGCACTTTCAATGCAGGCAGTATTGCAGGGGTGCTTGTGCTGGTAGGTAGGGGCAGCAAGGCTTACCAAGGTGGAGTGTAGAGGACAATGCAGGAAGAAACCATTGTATTTAGCCAAACAGCTAATCCAAGATTGTTCGGCAACGTGGGAATCGCGGGTTGCACATACGAAATAGAACAGCTGATCCGAGAATGTTTGTCAACGTGGAGGTCTCAGGGTCACACATGCTGTGCAGAAAGAAACAGCTAATTTTAAATGAAGATACGTGCTGAGCTCGCGAAGTCAGCAGCCAAGAGTAAGGCCACCATCCGATGTCGGGAGAAGGTGCGCGAGGGCACGTTGTAGGCAGGGAGCCAGAGAAAAGAAGACTGGAGGTCATGGGGCTGGAAGTGGGCCTTTGAAGAACAGGCCGGTTCCTGCCTCCTGATCAGCCCAGATGGTAAATGAATGCAGAGGCAGCCAATGGGCAGGGGGCCAGGGAAGCCACCAAAGCTGATGATCAAATAAGGCAGCCAACATGGTAGTGTTATTAAGGCTGAGTAAAAGCAGGCCAAAGTACTCAAGAACCAAAAATCGAGAAGCAAACACAGTTTACTGCTAGGAGGAAAACACGTGATTCAGCAGACGTGTTTTCCCAAAAAAATGCAACAGGTGCTGAGAATGAAAGCGCTACAAAAATAAACAAAGATGCAGATTTTGAGAACTGTTTCCTTTTTTTCTTTGTAAATGAGTAAAAATGTCACTTTCAATGCAGGCAGTATTACAAGGGTGCTTACAGCAATTAATTTCCACATAGCTGGGACATTTAATAAAAAACAATCCTTCTATAACACAAACTCATCATTCGTGACGTTATACTACGTGGCAAACTATGAAAATCCTATGAGCGGTTGTGATAGGCTTATGGGGAACATCTAAGTATACTTTCTATCCGGGATCTACTTGGGTATCTACAGTCAGGTGGAGAACTTATGCCCACCCCTAGTGCAAGTCAACTTCAACACATATTAGATACACATCATTGGCTCTCAAACTATAAGGCCCTTCGTTAAACAGCCCTCTACGATTGTTTGGCACACTCATGTCCTTCTGGAACATTCGGCTCACTAGCAGCACGTAAGCTTTACCCCATGTGCCAGGAGGTTGACTTGACTGTACCTTCCCACCCAATTAGCCCATCATCTCTCATCACCAATGCCGACTGCCATGAAGATAGTCTTTGAACTTGGCCTTGCAAAGTATCCTTGCCTCTGAGAATATAAGGGAGTGTGAGCTTGCTCCTGGAAATCCTATATCCATCCTTGGCTCATATGACAGGAGACCGCAATTCAGCCCATTTTCTAGTATTTAATTGTCTGAAATGAATGAACTTAGCAGGCATGGTGTTCTTTCTTTGCACCTTGACAAGATATGATTCGGCTTCTCACGTTCACTGTCTACAGGAATAGATAACCCGTTCTTGGCTGCGTCAGCGCTGACATCAGGCGAGCCAGACTTTCCAGAGTCTTCCATGGTCCCAGCTGCTTTCTTGCTGTGACACAGTTTTTAGCCATCTTCTCCACAGGCTTGAGCTTACTAAATTTGTGACACTGATGTCCAGATTCTATACAATGGCGGCACCGCCTGCAGTCTATTCACTATGTATAGCCAACTTCTATGATCACTTAGTCTACTTGCGTTGCTGCTTCTGTACAGTTATTAAACGGCTTGCATTTTCTGCAGTACTCCTCACACGTAAAGTCTTCGTTCCGCATATAAAGGTTTACTCAATTCTTTACTTCGACGTCAGATTCTATAAGGACTATACATCCACTTCTTCAGCCACTCTTCTCAGTGTGTCATGCTCGTCTCTTGTGTGACGTCACCAACTTCTCTTCCTCTCATCTTCATATTCCTTCTGGGATTTCTTCCAAGAGATTGTCATCTCTTCGGGGATACATCAGGTAAGGGTTCCTCAATGGATACCTTTGCTCGAAAAACTCTCTGTGGGATAGTCACAATTGTTGGTGTCACACATGGCACGTTGTTTCCGACTTCCAGCATATAGGCGTAAAGGGGGCAGGACTTCCTGTAGGGGCACTTGGCTGCTCTTCTACACTCCCCCCTCTGGTTGAATTATCAACCACTCTTTCACCAGTCTCCACATTCTGACTTGAAGAAGTGCTTCTTTGGAGTCCAAATCTTCACTACTCCCTCCAGGGATCCTGCTGATTTTACATGTGCATCCACACTCCAGGTCATGTAGCTGCATTGTCCATTCGGATTACAATAGACCCATACGTACTTCTTGTGATTTCTTGGATGCAGGAACTTGGTTCCCTCAGGTGCTACGCTGCAGGCCTCTATATATTTTCTGATATCTTGATCTGTTAACTTCTTGGGTCCAGACCCTGATTCGACATTGGCTGTCTTTTTGCACTGTGTAATTATTATCCTGATTACACAGAATCCAAACATTACCATCACTAACATTAACACTGCTCCAGGCAACTTGAAGATGTTCGCCATCCATTGTGGAACCCATGAAAAGATCGACGCAAACCAACTGTCATCGACAATGTCTTCTGTCTCGTCTTCCGTGCAGTTTTGTCAACAACGTTATGCCTCTGTCCAGGTCCCATTCTCGTCATCGTGAGAAGGTATGAATGTGCAACATGATGGCCCCATTTTGGCGCAAACTCCTCCATTCATCGCTGTGATCATATCTGTCAGAATTCCTCTTCACTGGTTGACCCCGTAGTGTAGAAGATGAATTCTTCCCACCAATGTACCCCTCTGAATGGTACCAATCACACATACAGAGGGATCAATTAATTGAAAGATGTATGGAATTCCCGTCGAGACCCACGTAGCAGAAATTCCAATATCGTTGCACACGTAGTCACTGACACAGACTAGATAAACGAGGAAACCAAACTCTGTATGGTTTACACGAAATGCATCAACAGAAAGTTACCACTCCCGCGGTGCTGATGCTGTCCCACGGAGCAGCAGAGGCTGTGTCGCTAGATGCAAAACGCTCCCACGTTACAGTTGCAGTGCAAGGAAGTACAAGAAGTCAACTAGTAACGCAATCCTTTAAACAAGCCGGGTCGGAACCACACAGGCAGAGTAGACCAAGGAGTAGGCAATTTCAGATACAGGGACAGAAGGCGAAGGTCGAAAAACCAGGATATCACCGAAGTACCGAAACAGACAATGAAGATCCAAAAATCAAGGTCGGGTTCAAAAGCAGGGAGTCAAGAAACCAGGGAATCAGGAAACAAGGTCAAGAAACGAAAGGCTCCAAAAAATGCTTGATCAGAAGCACCGAACAAGCAGGGAGGCAGGGTTAAATAACCAGGAACACATGATCAGCGCCGTGACCCAGCACGTACGTTGCGTCTCCCTAGCAACGTATTGCCTAACTTCCATGGCAACCACCAGCCGCCTCGGAAAGCCGGGTTTTGAAGTACTCGTTTCCTGGTTGCACGAAGCGTGCGTAGCCTGGTACGAAAACCTGCACGCATAACAATATCGAGGACATACGTATTCTGTAGGGTCATTAGTCGTATGGCCCTCAATTCTTCTTTGATCGCATTGAATCTGTTTATGGTAGTGTTGATTGTCTGCAGGAGCTCCCAGCGAGTGATTTGCAACCACTTCGCATTGGCCATCGTCTGGATCCCTGGCATAAAGATAGTCATGAATATTGCAGCAGCCAGGCTGAACAACCTGTGCTCATACGGAATAGCATCAAAGGCTTCTATTGATTTCGCTGAAGAATAGTTCACCCTCTTTGTTCGATTGAGAAATTCGAGCGCTCTCCTCTTTCTCAAGTGGGCATCTGCTTTTGGAAATTCACCAATGTTTAGGTCACTCTGTGGAATCACTAATGCTGGAACATGGATGACCACTAAGAAACACGTCCCTCCCCAGTCTTTGGGCAGCTTCATTTAGGCTCTGGACCCACAGGCCCAATATCGATCCATCAGGATGGCTGTCCCTGCACTTATTCTAGTAACGTCAACTGGAGTTTTACAGCCTTTACTACTTCCCACACAAACTCTTCCTTCTCTTTGGAAGCATAATGTTGCATTTGTCAATGGGATCATGACCATAGGACCTGATTCATCTTCTACCCATGTCAGCAGTTTTGCATACTTGGCCCACGACTTCAGGCATTCGTCGTTCACTTTGTGTACCTCTCTTACATATTAATTTTACATTAAGTGAGCTGTACAGGATATCAGCCCTTCTTCCCATCCCTTCTTGCATTTCACTCGTCCATAGACTAACAGATGAGATTGTTCCCAACATCCAGGCATCCACAGTTTTCTGTTTTATCAGGGCAGTTCAGTCTCTTCATCGCTGCAACTACTACCTCTTCCGGTCCTGTCGCCGGATACGTAAGCATTTTGCTTTTTCCACGCAGGTTCCTTTTCCATCTGTGTAGTCTTGATATAATCATCCTGAAATGGAAACAACCATTTCGATCTTCATCGCAGAGTGGCCCAAAGTCCTTGAAATTGTCCTCTGGTCATACATGCTGCAAGGTGAGCGAGGCATCTAGCATTGTATTCTGGAATTTGTCTAGAAATTAAAGTTTGTGCTGTGCTCATGGCATAGGGTATGAGAGCACAGGCATAGCAATTCTACTCAGATGTTTTCTCTCCCACCTTTTTCATGTGCTGGTGCCACATGTTATTACCCAGGTTTGCTGTAGACAAGTGTTTATCCCTTCATTATCTTCCTCTGCATTTCTCTTCTGTCTCCCTAACAGAATGGTTGGAACCCATTGAAACAACTCTAAAGCAGCTTTACTATGGGATCACGACACAAAGGGCCTCATTACACGGACGGCGGTAACCATGGCGCTATTAGCGCCATGGTTGCCGCCGGTATTTTACCGAGTCTGCCATGGTGAATGGTGGAATTACCGCCCTATTGCAAGGTGTGTGGGGGCGGTAATTCCCCATTCACCATGGCACTTCCCCATTCCCATTTTTGCCCCCATAGGGCTCAATGGGAATGGGGAAGGTGATAATTACGGTAACACAAATTGCGGTACCGTAATTACCTCCAAGGTCCCTTTGCGGGTCCCATCCTTAACGGCTGGTGAAACCAGCCGTTAAGGTAGGGTCCCACAAAGGGACCTCGTAGTAAGGCAGTAAGGGTTTACCGGCACTGGGACCCTTACCGGTACCGGCAAACCCTTACCGCTATCCATGTAATGAGGCCCAAAGTGTTTTGGCTCATCAGTAATGGGCAAATCTACAATAGTTCTTGGAGTAGGGAGGTTCAAAGGGACATCTGTCTTATCCGGACCAATAAAACAGAGAGTGTGAACCAGGAGAAACAGGAAAACAAAGATAGAAACCGAACAGCATATATTATACACCAGAGTATTAACCCACAACACTTGTGGCATTCTGGAACTTGTTGGGATCGCTCATTCCCCAAAATCATACCAGCTTCAACATTCCTC
Source organism: Ambystoma mexicanum (assembly GCF_040938575.1). Classification (NCBI taxonomy): domain Eukaryota; kingdom Metazoa; phylum Chordata; class Amphibia; order Caudata; family Ambystomatidae; genus Ambystoma; species Ambystoma mexicanum. Next base: position 1,323,215,411 of record NC_090934.1, read on the forward strand.
ATTTTACTACAATTGTTAAGGAAAAAAACGTTTTACTCCGGCATTTGCAACAGATCAAGTAGCTGCAATATCTCTTCCACTATTGCTAGAAGCAGCCTTCTGATTACAGGGCCATTCTTAGGATAATTTTGAAGGATAAATACAAAAACAGCAAGTAGAAGTCTATGAGCATCTCCATCTGTTAACACCATAGATGCAACCAAACAGAAACTCAATGAGAAACGAGTCTGGGAATTGTTTGCGTTTCCAGTCGTCAAATTCAAATTCTAGGTTAGGCATGTGTGTAATACGTCAACACTTTCTAAAGTCCAATTCAAAAAGATTCCTGTGACTCTCGGCACAGGTTGCACACCTGCTATAATATCTATAAGGAGTGTCCAAGTTGAGTCACAGTCCAAAGGCAAATCTGCATTTATCAGCTATTATCTTTACCGTCCTTCCTCGTCATAGATTGAGTCTGCACACGTTGAAGTTCTTCTTCTTCTCTTGCTTCTGAATCGATAGTTGGGGTGCTGCGGTCTCACCGGTATACAACGGCACGTCGTTCGAGTGAATCCAACCTCATCTGCCTTGGACCTTTATTGCTGAGGGAGTGACATTTTCAATGCAAAAGGGGCCATTAAATCCCGGCTTGTGCCACTTCCTAGTGAAGTTTTAATTAGCACAGTGCCGCCAACCAATAGTCTAGGTGCTGATAGTAATTAAGAAGACCCGGTTGCTGAATGGTTTTCATCTGTGTTCTGAGATTGACCTCCCTTGACGCTTGAGTTGATCTGAAATGAGAGAGATGCTAGAGGTCATACATGTCGAATAATCGTGCATTTCATCACCTGCCAGTTTAGCAGTACTCTGGGCATCACTTCTACTCCTCGATGGAGGTGTAAGAGGCATTCTCATTCACCTCCCTGTTACTAGTTCATGGGGTGTGAAGGGGAGGTCTGACCCAGGCTGATTCCTTAAGGCATATAAAGCTAAGGGCAGGCAATATAGCCATCCCTTCTTCAACGTTAGCTTGAGTTTGGCTATCCTTTCTTTAAGGAGGCTGTTGAGTCTCTCACATATTCCGTTTGCTTACGGGTGATAAGCAGAAGAAAACTTGTGCTTAATGCTCAATAATAGTCCTAACTGTTCAAACACTTCATTGACAAAATGTGTCCCATTAGTGAATCTCAGCACTTCACACACACCCCATATTTGGAAGACTTCTACTAAAAGCATTGCTGTGCAAGTGGTGTCAGGGTGTGTACACAGACCTGCTTCGATCCACCTAGAGACGGGACACACCACCACTATCAAATATCTGTATACATTACACACCGGCAGCATATCAACATAGTCAATTTGTAAATGCTGAAAAGGACCATTCATTTGAGGAATGACTTCTCTAATCGTTCTCAGTGTATGCCCAGCAGTAAACTTCGGACACACAATGCAATTCACTACAAAGAATGCAACATGTTCTAACAAATTCAGTACAAACCAGTCTTCCGCAATCATAGCAGCAAGACTCTCCCTAGTCACATTTTTAGGGTAATGCAGCTGTTATAGTGAGATCTTCAATACTCTACTGGCATTGCTGGCTTTCCAGTGTTATCCTGTCTCCACGATGCCTCTATGGGAGATAAAGAACACCCCCTTTGCTTCCATAATTCCTGCTCTTCCTGTGGTGCACTTCCTTGAATCTCTATTAATTTGGTTTTTGGCAAATGATTACACCCTTCTTGTATTATCATGACGGTGACTATCTTCTCCTTTACATTTGGAGTATCAAAACTTGAAATATCTGGAGAATATGCAACCCTTTTAGCTTCTGCATCTGCGGCTTCGATCTCGCAAGAGATAAATTCTATTCGCTTAGTATGTGCTGCACATTTAACTATCGCTATGGTTACTGGGAGTTGTAGTGCCTTAATAAGCCTATCCATGCATGTTGCACTGGAGTCAGAAACATCTTTATGGGAGGGCAAAAGGGGCACTTGCCCCAGGTCCCCACCGTGTAGAGTTTAAGAAATCAGTTTCCTTTGTTCACCAATCTTAAATAGCACACATTAGGGTAGTTTATGGCATACTGCTGAGGCTCTAAACCTATTGCCTGACTATTGTTGACAAGTACATTCTGCTCTAATCAATTCATCCTGTAACGTGTTCTGTGTTCAAAGTGGTATATTTAGTTTGTGCATTCACTACAGCTCATTTTGATTTCTGTGAGACAGCATATCAAGCTATGGATTGTGAATGTGACGAGGGGGGGTGTGATGATCAGGTATTCTGGATCCCTTCATTCATTCAGTTCGATGGAGAGGGCCCCAAAGAGGTCTGTGCACCAGGCCACAAAAGTGCTTAAGATGGCCCTGACTGGAGTGCGGTCTGCACGGAGGTAGCCGTGTCATGATCTCTGCTTCCAAAAGATCAGGACTTGCCCGACTCCCTTGGAAGCAGACCCATAACCCCGGTTCCGAGTGCCAGCCAGTCCCAATTGGGACCTTTTGGACCCTGTCCTGGCGCCAGTGGCACCAGGCTCATAAAGATGCCCAGTCCCAGCGCTGGAAGCGCCGGGCTCATAATGCTTGGGTGGACTTACCTGCAGCAGACCATGCTGCTTACTTACCTGCCAGTTGAACCCCGGATCCTCTTCTGTTTGGGACTACTTTTCCTGTTGGGTGGGGCAGGAGCCACTCCCTAGGTTCAGAACACTGGAACTCTTCTGGAAAGCAGGAACTCTTTTCTTACCTAGGCGTGGCTGTGGAAGGAGACACCTAAGCACTACAGGAGGCTATTTAAACCACACCCGATGGATGAATCTTGCTTTGTGTTATTCTGCATTCTCTGCAGCAGAACGCTCATTGTGTCTTCTGCTTCTGATCCTGGGCCTAAGGAAACAAAGGCTTACCATCCTGGAATCCAGTCTTCAGCAGCACCTGTAAAGACAAAGAAAGAACAGGTTAGCACTACGGTCTTCAGTGGCAGCGCATCTCTTACCTGGTCCATCGGCTGTCACCAACGCCTCGCGCTGCATTCCGGCATCTGAAAGACAAAGGCTTACCTACTCTTCGCATGTTCCGGAGGTCTTCGCACTGCATTCCGGCATCTGAAAGACAAAAGCTTACCAGCTCTTCGCACGCTCCGGAGGCCTTCGGCGCTGCATCCCGCATCTGAAAGACAAAAGAAGGTGCGTTTAAAGACATTGGGCAACTTTATTACTCACGTGCCATTACTCCTTCCCACGCCAAATCCAGTGGGTATTCCAGCACCCTTCAGCTTCTCTAAAGCTCCGAACTTGTACCTGCAAGTTAAAAGGGACAGTTAGTGCGCATCGTGAAGCAGGCTACAAGCGCTTACCTACGTGCTTCCAGACGCTTCTATTCCTCACGCGGGTTCGATCCTCAACTCTCATCAGCCCGCCATCCGCCATCGCCGGAACTCTGCAAAACAAGAGATATCATTACAAAAGACTTTTAAGACATTTGAAGCGCCCAGAACTTACCGTTCGTGCAGTTAACGACGGACAGCAGTCCTCTGAGGTCAAGAGGCCTGCACCCTTATCCAGTGAAGGAACTGGTTACGGCACCCTGCCCCGAGGCAGATGGAGAGCTCGGCGTTCACTTACCTAAGACATCTTACTCTTCGAGTCAGACATACAGTGCACAGAGGTCCAGCCCAAAGAGCCAACCGTGTGTTACACATCACCTTTGAAGATACGGCATTCACCCAGTCAAGACCGGCGCCTCTGCGGGAATCAGGTGAGCGTTACAGAACACAAAGCCTACCGCAAAACTCCCACCCAGGCGCTATGGAAACCTCGGATACCGACCAACTAGCCCAGTTACTTGGGGAACTAAGAGCAGAAGTGCATGCAGCCCGTCAGGAAACGAATGCTCTAAGAAGGGAACTGATTATTTCCAAGGAGCGAACAGACGATCTCGCTAGACAATTGCTACAGTCACAAGACGGACAAACTCCGTTACCCGCATCAGGGGCAAATCTTCCTTCAACATCCTCTACGAACCCAGTGCAGATCAACCTACCTGGGAATGTACCTCTGGCTCCGCCCGAACGATTTTCTGGTGACCCAAAGAGGTTTGCAGTATTCATTAATCAGTGCCGGTTGCACTTCTTATGCCGGCCAGCAGCCTTTCCAACTGATCAAGCTAAGGTAGCTTTCGTGCTTTCGTACCTTAGTGGCAATGCGGCAGACTGGTCGATCCCTCTAGTTAATCAAGATGATCCGGTTCTCCATGATTTTCAAGCTTTTCAGCTCAGTATGGAAAAACTGTTTGCAAGACATTCACAGGGGCAGGCCTTGGACAATGAGCTCCTTTCATTGCGACAGGGTAATCAAGACCTTTTGGCTTATATTGCGTCTTTCAACAGACTGATAGTGGAAACTCGATGGCCTGAGGACAAAAGGATTACGCTGTTTTATAGAGGTCTACGTGGAGAGCTCAAAGATGTGTTAGCCCAAGTAGTGAATCCCCCGCAAGACTGTTCGGACTATATTGACTTAGTCGTTCAAATTGACCACAGACTGCAGAACAGGAAGGGCGATCGTTCCAAGTTTGATGCTCGAGTATTTTCCAAACCACCAACTCCTACCAAAGGAGTAGACTCCGGGGAACCCATGCAAATAGGGGGCCTGAAAGGACCACTAACACAAAAGGAGCGGGAAAGGAGAAAACAGCTGCAATTATGCCTCTATTGCGGAAACTCAGGGCACTTTCTTCGAGACTGTCCGGTGAAACCAGCCAAGAAGGCAGTAGGAGCTGCCGTTACCAGGGTCACAAACTCTGAGCAAGGAAACGACCTCGCCCGACAAGAATAGAGGTCCTCTTGCCGAGCGTTAAAACCAGTTCCGTGACCTCGCATTTCGTGATACCTATGGTCCTCATTAGCCCTGAACATCCGGATCGATTACATGCGATTGAAGCTTACGTCGACAGCGGTGCCATTGGCAATTATGTGGATCATGAAATGGTTTTGAGGATGAATCTGACTCTTTGTCCAAAGGCTGTAAAGGACGTCATTACTACGGTGGATGGTACGGAGATAGCCTCCGGACCAGTAACGCATACCACCCAAGAAGTGACGCTAGTAAGTCAAGATGGACACCATGAGAAGATCGTGTTCGATGTGATCAAGGCCCCTCAGTTCCAGATTATTCTAGGAATTCCTTGGGTAGAGAAGCACAATCCTCAGATCGATTGGCGAGCAAGAACGGTTCAGTTTCCAGAATGTGTCTCTACTTGTCACCCTCGACCTGGTGTTGCACTGGCAGCAATTTCCTCGGAGGCTCCCCAGTTACCTCCTGAATACCTAGAATTCCAAGATGTTTTCCGGAAGGATCAGGCTAACTCTCTACCTCCTCATAGGTCTTATGACTGCCAGATAGACCTGATACCTGGATCTACTCCTCCTTGTAGTAGAATGTATGCCCTCACCGAGCCTGAGAATCTTCACCTCCGACAATACCTGGATCAATACCTAGCGAATGGGTTTATTCGTCCTTCCAAGTCCCCTGCTTCCTCAGCTTTGTTCTTCGTTCCAAAAAAAGAAGGGGACCTTAGAACTTGTATAGATTATCGCGCCCTGAACCAGATCACCGTTAAGAATAGATATCCGTTACCTTTGATTCCTGAACTCCTGGACCAAGTCAGAAAAGCATGCATTTATACAAAGCTGGATCTTAGAGGAGCCTACCACTTGGTACGAGTAAAAGAGGGCGATGAATGGAAGACGGCCTTCCGCACCAAGTATGGGCTATTTGAATATCAGGTCATGCCCTTCGGACTTTGCAATGCCCCGGCCGCCTTTCAATATTTTATGAACGATGTCCTCAGAGAGCTCATAGATGTGTGTGTTGTTGTTTACATTGACGACATCCTCGTTTATTCTTCATCGGAAACTGAACATCGGAAACACGTGAAAATGGTCCTCGAGAGATTGCGTCAACACAAACTTTTCGCTAAGTTGGAAAAATGTGTTTTCAACGTGACTGAAGTTGAATTCTTGGGATTCATATTATCACCTGGCGGAGTGCGTATGGATTCAAAGAAGGTCGATGCAATTCTCAAATGGCCATCACCATCCTCCGTAAAAGGTGTTCAAAGCATGTTAGGCTTCGCTAACTTTTACCGCAGGTTTATCCCCGAATTCTCTCGAATAGTCCAGCCCATCACCGCCTTGTTAAAGAAAAACAAACGTTTTGAATGGTCTACCGAGGCGGAACAAGCTTTCCAGAATTTGAAGACTAGATTTATCTCTGCACCGATCTTAAAACATCCTCGCCCAGAACTCCCCGACATCGTTGAAACTGATGCTTCGAGCCTTGCCATGGGGGCAGTTCTATCACAAAAGGACCCAGTAACCAATCAGTTGCATCCCGTGGCATTTTGGTCCCGCAAATTCTCGCCTCCTGAAATCAATTACACTATTACTGATAAGGAACTTCTAGCTATCAAGTCCGCCTTTAAGGCTTGGCGGCATTATCTTCTGGGGGCCCGACACACCGTTACTGTGATTACAGATCACCGAAACCTGCAATATTTGAAAACCGCAAAAGCTCAATCCTCTAGGCAACTCCGTTGGGCACTATTCTTTGCCGAGTTTGACTTCATAATTACCTATCGACCTGGTACAAAAAACGGTAAAGCTGATGCCCTTTCTCGGATGGGAGTGGAAGAACATTTGATCAATCCTAAACCTGTACCTATCATTCCCGAACAAAGAATTCTAGGTGTAATCGCCACACAATCCATAGAGGAAGTTAAGGATAAAGCCAGGCTACTGGTAACTCCAGCAGACATACAGAATTGGCATCTGCAGGGAAAGGACTTTACGGTGAAGGACAACCTATTATATTTCCAAGAACGGTTATACCTGCCCAGCACAGATTTACAGAAAAAGGTAATCTCTTGTTATCACAATTCTTTAATGGAAGGACATCCCGGTATGACCAAGACCTCGGAAAAGATCAAGCGCTACTTCTGGTGGCCGTCTTGTAAAAAAGATATCAGAGACTTTATAATGTCCTGTGGAGTATGCGCCCAAAACAAGAGTCAAAAGGAAAAACCAGCGGGACTCTTACGCCCTATTGACATCCCGCCTCGCCCTTGGCATTCGCTTTCTATGGACTTCATCACCGATCTACCTCCATGCTCCGGATACAATACGATCCTAGTAATCGTGGACCTATTCTCCAAGATGGCGCATTTCATTCCACTCAAAGGCTTACCAACAGCAGCAACTCTGGCCCGAGAATTTCTCGAAAACATCGTCCGACTGCACGGTTTTCCTTCAGTTCTAATTTCGGATCGAGGTAGTCAATTTATTTCTCATTTTTGGCGAAGTTGCTGTCGGTCGGCTCAAATTGATGTGAGACTTTCGACCAGCCACCACCCTCAAACCGACGGACAAACCGAGAGGACCAATCAAACTCTGGAACAGTATTTGCGCTGCATGCTACAACAAACTGAAAAAACTTGGAAAGATATCCTTTGGATAGCCGAATATGCCTACAATAACTCTATCCACTCGTGAACTGGGAAGACCCCATTTTTTCTTTTATACGGTAGTCACCCTCGAACCTCGGAGTTGGATCCACTCCAAGATCTTGGAACACCAGCAGTAGACCACCTGCATTCTACAATCACCCAAGCCTTTAAGGAAGCCGTTTCTCACCTTCAAAGGGCTAAAGAACAATACAAGAAAGGAGCAGACCAACATCGGAAGGAAGCCCCCCAATATCAAGTAGGAGATCAAGTCTGGTTATCCACCAAATATCTACCTCTAAAAGGACCACGCACATTCAACCCAAGATACCTTGGTCCCTATTCCATCACTACCATAGTAAATCCAGTAGCGGTCAAGTTGGACTTGCCCCCTCACATGAAGATACATCCGGTCTTCCACGTCTCTCTATTAAAACCCGTGCAACCTCAAACCCGACTACCTACATCTCCAAAACCTATTCTAGTTGATGGAGAACTCGAGTTTGAAGTCAAAAGCATCCTGGATTCCAAGATCTCCAAATCTAAACTATTTTACCTGATTGACTGGAAAGGCTACGGTCCCCAAGAAAGATCCTGGGAACCTGCAGAATATGTCCACGCGCCTCGTCTAATCAAAAGATTTCATCGAACATTTCCTAACAAGCCCAAACCCCCGGAGAAGCCCGGTTTGGGAGGGGCCTTGAGGGGGGGTGCTGTCATGATCTCTGCTTCCAAAAGATCAGGACTTGCCCGACTCCCTTGGAAGCAGACCCATAACCCCGGTTCCGAGTGCCAGCCAGTCCCAATTGGGACCTTTTGGACCCTGTCCTGGCGCCAGTGGCACCAGGCTCATAAAGATGCCCAGTCCCAGCGCTGGAAGCGCCGGGCTCATAATGCTTGGGTGGACTTACCTGCAGCAGACCATGCTGCTTACTTACCTGCCAGTTGAACCCCGGATCCTCTTCTGTTTGGGACTACTTTTCCTGTTGGGTGGGGCAGGAGCCACTCCCTAGGTTCAGAACACTGGAACTCTTCTGGAAAGCAGGAACTCTTTTCTTACCTAGGCGTGGCTGTGGAAGGAGACATCTAAGCACTACAGGAGGCTATTTAAACCACACCCGATGGATGAATCTTGCTTTGTGTTATTCTGCATTCTCTGCAGCAGAACGCTCATCGTGTCTTCTGCTTCTGATCCTGGGCCTAAGGAAACAAAGGCTTACCATCCTGGAATCCAGTCTTCAACAGCACCTGTAAAGACAAAGAAAGAACAGGTTAGCACTACGGTCTTCAGTGGCAGCGCATCTCTTACCTGGTCCATCGGCTGGCACCAACGCCTCGCGCTGCATTTCGGCATCTGAAAGACAAAGGCTTACCTACTCTTCGCATGTTCCGGAGGTCTTCGCACTGCATTCCGGCATCTGAAAGACAAAAGCTTACCAGCTCTTCGCACGCTCCGGAGGCCTTCGGCGCTGCATCCCGCATCTGAAAGACAAAAGAAGGTGCGTTTAAAGACATTGGGCAACTTTATTACTCACGTGCCATTACTCCTTCCCACGCCAAATCCAGTGGGTATTCCAGCACCCTTCAGCTTCTCTAAAGCTCCGAACTTGTACCTGCAAGATAAAAGGGACAGTTAGTGCACATCGTGAAGCAGGCTACAAGCGCTTACCTACGTGCTTCCAGGCGCTTCTATTCCTCACGCGGGTTCGATCCTCAATTCTCATCAGCCCGCCATCCGCCATCGCCGGAACTCTGCAAAACAAGAGATATCATTACAAAAGACTTTTAAGACATTTGAAGCGCCCAGAACTTACCGTTCGTGCAGTTAACGACGGACAGCAGTCCTCTGAGGTCAAGAGGCCTGCACCCTTATCCAGTGAAGGAACTGGTTACGGCACCCTGCCCCGAGGCAGATGGAGAGCTCGGCGTTCACTTACCTAAGACATCTTACTCTTCGAGTCAGACATACAGTGTACAGAGGTCCAGCCCAAAGAGCCAACCGTGTGTTACACATCAACTTTGAAGATACGGCATTCACCCAGTCAAGACCGGCGCCTCTGCGGGAATCAGGTGAGCGTTACAAGCCCCTCCTTTTCCAACATGCTAGCCCTGCGTGTACGGTTGGTGTCACGTAGGCAGAGACTCTGTACACCATGACTTCCTGCCCTGCATGTTTTTCAAGCTTGAGAATGAGCGCCACTAATTCTGCTGCTTGTGCTGAGAAATGAGGTGGTAGCCTTGAACTTGCTACAACCTCAATGTTCCCATTCGCTCTATGCCTCACTACGGCTGTGCCAGAATGCCTCTCCCCACTATTCTGATACATCTTTGAAGAACCATCAATAAAGAGGATTCCCCCCCAGACAAGGCATTCTCTTTCACGCACAGTATATCGTCGTAAAAGTCAACATAATTCGCACAGTAATGCACATGCTCACCCTCTGCCACTGGCTCAGCTACAAATGTGGCAGGGTTCACTATTTTACATCTGACAATTTGGATCGTCGGAATCGAAATCATTACTTCATAAGCAGAGGCTCTCTGGGATGTCAATGTACATTTGGGTTTCTCAAAATGGCAAACAAAGCATGTTCCACAAAAAGCATCATAGAGCAGCCAATTACAGTACTTGTAGACTTCTCAATTGTGAACGTGGTGGCTGCCAATGACTGTTCACAAGGAAAGTGCCCATTCATAACTGGATCTAAAATCCCACTATAATACGTTAGAGGTTTGTACCCTAATGTAGTCGTATGTGTAAGCACTGCTGTCATGACTCTCCCATTCGTGTGTGAAAATAAGAAAATCTCCTCAGCATAATTGGGGATTCCTAAAACAGGAGCTGTACAAATTGCCTTTTTCAACTCCTGAAATCCTTCCTCCATTTCCTCAGTCCATTCCACTTTTTCCTTGTTCACCTGTACTTTCTTTAAAGCCTGCAAAAGGGGTCTTGTGTACTAACTGTAATCAAACACCCAAGCTCTAACATAATTACATAGCCCCAAAAATTGTTGAATCTGTTTCACCGTATGCGGTTTTGCAGTTTTCATAATCACCTCAGCCCTTTCAGGTGTCACCTTCTTTCCCTCATGTGAGATCAACTGTTCTATGTATAACACCTCTTGTTGACAATAAGGTAGCATCTCTTTGTCTACCTTGTTTCCTTTGTCTGCTAGGATAGTCATTAACTGAATTGAGTACTGTCTGCACTCATCTTCTGTAGTGCTACAAATTAAAATGTCGTCTACGTACTGAATCACTGCGCTTTTCAAAACAATATTGCCTAAGTCCATTTGAAGGACCTGTTATGCTCACCTGGTATCCACAGGGATGCAACCCAGCCAGGTTACTCACTGGTATACTTCTCAGTTTTGCCCAGATGGGGTCTGCGGGGAAGGTTCTGCTAGAAAATACAGGAGGACTGTGTTCATGACTGACCAACCGGGGTAAGTATCCTCCCTCCACCCCCGTATGATTTCAGCCCCTTCGGGGCCTTCTCCTCACCTTGTGGTAGAGTTAGGCGTGCTCTCCGTCCTGCCTTCTTTGCAGGGGTGCGTTGTCTTTCGTGGGCGTGTGTGGTGCAGTTACTTCACTGACGCCGGCCCATTTGATATTGTTCAGGCAGGTCTTATTGCTGTTCGTTAGTATTGTTGCTATCCTGCATGCCTTTATTTCTTTTAAAATGTCTCTTTTTCGCCCTAAGGTATGAGGAGCTTCAGCGCGGCGAACTGGCTTGGTTGAGCCCCGCTGGTAAATGATGCCGCATTAAGAGCGCTATGATGCGGTAAGTAAGCGCTATGCGCAGCGCTGCAAAGTCTTGCCTTTGCTAACCTGTGTTTTCCTTCCTTGAAGGTCGCTGTGTTCTTCAGCGCGAATGGAATGTCCGGAGTGGTGCCAGCCGAGAGGCGACCAGCCAGGTAAGCCTTTTGAGCAGTTCGTAATTTGCAATGTCTCTACTGCTTTCTTTAATGTTGTCTCTATCTTCCTCTTTCAGGTCGTTCTGTCCGGGAGGCATGCAGATTCGAGGAAGCTGTTCTCAGGAGCTGCGCTAAAGATGAAGTCTGCAGGTAAGATGCTGCTGCTAATGATGTTCCTTTTGTCTCCTTGCAGGTTCTGCTTCTCCGAGGTTCGGGGGAAAAAGCTGGACACGGTGAGCGTCACGTTGCAATCCGCAAAGTAACGCGAAGCGTGTTGTCTTGCTCGGGTGTGGTTTAAATATCCCCAACAAAATAGTCCAGGTAAAGTAGTCCCTAGGCTACCACACCCAAAACACTAGACCGCATAGCTTGGTTCGTAGGAACCAAGCTATGTGGATGCCTCCATGTTGGCTGATAACACAATAAAGCAGTTCCCAAGCACATTGTTCTTCATGGTGTATGAGCCTGGCACCATAGGCGCCAGGACTGGCCCCAGGAGGGCTTTTGAAGAGGATGCCAGGCTCTAGAGGCCCGAGTCCTGACTCCACCTGGCCAATGGGTTTGCCAGAGGGGGTTTTGGGTGAGGGTCGTGACAGGACCCTGTTAAAGATCGATGGAGACTCACAGTACCCTTGAGGCAGCCTAGTGTGTTTCAGACCAGTCAGGCGAAACGTAAATGAAGTCAAGTCTTGGGAGCTCTTGTGTAATGGGATTGAGAAATTTTTTTTTTTTTTTTTTAAATCATTCACCATGAAATGTCACGCTTCCACTGGGATACTGCATAGTATCGTCGCCGAGTTAGGAACTAAAGGAAACTCTGCATATACAATCTAGTTAATTGGTCTCATGTCCTGTATGAATCTCCATGACCCTCACTTTGGTTCTTTCACAGGATACACTGTGGTATTGCACGATGATTCTGATGGCACCAGAATACCTTGTTTCATCAGTGCTGAAATAATCTTGAATATACCCTCATCAGCCTCTCGAGACATGGGATACTATCTTGCTGGAGGTAAATCACCCCTGGCTTCAGCTTTATTTTGACTTCAAGTCAGTTTGGTCTTCTCTAAATATGTCATCAGAAATGTCAGTCAATCTGCACCCTTCTTCGAGAGCTATCACTGTTCTCCATTATCGTCCGTTCCTTCAAGCATCGCCATTTCCATTCGTACTATGGCTGTTTCTAATTCTAGAGGGATAGTCTGTCCCCCCTCTTCATCCATAGGTATCTATGGTCTAAACAAAAACTCGTCAGGTATCCTCATAGTTCTTCCCACTAAGCCAGGTAGCTATGTCAATAAAATGCTCACCCCATAAAGAAAAACTTCTGGCTCCATGGGAACGCCTCGCAAAGCCACTTGCCCTGTAAATGCTAGTATAAATTCACCCACATTCAAGAAATGTATTCCAGGAGTGGAACACACTATACCTTTGTCAGTGAATGAAATCATCATGTTACGTTTTGTCATTGTCTCTTCCCAAAATGTTAACTGGCGTCTGTCGTGAATGCAACAATGGAACAGACATGTCACACGCTCCTATAGAGACTGGTAATTCACCAGTAAAAGAAACTCGACTCGTAGCTCCAGAGAACCCATGAGGATTCATAGCAATCCCCGACATTGGATATTTTCCCTCTCGTATACATGAACGAGTAGCCCAGTGTCTACTAAAAAAGAAAAAGATTTTCCTCCTATAATCACATCAACCCTTGGTTCCTCTTGGGGGTCTGGTGTCACTGATAGTACTGAACACAAGAAGTCACCCTGTGAGCTGTCCTATTGTGGATACATGCATACCTCTGTACCTGTGAAAGGATTTCCTCCTACCACAGTGACACCTCCTATTCTGGGTGTCAGTAATTGTCCCATGTTTGCATACTGCTGTGTCTGCATGGGGGCATGCTGCGACTGCCCCTGCAGTGGATTCATTTGCGCTTGATGTGGTTGCTGTGTCTGTTACATTTGCGGCGCGTGTGTCTGGCACACGGTCTGATCTCGGGCAAACCCTTACCTAGGCTGTCTGCTATATGGTGGAGGATACGCTTTGCAATGCAATGTGTCCTGTCAACCCACATGTCCAACATACAGGAGGAACCCATCTAATAAATCCCCTTTGGTAGAAATCTCCTTGCACATTCTGATTCTTATTCTGTACATTTTGAAACCCACCTTGATTGTTTGGAAATCCACCCCTACCTCTGTAGCCCATGCCTCTGCCTCATGGTATGAACCCATTCCCTCCTTGGTCCAGCGGGTGTTGATTATTCACCTGCGATGTACCCACTGCTTGCTGCATTGCCAACCCTTCTCCGCTTGTCAATACCGCCCCTTCGATGGTATACTTTGACATTTTTTTCTGAACTAACTTGGCTTCCTCAATTTTCCTTGCCTCATCTTTCTTCTTGTTTTTCTCTTGTAATAGCCGACAGTGATGCACTATCGTCAGCTGTATTTCAGCACATGGTTTCGCCTCCATTCTCACTTGTTTCTTCAATTGCCTCTGTACCGGCTCGGGCCATCCCTGACATAAAATGTGGTGAAATACTGCCACAGTTTTTTTCATGGCTTCCTCGGTTCAAGAGTCCAGCGCTCTTGAATGTACTGAATGTCAGCAATAGGGTCCTTGTCTTCCTTCATTTTACGTGTCATAATTGCACCCATATCTGATGTGCCAGGATACTGTACCCTGAGAGCTCTCCAAACATCTGCTCTGCAATTGTTAAACAGCGCTCCATCGTGCGCTGTGTTCTGTGCTGTCACACTTGAGTAGCCTGCTCTCTTCCATATGTCATCAGCTCTTTCCCCAAGAATGGCTGCTAAGAGACCCTTAATGTCCCCGATGCCCAATGTATTTCCTCCTGTCATTGTCTCTAATTCATAAATGCATTTTCCTGCATCCGATGTTAAACTCAAGAGTTTGCACCTTAAATTATCCTTATCCATCTGTGGCCATGAAATATACTGGATTCTTGCTCCCCCATGTTCCAATAAGGGAAACTGCGTGAACCCTAATCTGCAATCGGCTACCATCGACTGCCTATCCATGGCAAGGACAATGGTCCCTGACCGTCTCCTTGTCGGTAATGACCTTAACCTGCTCACCTATGGCGGTGATTCTCCCTTCTCACTATGTGATCGTTCTCTAGGGCGCTCTGGTTAAGCGATGGGATCTGGTGCCCTATCCTTAGGTTGCTCTAGATTGGACCATCGTACTTCCTTGTCTTCCTGCAGGCTTCCCTCGGGAGCACATGCACCTCCTCAACCTTCCCCACGGAAGGATTCTGTTGCACCATTGCAACGATGGCTAGTTAGGCGTAAATGGTCTCTGTGTGGAGCCGTATTACAAGAGAATTGCAAGATGGCCATGAATTACCATCAAGAGCGTAGTAACAGTCTAGTTGCTGCACGCTGCCAGCAGTCGCGATCGGCGGATCACGTGACTTCACTTAAGGAACGAGGAACACCGCTTTGGTGCGTCGCTTCTGCTGTATGTGATGCTCCATACGTTCGTGAGTAATAACTTCTACTCTTGTTGGTACCTTAGTGATTTCAACCCTATTCTCTCTTTTCTGACTGCATTTATTTCCATTTGTAGAAATTTGTCACCACAACCCTTTTTCCCAGCAGCTCGCCCTCTTCCCTCTTCTCCAGTTCGCAATTTCCCCTCCGATCTGTGCTCCCCGTCCCATCCATGGATCAGGAACGGAAAAACCACCCTTCGCGAGGAAGTGAGTTCCTTTCGCTATTTCAGACACTTAGCTTTCTCTCTCTCTCTTTTTCCCGTTACTGACTTTCTTTCACTTGCTAGGAACTCCCCGCTCTCCCTCGACCAACATCACTTACCAGCTCCCAGGATCAGTCGGCACGGACGACATAATCCTTGTCAAGTCTGTTTTCAGTAATTGCTGATCCATTCCATAAAACTCCCTTCTTTGGACATTCTGTACTTTCTGATACTTACCTGTCCATTTCTTGTCCTATAGGACACTCACCATTTCCCTCCAGCATCCTCCACCCTGAGAAGAGCCTTTGATCCAGGAGAATATTGCCAGGAGGTCCAGGGTTTTTTCCCCCAGAGGGTTTCCCTGGGGTTCGTGTTTCTCTCTCACTGGTATCCTTGTTTCCAGTGAACGGGGGAACAGGAGCTTCCGGGAGATTCTTGCATTCTGCAGTTGTTGCTCCAGAAAGACTGCTATCAGGTCAGGTTAGTGCCTATTACTTTACTGACAGTCCAATCTTTGAACATCTTTGTAACAATACTTCACTGTCAGTTGATCATGTAACAGTAAGCAACGCCCGCAAGAAAGAGACATATCCAGAACTGACGGCTTCAATATGGAGCAGCAAATGCAGCAACTAATGGCAGCCATGCAATCCATGTCATTGGAAACGCAGACTCTTAAGCAATATAACGCCCAGTTGAGACAACAGGTGAACCGAGCATTCTCCGAAACACCCCCAATAGCATTAAGCACGGGCAAGTTTAATGGGGATCCACATAAATTGAAAGAGTTTTTGGATAGTTGTACCGTTCAGTTCACTTTTAAGTCGAGATTCTTCCCTACGGATAAGGATAAGGTGGGTTTCCTCATCTCGCACTTATCAGGCCCATCTTTAGCGTGGGCTACTCCGTTAGTTACTTCAGGCAACACCATTTTAGATTCTTATCCAGCATTTGTCAACAGTCTGAGAACCATGTTCAGTCACCAGGAGATTTCAGTGACCACTCAAGAGAAACTTCTAGATCTTCGTCAGGGGAGTAAGAATCTTATGTTTTATAGCACCCAATTCAAGCAATTATCCTCTGAAATTGGATGGCCAGCTGATGGATTGTTGACTTTATTTCGACAAGGTCTCTCGGAGGAACTTAAGGATGAGGTTTCTAAGGTTCCACGGCCGGCTAATTTGGCAGAAATGATCACACTCACTATGCAAATTGACTACCGACTTCAAGAATGGGCTCATGAGAAAAAGAAGCATAAGGGAAGTCGTTCGCAAGTCGATCCGCTTCCAAATGTGAGTAAACCTACTGCAGTCGAAGAACCCATGCAGATTGGCTCAGTCAAAGTACCAATATCTACTGCAGAAAGAGAACAAAGGAAGACCTTAGGACTGTGTATGTATTGTGGCTCTTCCTCTCACATTTTACGCGATTGCCCAATTGTTCCTCCTCGTCGATCAAGAGTTGCAGTATCGGGAAACACCAAGTCCCTGCCGTAGAGGGAACAACGGCAGGGAATTATGATCAGGGTTCCCCCCATCGGCTAGGATTGTCTCTTGAACCTTCCGCCATCAATCAGTCCATGATAGTCCTCTCTTTGACCACCAGTTTGCCAGAACGACTGATACAAGGAATTCCGGCATTACTTGATTGTGGCGCTGCTGGGAATTTTCTGGATGATCAATGGGCAGCCACGAATGGGATAGCTAGAATTCCCAAGTCCTGTTCCAATCCTATTCAAGGAGTTGATGGAAGTCCTTTAGTTTCCGGGCCTATTCGGGTAGCAGACCAAACCGGTGACTTGCCTGATTGCGTCACATAAGGAAAGGTTGGTTTTTGAAATGATAAAGGCTGCACATTTCCCGGTGATTCTGAGACTTCCTTGGCTACGCACGCATAATCCTTTTATAAATTGGAAGGCAGGAACTCTTTTCTTGCGTTCTGAATACTGCATAGAACACTGTTTATCCCAAAATGGTGTAGGAGTTCAGATCCCTTCTGAGATTTCTAACATTCCCGAAGTGTCCTCTATTGGACAGTTAAGAATGGTCCCACAATGTCATCAACAATACTACAAGGTCTTTTCAAAATCCTTCTTTCCCACCTTACCTCCTCATCGAACGGATGATTGTCATATCACGCTGCTCCCAGACCAACCCCTTCCATTTGGATGGATGTATGTCTTATCGCAGAAAGAAAAGGCAGCTCTCAAGGATTACCTCCACTCAAACCTACAAAATGGTTTGATTGCCGAGTCCAAATCCCCAGCGGGTGCCTCCCTGTTTTTCATTCCGAAGGAAGACTCATAAGAGCTCCGTCCATGTATCGATTATCGGGGACTCAACAAGATCACCATTCCTGACAAATATCCAATGCCCTTGATCAAAGACATATTGGAAGCAGTTCGAGGAGCCACACTGTACACCAAATTAGATCTTCGAGGGGCATACCACTTGATTCGAATTGCACATGGAGATGAGTGGAAGACGGCCTTCCATACTCGCTTCGGTCATTTCCATTACCAGGTGATGCCATTCGGTCTGGTAAACGCACCAGCAGTTTTCCAGCGGTTCATGGATCACCTGTTTGCATATATTCTTCTTCATTTTGTCATCATTTACTTAGATGACATTTTGATTTACTCCGCAAATAAGAGCGATCATATCCGTCATGTCAACATCATCCTGGATCGCCTACAGGCCAACCAGTTATATTGTAAAGCCAAAAAATGTGAATTCCATCAATCACAGATTACCTACCTTGGGTTCGTTCTATCAGCTCACAGCATCTCCATCGACAAAAGGAAAGTTTCAGCCATTGTAGATTGGCCACCCCCGACCACTATTAAAGAGGTCCAACGATTTCTCGGATTTGCGAATTTCTATCGTAAATTCATTCCTTGCTATTCCGAAACCATCCTACCCATGACAAGATTATTAAAAAAGGGGGTCGCATTCTTTTGGGACCTACAAGCACAGCAAGTATTTGAAACTTTGAAAGGATTGTTTACCTCAGCTTCAATATTAATCACTCCCGACCAGTCTCGCCCTTTCATCGTGGAGACAGGTGCCTCGCACCATGCATTAGGGGCAGTGCTGTTACAACGGTCGATTCAAGGGGATGAAAGACCTGTAGCATATCTGTCCAAGACATTCACCTCCTCCGAAGAACATTATTCCGTACTTGAAAAAGAACTCTTGGCGATAAAGAAGGCCTTTGAAGAATGGAGGCATCTTTTATTGGGATCACCCTTTCCGGTGGTGGTCCGGACGGATCATCAGAATCTTAAAGTCCTTCAGCAAGCTCAAACGACTAACAGCAGACAAGCACGATGGGCCCATTTCTTTCTACCTTATCGGATCAAATTCACTTTTCTACCAAGGAACCTGAACCTGTGGGCAGACGCTCTATCTCGCAAGAATCCTCAATCCACCAAATTCTGTTCGGAAAAGATGTTCCCAAGAGCCCAATTTGTTTCAGTCATCTCCGATTTTCTCCAAATCCTTAAAATTGAGACTTCTCATCAACGACAGCAGTGCGAAGAGCTAGCTGCCTCTTACCATCTTACCAAGGAACAGAATTTGTACTTCCATGCTGAACAAGTGTAAGTTTCTACCCCGTCTCTACAATTGGAGGTTCTACGGATGTGCCATGACTCACGGGCAGCTGTACATCGGGGCATTCAAACCACTCTTGATCAGGTTAAGCGTCATTTCTGGTGGCCCACTCTTCATTCTGATGTCACAGACTACGTTAAGGCATGCAGTATTTGTATTCGATCCAAAACGGTGCATGCTCCACCCTGTGGACTGCTTGCCCGTATGCCCATTCCAGAAAGGCCCTGGCAGATTATTTCTACCGATTTCATAGTGGATCTTCCACCTTCATCTCAGTATACCACCATCATGGTCACCATAGACTATTTCACAAAATTAGCTCACTTTACTCCATTACTCAAGATCCCAGGAGCAGCCCAGATGTCCAAGATCTTAATTTCTGAAATGTTTTCGCGGAACGGCCTTCTCAACACTATTGTCTCCGACAGAGGCCCTCAATACACGTATCAATACTGGAAGAGGATATGCCATGTCCTGGGTATCAAGAGGGCTCTGAGTTCCGGTTATCATCCTCAGACCAACGGACCAGAAGTTGCAGACCGCTGCCGGCGGTGTGGGCTGGCAACAGTAACAAGAGGAGGAGGGGACGCCTTCGCTAGAGGAGGCAAAGGAGACCGCTCGGTGCAGAGCATTAAGGAGCTGGGCAGGCCCACGGAGCTGGAAACAAAAGCTGCCGTGTGCAGGCACTACGGTGCAGATAGTCT
This sequence comes from Ambystoma mexicanum, assembly GCF_040938575.1. NCBI lineage: Eukaryota > Metazoa > Chordata > Amphibia > Caudata > Ambystomatidae > Ambystoma > Ambystoma mexicanum. The sequence goes on from NC_090934.1 coordinate 1,323,234,859, forward strand.
GGCGGAACCTGAGGCGCACGTTGGAAGGGGGGGCCAAATCAGGAGAGCGCTCTCTGGGCCATATACATCTATAAATACAAACAGTCCAGCGACATACGCCCTGATAAATGCAGGCAAAGGGGGCCTGGGAGCGGAGTACTATAGAGAAGCTGATTGCAGGCAAGATGGACGGTGGTACACAATAGGCGAGTGAACGAAATTCCTGCTACCTGACTCAGCCACAGTGCCGGAAGTTGCAGACATTAACACGATAGTGTGGGACACCCGTGCAGAGGTGCCCCCCCCGCCCCGTGGCATAGAAGTGACAGAGTGCAACGTCAAGGGCTTAACAGTGGCCCACAGGTTGGTGGCAACAGCATCGGAACTTCAGGGGCGGTGGTACTGCCCCAGGCGCACATTGGCATGAAGCTGCCAATGTAAATGGCAGCCTGGGCACGGACATGCAAGCACAAAGCACGAGGTGGGGGTAACTCCCAGAAAGCCTATGGTGCTTGAGGTGGCACATTGAGGGAGATCCCTCACAACTAAAAGACGACAGTGAGGCCACGGGTGGGGCGGAGAAAGGAGAAGATATTCCCCAACAAGAGGCAAGGAGGTGCCACAGTGATCCCGGCCCAGAGCAGCTCATGAGCTAGTGAAGCAGAGTACCAGCTGCGGATCGGGGAGCTAACCTAATGACAGGAAGACTAAGGGCGCCCCTAGACAAGGAAGGTGCGCCGGGGACATCTTCCATGTGCACACTGAGACAACACAGAAATCGTGATGGGCCACATCACATGAAACCCTCAACCAGGAAAGGAACTGCAAAGTGGCACAGACCTGACCATTGCTGGTGCATCAGACTTGAGAGCTAATAACAATATAGATATGTCTGTGAGAGGAGGCAAGGCCAAGGGCAAGCAGCCCACAATGGACATTTTTGCTAAACCACAACAATCCCCCACCACTCCAATGCAAAGCGTAGCTGCCGCATCCACAGGGGCAGCAGCGCCAAGAGAAAACCACATGATCCTAAGAGCCATAATGGAACTGAAAGCCTCGTGGGGGACGACGATGGCAGAATTGAGGACTGCACTAGAAATAAAAATAGACTCGGTTGGAGTGGAGGTCAATCTATTGAGGCAAGATGTGAGAGCACTGGCGGAGAGGACCAGTGGTCTGGAGAGTGCGGTGAAAATCAACACAGATACTAGAACGGCTAATGCCAAGGCAGTCCATATATTGAAGCAGCAGGTAGCCAACCTGGAGAGTCGAGCAGAGGAGGCCGAAGGAAGAGCTAGGCGCAACAACATACGCTTGGTCGGTCTGCCGGAAGGGGAAGAAGGCCAAGACCCCACGAACTATGTTGAAAGCATGATTATACAGGAGATAGGCGCAAATAAGCTCCCCCAAGGGTTATCGGTCGAATGTGCGCACAGGGCCTTGATGAGGAAGCCGCAACCTGGAGCCCCTCCGAGAGCAATCATAGCGAAGATCCTGAACTATAGGGACAGGGAAAAGATATTAGAGTTCTTCAGGAAAGGAGGGATGATAGAAAGAGCGTCTGCGACCATCACTGCATATCCAGATTACACAATGCTGGTTCAGAGACAGCGCTATAGCTACGTGGCGATCAAGAGGAGACTGCGCACAGCTGGATTTAAATATATGTTGCTGTCTCCTGCAAAACTCAAGATTTTCCATGAAGACAAAACACACTTTTTTGATTCCCCGGAAGAAGTGGCGATGTGGCTGGACTCACATGGCTGCCCGGAGTGAGATGAGGAGCAGGGTCGAGAGGGTTACGATAAGTGATCTAACCGTTATGCATATTATGAGAAGGGCGCAGGTAATGGGTAACCGTAATATGAGACATTTGAACATTTTGGACTGGAATATAGAATGTGTAATGTAATAAGAATAACGGAAGGTACGATCAGCTTGACTTCTAAATAAGGAGCCACAGTACGGCTGCAACCTACCCCCGAGAGTCAGAATAGGATGACCGCCGCTAGGGCGACATCTCCCTGCTGAGCCGCAAGTAAGATAGGTTGAGGCAAGGAAGGGAGGAGGGAAAAGGGGGAGTTGAGGGAGAGTTGGGGAGTGTGATGGGGTTGGGATGGGAGGAGGGTGGGAGGGAGGGAGGAGTTGGGGGAGTGTTAATAGTTAGGGGAAGTTTGTATTGGGGAACAAGCCTACATGAAAAAAGGGAAGAACTGAGACCTGGCCGGTATTGGTGGAGGGCGGAGTGGGACTCGGGTTAGTTATGGGAGACCTAAAAGTAGTTACCTGGAATGTTGGAGGGCTCAATAGCTATCTAAAAAGAAACAAGGTAATGATGTATTTGCGCAGGCAGAAAATAGATATCGCCTTGCTGCAAGACACGCATCTAACTCGAGAAAAGCTGGAGGTGATCCAGGAAGAAGTGGAGAGGGACTGTCGTGGGCGCAACATACTCAGTTTATGCTACAGGGGTGATTACCTGGGTAGCACCGCACGTACCGTTTCAGCTATTGTGCTCTACAGTTGAACCAGATGGGAGGATGGTAGTAATAAAAGGGCTGGTAGAAAACAAGGAAATATGTATTATAAATACATACGCCCCGAATCAGGATACGGCAGCATACTTTAGAACTCTATATAGCAAACTCAGCGTGAGCCTGGGAGGGGCGGTGATCTGGGGAGGAGATTTCAACTGCGTACTGGACCCGAGGCTGGATAGGTCAGACACCAAAATAGATAGACCGACCCCTGTGGCCAGGATACTGCAGTCCCTGTTAGCAGACTTTGGGTTGGAGGATGTATAGAGGTCACATTATCCACAAGACCGACAATATTCGCATTTTTCAGCCCCCCAGAATCTACACACCACATTGGATTATATGTTTGTCATGCATGAACTGATGGCAGAAATAGTATAGACAGAATACAAAGCGAGGGTCCTTTCGGACCATTTACTGCTGATATTGGTATGGCAGTACCGACCCCCAAGAGTGAAAATACCGACATGGCGCCTCCGGGCAGAAGCGCTGAAGGATACCATCTTTAGGGAGGACATGAGAGAGGAAATAATAAGTTATTTTGAGACCAATACAGGCAGTGTGGAATCGGCAGGTGTGCTCTGGGAAGCCTTTAAAGTGGTAGTGAGGGGGCAGCCATATCCAAGTCCAAGGGGCTACAAGGTGGGATTCTGGTGGAACTACAAGAAGCAGAAACAGAGCTAGAGAGGGCATTGAAAAGAGGAGGTAGCACTAAAGACGATAATAAAGAAATACTTAGGCTGCAGCAGAAATGTGCGGGACTCTGGGAAAGGCTGTGCAATCTTAATTGCAAAAAATACATAGAGAGACAGCATGCAGGGGGGGTCAAACCAGGGAGAGTTTTGGCATGGCTATACAAAAGCCAGACTCCCAGATCAGTAATCAGGACAATAGCGAGAGAGGATGGAAGCATGGCAGACACCCAGGAGGGAGTGAATCAAGATTTTGCAGATTACTATCACATCCTGTTTGGGGATGTGGAGGAAAGTGATAACAAGGAAATAAGCAAAACTTTAGAGGATATAGGATTGCCGCAGATTGGTGCTGAAGAGCGAGAGGAGCTAGATGCACCAATCACTCTAGAGGAACTGGAAGAAGTGGTGAGACAGCTACCCACTAGTAAGACCCCGGGGTCTGATGGACTCCCCAGTGAATTTTAAAAAATGTATAAAAATGAGGTAACCCACCCCCCGCTCTTGGAGATGCTCAATGAAGCATATGAAATTGGAAGGCTACCAGAGTCCCTGAGAGAGGCAATCATCACTCCCCAAACCGAACAAACCTGGCTGTGAGTGCGGCTCCTACAGACCTCTGCCGATGTTGAACCAGGATAGCAAAATACTGACGACGGTCCTGGCAAATAGAATGAGGAAAGTCATTAACAAACTAATAGACCCCGACCAAACTCGTTATGTCCCCAACAGGAACATATCCAACAATCTTAGGCGACTCCACCGAGTCATTGAATATGCCAACGAGGAGACGGTGAGATGGCAATAGTGTAATTGGATGCAATAATTAAATGGCCATGGCTGATGGCTACTTTGACAAACTATGGAATAGCGCCGGGGTAACTTAAATGGGCCAAATTACTATATAGTGCGCTGCTGGCCAGAGTGAAGACAGGAGCAGTTATATCAGAGAGGTGGCAACTTAGTAGAGGCACCAGACAGCGATGCCTGTGGTCCTCCATGTTGTACATTCTGGCCATAGAGCTTTTGGCAATATACCTGAGGCATCAGTATGATACAATAGGAATCACCATAAGGGGAGTACCGCATTTAATTTTTCTGTATGCTGACGACATGCTGTTGTATCTGCGCTACCCTGAAGAAAACCTTCAGTATGTCCTGGAAGTGATGGAACGATTTGCAAAGCTTTCGGGTATAGCTGTGAACCCCAAAATGTCTTGTGTATGTCCACTGGGTAGGTATAAAGGGATCCCGCTGGAGCAACTACTGATTCTCCAGATACCATGGGAGGTTAGCACGTTTCGCTATCTTGGGATAGATATATACCATACGGTGGAAGCGGAGCACCAATACAACACTGAAAAGGCTATCCGGCAGAGGTTTTGGGTGAAGCTTCCCTTGGCGATGATGGGAAGAGGGGCAATGCTTAAAATGGTGGTCCTGCCAAGACTGTTGCACTACTTTGGGAACATCCCATACTTGATACCTAGGAGATTCTTTGCTAGGTTGAGTAGCATATGCAGGGAATTTCTCTGGCAGGGGACATGAAACAGGCTGGCCCTCTGGAAGCTGCAAAACCTTCACGAAAAAGGGGGTATAAAATTACCAAACTATGAACTCTATTATATAACAAGTCAACTTCAATATGTATCTAAATGGCTATCTGAGGAGCCGACCTCTGAATCCAGGTTGTTCCAATTGGATTGCGCCCCATTTTTCTTGAAAGAAATGATGTGGTTGCCTAAATCAGATATGGAAGGGTGCCCAAGAATGATGACACTTGGGTGGAAGATATGGGAGAGAGCCTGTCAGATAATGGGTAGCCCGTCTCCGTGCTCCCCGCAGGTACCATTGGTCGCTCTGGCGGGAAGAGAGAGGCAATTAAGACTAATGATTAGGAAGCACTGGGAGCCAGTGGGGATAGCAGCGATGGGCGACATGTGGCAAGAAGGGAGTATAAGCGATTTTGAGGGGCTGGTGGAGGAAACAGGGGTTACATGTGGGACAGTATATCACATATCACAGGGTGGTGCAGCGGATTAAAGAGACATGGCCTGAAGATATATTAGCAGATGAACCAGATGCCGCCATAGATATGATATATGACATAGCAGAGGGGGGCACGAAATATCGAGACTATATGAGCTGATGATAACCAGAGTGGGGAAGGAAGTGGTACAACTCAGACAAGATTGGGAAGAGGAAGTTGGGGCCCCAATGACTGATGGGATGTGGGAGCGCGCCCAGGGATATCACAAAAAGTATCGAGAAATGCGAGATTACAACAGATACAACTATATATCACCCACAGGGTGTATATGATGCCCCAAAGACTAGCCGAATTTAAAAATACAGGACCACAATCTTGCCACAAATGTGACGAGGAAAATGCCGGAATGGTACACATGTTTTGGTCATGCCCAATAATAGGACGTTTCTGGGGAGAAATAGCGCACAGGACGGAAGACAAAGGGATCAACATAGAAGTAGACACAGTATGGGCCTGCCTGCGGGGGGGGGGGGTTCCTGGACCACATAAGCTAAAGCATGTGAGTAAACTGAAAGATCTGGCATATGCACTAGCCAAGAGGAAAATTGCAATGGGGTGGAAAGCATGCTATAGACCGAGGATACAGGCATGGTGGAAGGACCTACAGAAATGGGCAGAGGCGGAAACTGTAGTATGGCAAGAGGCAAGCAACGCTGGGGGGGAGGAGGAGGCGGGAACTTTATTGGCTTGGAAACAACTAATTGCTGAATTATTTGGGCCCGCGCATGACGGGGCAAGTGACCAGGATCCAACGGAAACCATTGATAAGGAATCCCTATTGCAGGATATAGAAACAGAACAAGAAGGAGAGTAGGCTTGGGAGGGGGGTGGGTAGGGGTGGGACACAGTGGACATGGATAAAGTGATGTGTATTAACACTATTAGGTGCACTGAAAGTTTGGTTTGTGTTGGTTGTTGAAATAAAATCAATAAAAAATTGTTTAAAAAATAATTATGGGAGCAAAAAAATAATAAATAAAGCTCATAGTAGGATCGATTGTTGATAGAAGTATAAATAGATTCTAGGACATATTAGGATCCAGACAGAGTATTGGGATGGATGCCGTTGAGATGGTGTTAGTGTATTATAATAATTGTGTCTGCTCATTCCAATGAATGTATCTAGAAAAGAAGGTAAATTCATCTTACTGTGATAATTAACATAATCCAAGGATAACGAGTATCTTAGTCATGCGCACAATCTATTTGAACAGCATAACAATACTGAACTTATGGTACAAAATTCAGAGTCATAGCATCAGTTTCACAATATCAATCACAATATCAATCACATGACATCATAGAAAAAGGTATCCTTTGTATGAGCTAAGGTTGTACTCTTCATTCATCTCGTTGGGGGATAAACTGTTTAGTTTGTCTACCCAGTAGATCTCTCTTTGATTCATATGTTTAACATGGTTACCCCCCTCTTGGTGATTCCTTCACAACCTCTAAGATAATAACTTTAAGTTGTGCTACGTTATACTTGTTTAGGGCAAAATGTCTAGCTACTGGGGATTTTATATTGTTGGTACGTATATTGCTCTTGTGTTCGTTCCAACGTTCCTTTGCTTTTCTGTTGGTATGTTCTACGTGGAAGATGCCACAAGGGCAACTCAATCCGTATATCACAGATTTTGTATCACATGTTGTGTAGTCGTTGAGTTTGATCTTGTAGCCATTATGTTTCTAGATTAGGGATGAGGTTAAAGATTAGGGTGTCCGCCCTAATCAAATACTCTGTTCACAGAGCTTAGCTCATCTCCTTATATGAACCTGTCCATACGTAACCTAGTGACCCTGACTGGGGTGTGAGACAACCTCTTCTAAACCCCCTTGGGTCAGGACTCTCACCACTTATCTTTACCTCTATTGCCACACAATATGTCCTGTTACTCCTGTTACTCTTGTTACTTTCTTTAAAAAATCACCACAATCCTGTCCCCTTAGTTTGCCATTCCCCTCAGTCTACTCACCATTTGCTTGGTTGGCTCGAGGCCTTTGGTATCGTCTCCTCCTCTTAACCGACCACTTTCACCTTCCGTTCGCAAGGAGCCTGTGGAAACCAGGTAGGGATTTCGTCAAAGAGGGACCCTGCCCACCGTCTCAGTCCGTCCTGCAAGATTTCTATTTGCTCGCTCTCCACAGGAAAACCTGCAATCTCACGGCTCAATGGCAGAGGATGTCCCATCGTCTGAAATACTGGAGTTACTTAGTCCATGGGTCTTTAACCATCCTACCACTACTACCACGTGAGCTTATGGCCCTTAAATAGGTAGCAGATTGTGCAGTAGATGGGATGCAGAGTAACTCTTACACCAAATAATCAAACCAACTCAGGAAGATTGGCAAAGTCCATTTGACTGTTTTAATATCAATGATCTAAAACATAGAGTTAAAAACGGACAGCAACAGATGTCATACAGCAATTTATTTCCACATAGCTCGTACATTTCATAAAAAATAATCCTTTTATAACACAAACTCGTAATTCTTGATGTCATACTATGTGGCAAACTACAAAAAACCTCCAATGAGAGGTTGTGATAGGCTTAAGGGGAACATCTAAGTACACTTTCTATAAGGGATCGGGTTGTGATTGGGTCTCTACAATCAGGTGGACAACTTATGCCCTCCCCTAGTGCAAGTCATCTTCAACACATATTAGATACACAGTATATCATTGGCTCTCAAACTATAAGGCCCTTCGTTATACAGCCCTCTACGATTGGTTGGCACGTTCATGCTCTTCTGGAACATTCAGCTCATTATCAGGACGTAAGCTTTACCCCAGGTGCCAGGAGGTGGACTTGACAGTATCTCCCCACCAAATTAGCCAATAATCTCTCATCACCCATGCCGTCTGCCATGAAGATAGTCTTTGAACTTGGCCTTGCAAAGTATCCTTGCCTCTGAGAATATAAGGGAGTGTGAGCTTGCGTCTGGAAATCCTATTTCCATCCTTAGCTCACATGACAGGAGACCGCATTTCGGCCCATTTTCTAGTATTTAATTGTCTGAAATAAATGAACTTGGCAGGCATGACATTCTTTCTTTGCACCTTGACAAGATATGATTCGGCTTCTCACGTTCACTGTCTTTAGGAATAGATAACCAGTTCTTGGCTGCTTCAGCCCTGACATCAGGCCAGCCAGCCTTTCCAGAGTCTTCCATTGTCCCAGCTGCTTTCTTGCTGTGACACAGTTTTCAGCCATCTTCTTCACGGACTTGAGGTTACTAAATCTGTGACACCGATGTCCAGATTCCATACAATGGCGGCACCGCCTGCAGTCTATTCACTACGTATAGCCAGCTTCTATGATCACTTAGTCTACTTGCGTTGCTGCTTCTGTACAGTTATTAAACGGCTTGCATTTTCTGCAGTGCTCCTCACATGTGCAATCTTCGTTCTGCATATGAAAGTTTACTTGATTCTTTACTTCATCATCAGATTCTATTAGGACTATACATCCTCTTCTTCAGCCACTCTTATCAGTGCATTGCGCTCGTCTCTTGTGTGACGTCACCAACTGCTCTTTCTCTCATCTTCATATTCCTTCGGGGATTTCTCTGAAGAGATTGTAATCTCTTCAGGGATACATCAGGTAAGGTTTCCTCAATGGATACCTTTGCTCGAAAACTCTCTGCGGGATAATCACAATTGCTGGTGTCACACATGGTACTTTTTTCCGACTTCCAGCATATAGGCGTAAAGGGGGTGGGACTTCCTGTAGGGGCACTTGGCTACTCCTCTACAGTAGCATTGCTCCAAGCAACTTGAAAGCATTCGCCAACCAGGTTGGAACCCACAAAAACTGGTATGACAACCAGTCATCCTCTTCGGTCTCATCTACTTCTTCCTCCATTTTCATATGCAGGGTCAACAGCATAGTTTTTGCCTCTGTCATGGCTCCATTTTCTCCATCATGGGCAGGCATGTATGCGCAACAAGAAGGCCTGATCTTGGCGCACCCACCGCTTTCCAGTGCTGTAATCAAGTCCAACGCATACCTGTTCTCGAGGGTCATGAGTCTCATAACCCCCAATACTTCTCGAATCGCATTAAAATTGTTTGATTGTCATGTTTATTGTTTGTAACAGCTTCCACCTGGTTATTTGTAAACACTTGGCGTTCATGGCTGTCGGAATTCCTGGCATGAATATTGCTGCAAATATCACTGCTGTTTTTCTGAACAGTTTATGCTCAGCTGAAAAATCATCATAAGTTTCTATTGATTTTGCTGAGAAATAGTTCTCTCTCTTCAGCCTGAGGAGGTTAAGCGATCTCTTCTTTCTTTGGTATGCATTCATCTTTGGAAAGTCTTCAATATCGAGATCACTTTGGGGAATCACTAATGCAGGAATGTGTATGACCACTATAGAGCATATTCTTCCCCAATTTTTAAGCTCTCGATCCACAGACCCAATAGTGGTTCATTAGTAAGGTAGTTCCTCCATTCATTCCTGATACATCAATTATCTGCTTGCATTCTTTGTTTTCTCCAACTTTAGTCAGAACCCTGTTCCTGAAGCACACTGTGGCATTCTTCATTGGTAGTATGGGTACAGGTCCTGCTTCATTATTGACCCATGTTAATAATTTTGAATACTTGGCCCATGATTTCACACATTCATCATTCACTACTTTCACTATCTGTACTGGTGCTGACATCAATAGATGTGCGTAACAGGCTAGCATTCCGTCTTGCCATCGTTGGCTGGTTGCATCTCATCCATATACAAATAGTTGAGGTCTTTCCAAGCATTCTGGCAATCCTGGCGTTAGCCATGCATCAGTACAACCCGGTCTCTTTTGTTCAACGATCCTTATCTGGTTTCTAGTCATACCACTGAGGGAATACATGATCATTCTGCTTTTCCAGTCTGGATCTTTTTCCATTTGCTGCTTTTTTATGTATTCATCTTCTTATAATAATAACGATAATAATTTAGCATTTATATAGCCAATAATAATATATGGAATTGTCTTCCTCAACCTCCACCATAGGGTTGCCCATTTTCCTTCAAATTGTCCTCTAGGTGGGCATGCTGCTAGATGGCTGAGGCACCTTGCATCATGTACAGGTATTTCTCTTGCAATAAACGTTCTGGCTGTTCTCATGGCATAAGGTATGAGAGAACACACATAGCAGCTTTCATCTGACATTTTCCTCCCCACCTCCTTCATGTGCTGATACCTCTTGCTATTCTTTAAATGGGCTGAATTATCAATATATGCATGTATATCCTCATGATCTTCTGCAGCATCTTGTTTAGAAATATCAGAAAAAATATGACTTATGCTTTTGTTAGGGATAAAAGGAGATGTCTCATTGCTTAATACTTCATCTGCATTATTAATCATTATTTGACAAAATGCCATAATAATAAGGAAGAAAAGACAAATCATTGTACAAAATGAGGTTACAAGAAGTATTCCAAAGAAACGTATCGATCTTCTTGCTGACAGTGTATCTTTAGAGTGTAATTTTTATCACTTTTATAAAATACTTTTTTATATCATAAATTGTAAAATGATCGCAATAATGATCCTGAAAATAATAGGATTGTTTTTAGGATTTCCAAGAAATGTAACAACATTGTGTCATCTTACTAAAGCTCAAAAAGATTGCAGTATGTAAATGAAAACAGCATACAAGAATGTTTGCAACATTATTGTTATAGGCAACATAAAGTGTACTGTGCTCTTCTTCTTCTTCGTATGTGATTACCAACACATTTTCTCTTGGCCCTTTGTAAAGTAGTTCTGGAACTGCTGCAAAAGTAATTTGTCCTTTACCCTTAGACTTGGGAATTTTAAAGGTTCAAAGATCTTTATTTTGACAAGTCTTGTGTTTGGCTATTGGTAGCCGATCTTGTCATCATCCATGGAGCTTCTTCTCTTGCTTCACTGTCAACGGGTGCAGGAGAGGGTAGGGTCCCCCTTTTATACAGCTTTATGTCATTCAGATGCAGACCAGCTCTTTTTGCTTCAAGTTTTACTGTGGTGGGGGTGACCCCCTCTACTAGGTACAGTCCTTCAAAGAGGGGCTTGCTCCAAGTGCGTACAAAACTCCATACAAGCACTTGGTACCTTCGGTACAAGCCAGGCTGTTTTTTTTTTTTAACTTTTATTTTTGTTGGCAGAGGTTTACAGTAAGCAGACACGTCAGAGCATACAGCAAAGTATATACATGCAAGAGACATGGTGCATCAGCGGCTGGAGTAACACATACACAGTAAGAGAAGCAGTCAAATGTGAGGCATCATAGAGCTTGAAATCAATCTTGTAGATCTGGGGGTGAGTCACTACCAGATACGCTCTCATTCTGATTGATGAGGTAGCTATTAAAGGCAGACCATATATTCCTGGAGCGGGACTGAGCTGGGAGCATGGTGAGATATTCTTCTTCACAGTTCCGGGCCCAGGTAAGTGCATTGAGCCACTTTTGGAAAGCTGGGGGGGAGGGTTTCTTCTAACATTGTAAGATACACTTCTTGGCTATCATGTAGCTAATGCTCAGAAATGTGCCCGTACGTCTAGCCTCGCTATCATTCCATACCCCAAATAGCACTCCCAGCAGGTCAGGGTCAATCACCATGCCAGTAATGCCTGTAAGAGCCCCCAGAATCCCATTCCAGAAGTCTCCCAGTATGTGGCATGTCCAAAACATGTGTAGGTGGTCAGCATCCTCTGATTTGCAGCGAGCACATGTGTGTGTGGTAGTGCGAGCAAACCTAGAGATCTTGAAAGGGGTGTAATGCAGCCTGTTTAGCAATTTAAACTGCATGACTCAGTAACGAGAGTTGAGGGATACTCGGTTGGTGTGGGAGCATATTTCCCCCCATTAGTGGTCGGTGACCTCTAAGCCCAGTTCGTCAGCCATTCAGAGCGTGCTTTGGATGGTCCGGTTGGAGCGGCTCTATGCAGCATTTTATACAATGAGGAGACAATGCTGCGGGTGCCGCGTGAGCTGGCAATATAGGCGATCTCTGGAGTGTCAGAAGGCTCCTTCGGGTAAGTGGGCCATCGAGCACGGAAGGCGGCGCAGCGCCTATAATATTGTAACAGTTCAAGTGCTGATCCGGTGTGACCCTGTCTCCATGTCAGTGGATCGATGAATTTCCCATCGGGAAAGAGGTCAGTTAGCGCCTGGTATCCTAGAGTCCCTCACCGGTGGGCCAGGGCCACGTCATGTGTGGGCTCCAATCCAGGTAATCTCCATATGGGAAGCCATTAATAATAGGGTAAGTTGCATCAGCAGCCGTCAATAGACAGCCCTAGGCCAGCAGGGTAGTTGCCACAGGATCGACGGGGGAATCCGGTACATAGCCACGGTGGAATACAAGTGTCATAATATTGACCTCAGCCGCCAGGGTTTCCAACTTGAGGTGCAGGCGAGTTGTGGAGCCTGGGTACCAGTAAGTGGCGAATTGGGCCTGCCGGCCGTCCAGTACCGTAGCAGGTCAGGGGCCGTGAATCCCCCATACTCATATGAGAGCGTCATATCAGACAATTTCTTACGTACCGCCCCAGAGTGCCATAGGGACTGGGTGCATGATTTGTGTAGTTGTGTGAAGAATTGTTTCCCGGGCCAGACAGGTACATTGCTAAAGATGTAGAGCAATTTGGGGACCTGGCCCATCTTAATGAGGGAGAGTTTACCAGCCAGTGACAGTGGGAGATTGCGCCAGCGTGTCTTCTTTGATTCAGCCAATTGTGCCACAGCCAGGTAATTATCAGCTAGCAGGGTGGATTTAGATAGAGGCATTTGGACACTGAAGTAATTGATACCACCGGGGGACCAACGGAGTGAATACTCAGAGTGAGGTTGCTGATTGGAGATGGTAAGTGGGAAGATCGCGGATTTGGAATAGTTAATTGTAAAGCCCGAGTGGGTCCCAACATGTGTGATATCTCGCAGTATAGGGTCCAGGTCGGTTGCAGGATCTCTAATATATAACAATACATCATCCGCATACAGGGATATTATCTCAGGGGAGTCTTTCAATCATATACCCCTGTGGGAATGGCACGCTCTGATGTGGTCTGCCATAGGTTCTATCACCAGAGCGAAGAGGACCGGGGAGAAAGAGCAGACCTGTTGAGTACCTCTAAAGAGTGTGAATAGTGTAGATGACAAGGAATTGACCCGGACTCTAGCCATCGGGGTAGTGTACAGCAGTTTAATGTATCCTGTTGGGGCCAATCCCCATCCTCTCTAGGACCAGTCACATGTATTTCCATGAGACCATATCAAATGCCTTTTGAGCATCCTGTGTGACTGCAATGGCACTCGCATCTTGGTCAATTCTGGCCAAGACATTGAACAGTCGTCGGATGTTGTGTGAAGTGGATCGATCTCCCAGGTACGAAGCCCCCTTGATCTTCGTGGACCTGGTGTGCCATGATCGGGCGAGAACGATTTGCTATAACCTTAGCAAAGATCCTGGTGTCAATGTTCATGAGGGAAAGGGGCCTATATGAACCGCACTTACTAGGTTTGTTGGGCTTAAGCAATAGTATTATGACGGCTTCACGCAGGGAGGGGGGAGAACAAATGTCTGCAGTGACTCCTCCCAGATCTCCAGTAGCTTGGGAGCAAGAATAGCCGCGTGCTCCTGGTAAAACTCAGGAGTGAGTCCATCAGGGCCAGGTGCTCGGCCCATCGGGAGGTCTGAAATGGCCATGACTATTTCATCCAGTTGGATAGGGGAGTCCAACTGGTACCGGATGCGGGGGAGATATAAGTCATAGGAATCTGTGCAAGAAGGTCTCTCATGTGCTGTTCACTATGTTCAGGTGGTAAGGCATACAGATTAGTATAGAATTCAGTGAAGATGTCCAGTATCTGCTGGTGGGACCACAGTGGAGCCCCCTGTGCATCCCTGACAGACACAATTTGGGCTTGTCCTCCTTCTCCTCTCATTAATTTTGCCAGTGTTCTACCTGGTCTTTCACCCTCCCCGTATTTACGAGCAGCTTGTGGCCGACTGAAATATCGAAACTCCCTAGTGGCGTGCATTTGGAACACCTCATGGTCTTCGCTAATTTGAACGAGTTTGGCGGGGTCGGCTGCTGACGAGCAATCTCGTTCCAATTCACGCAGTTTGGATTCAGAGCGGTTAAGGTCGTTTCATATGGTCTTTAACACCCCCGCCTCCCTCGAAATGGACATCCCCCTAATGTATACCTTGAAAGCATCCCAGCAGACCCCAGCAGTAGTAGCATATATGGAGCTGCATTCAAAGAAGGTCTCGATGTCCGCTAATATGTCAGCCTTAAAGACTATGTCAAGGAGGGCTGGGGACTTGAAACGACATGTGCTGAAAGTAGGCATCGGAGCACCCAACTCTACAGACAGGGTGATCGGGGCATGGTCGGACAAAGTACGGGTGAGTATCTGCACTTCATTAATCCTCCCCATCAAGATGTTGGGCACCAGGAAAAGGTCAAATCTTGAGGAACTATCGTAAATGGTAGAGTAGTAAGTGTATTCGCGTGATTGAGGGTGGAGGGTCCTCCAGACATCTTGGATATCCTATGATGCACTGTGTATGTGTAGCCTGCGTGCGGCTTGTGATAGAGATCTGGGTGCGGTACAGGTCCTGTCCAAGCCGGTATCAAGAATTAGGTTCATATCACCTCCCCAGATGATTGGAATAGCCACATATCCCAGAAGTATTGAGGCGATATTATCAACAAAGTCTGGGGTATCCATATTGGGACCATAGGTGTTAACAAGGATATATTCGCTGTTCACTATCGTGCAGTGTACGTCAATGTACCTGCCATCGGGGTTCACACAGTCCTTATGGAGTTTGAATTTAAGAAATGTATGAATCAAGGTCAGCACTCCCCTAGCCTGTGTAGAATAGGACGTGTAGAATCTACTAGGCCCCCAGGAAGGTGCAATGTGCATCGCCAAATTACCTGTGGTGTGCATTTCCTGCAGTGGTGAGTGCTGTTGCCATGCATCCGACCAGAGAAAGAGTATTGAAGTACCAGGAATGGTACCGTACATCGGCAGTATAAACAACACAACATGTTTACCAATATATCGACATATGGGGTGGTTACGAAGTAGAACCAGGGCAGCTAAAGGTATGAACCAACTATTGCAAATATCACAGGTAAATCAGAACACAGCTGTGAGTAGGAGTATACACAGAAGCAGTACTATGGGCCTCATTACACGGTAGGCGGTGGACCAAGGTGCTAATAGCACCTTGGTCCATGCCGGTAAAATACTGGCACTGCCTTGGTGGAAAGGGGAATTACCGCCCTATTGCAAGGTTGGCGGGGCGGTAATTCCCCCTTCCACCATTGCCCTTCCCCATTCCCATTTTTGCCCCCTAGGGCATAATGGGAATGAGGAAGGTGCTAATTACGGTATCGCAAATTTGCGGTGCCGTAATTAGCACCAAGGTCCCTTAGCGGATTGGTTTTTAACGCCTGCTGAAAGCAGTTGTTAAAGTACCAACCCGCTAAGGGACCTTGTAGTAAGGCGGTAAGGGTTAACAGTCACCGGTACCATTACCGGTGACCGTTAACCCTTACCGCCTACCGTGTAATGAGGCCCAGGTACGTTATCAATCGAGAGCTCCTGATATCAGTGCAGATGGTAGTGCATAACCTGGTTGAATTAGTATCGGTGCATGTGGGAGGGAAGCAGGGAAACTGACCCTGCAGCCAAAACGGCGATGCAAATTGTCGGAGCAGAGTTACGCCTCACCAGCACATACAGCGGTGAGAAGCTGTGCCTACCCAAAGAATCAACAGTATAACATGAACAAATTGCAAGAGCATTGACCAGTGAGTCAGAAAGTATCAAAATCGCCCCACATGGTCCGTGGCATCAGGTGATGACAATGCCAGGGAGACCCCTCCATGGCCCGTGTGGGCAAGCACGCCACATATAGACGCATTTCTAAGACATAGCATCAAGAACAACAAAGACAACATTGCTATCGGCCCAGGCTTTAAATGATAATTGTTACCAAAGACCTAGCTGGGATGGAAGCATCTGGCCTCTGATCAGTCATTATCCATGAGGTCCTCAGCCGGATTACTGAGCGGTATCTGTGCCTCTATGAACTTCACTGCTTCATCAGGGACTATGAAGAAGTATAGCTTCTCCCTAAAGGTGAACTTAAGGTGTGCTGAAAAAGAATTGCGTAGGGGATGTTGTGCTCCCTCAACATCTTTTTTACACTGTGGAACTGGCGTCGTTCCTGCTGCACCCCACAGAGAAGTCGGGAAAGATCCGGATGATCTGGGAACCACGACGTAGTTCACTTTTGTCTCGTGACAGACGGGGTACCAGATCCCTGTCTCTGTAACTCAAAATTTTAGCAATGATGGGTCTGGGGAAATCTCTGGGCTTGGGCGGGGAGATAAGGCGCGGTGGGCACGCTCAACAGTGAAGAAAGGAGACAGTTCAGGGTTACCCAGTAGTTCCTTGAGTAGGTTCTCAGCTGCCAACTCCATGCGGCCTTTAAGTGCATTCTCCAGAACCCCCACAATCCGTATGTTGTTCCTGCATGATCTGGATTCCAAGTCATCACACTTGGCCCTCACGAACTTCATATCACGGGTAAGGGAAGCAACTGTATCTTGAAGAGCATGCAGTCCATCTTCATTAGCCCCAATCCTAGACTCGGCTTCGGTAATCCTGGTCCCGGCATGATTGAGTTGGGATTTAAGTGATGCGACATTAGCGTTAATATCGTCCAGCTTTTTGTGGAAGGAGGCGAAGTTCTTAGCCATGGACTCCATCATCGCAGCGAGATCTGGGGGCAAGGCAGGTTCTTCTTGGCAAGCCGATGAATGACCCGACTCAGTTCTGGGTGCAGCTTTGGCAAACTTATCCATGGTGCCCACCTTGTTGGCACCTCGGGACCTGCTTGACATCTCAGAACAGTAATGGAATAGGTAAGTAACAGTATATGGAGTCCAATCATGATACCAGTGCGAGCAGCCTGAGGTGGGCCAAGTGATATGCAGCAGTCATCACAGTTGGTGCCGGGAGCCGGGGTAGGGGCAAAGCAGTGCAGGGGACCCCAGCAAGAGTCGGCATGTCAGCCGTTTGGTGACCAGGAGGGCAGTTACAAGATGTGGAGGTCGTTTAGCAGTGTTTCCCAGCGGGCGGATCACAGCTCAGGTATATGGGAGCACTGTGGAAGCGAGGCAGCGGTGTAGTCCTCTCCTCCCGCTACATACTAGGGGTAGGGATGAAGTATATGCGTGTGCTGCCTTGCCCCTAACACTCCCCATCGAACAGGCCACAGCCAGCCCGAGCACACCTCAACACCAATGAGCAGGATGAGATGTGGCCGGTAATAGGGCAATGGCGGCAAGGGAGGTCAGTAAAATGTGCTGTGATGTTATTGTAGATGTGGCCCAAAAATAAAGACAGTCGTGTACCTGGCCGGTGATTTCAAGTAACGTGGAGAAGGTGCCAGTGAGGCAGTCCATGGCAGGCAAGCTCCACTCAGCAACAGGCAGCGTGCTGGTCCAGGGATCCCACCAAGGCCACAGCGGAATGCTGCGGCAGCCGCACTGGTAGAAGCTCCACAGCGTCGTAGGGTTGGAAGGCCAGCACTCCCCTGAGTCCGGTGCAGCAGTGGGGACCTCCAGGTGGTAGGCGGGACTCAATGCTGGAGCCTTGTGAGGGGTCGTGGAGGGGAGCACTAGCCGAGGGCCGACAGTGGGGCACAGGTCTCTGGAGTGCTCCCCCGCGGCCATAGTACCGCATATAGCAGCGCTCCCCACCCCAAGCAGGGTGTCCGATGGTTGCTACAGGATCCAGGCAATCAGACGCAGATGTCCGGGGCAGAGGCGGGGAGACCTGCAGTCTCCAGGGCCGCCCACCACGGGAGACAGACGTCGGCACAGCCGTGGGAGGGCACCAGAGGGGGGGGGCATACACATGCGGGGTTTGGATGTCCCGCTGATATCAGCGCCAATAGGGCGCGGGACCCTAGGGTGGCGAGCGCCATGGGCCAAACACTCGTCACCCAGCCTGCAGCACGGGGGAAGGCTGCAGGCGACCCGCACCACAACGGAATCCGCAGGTGGGGGCGAGCAATATCGGGTGCCAGCGGAGCTGGGTGCCACCTCACTCAGGGGTCCAGGACAAGACAGGGCCCCGGAAGGCAACTCCAAGGCCTGCGGAGCTCAGTCGGATATAGTTGGCAGAACGGCCGCCGGAAGCCACAAAACTCGGCCAGCCGTAGCGCAGTCCCAGAGGTCCGATTTCTTCCAGGAGTTGTAGGAGGGGTGGCTCAGTTCATGCACAATGTGTGGTAGGAGTCGTGGCTGGTATATCATAAGGATTACGCCGATGCAGTAGGATAAGCGTTGGTGATGCACAGAGTTTACAGCGCCCCCCCAAGCTAAGCTGTTTTAACAAGTCGCTGGGAACAGCTTTTTGGCTGTCTTCGTCAATCTTTTCCCTCTGATATTTGATCTGTTGAGAAATAAAAGAAACACTAGTGGTCATATTTGTTAAATAATCATGCATCTCATCACCTAATGTTTTTGCTACACTGTGTGCATCAGTTCCTATTTGAGTGGGAGGAGCAAGAGGTACTCTCATGCGGCGTCCAGTCACCAACTCATGAGTAGTCAGGTGGTGATCTGAGCTAGATTTGATTCCTAAGTGCAAATAATGCAAGAGGTAGTAAATGTAGCAATCCCTTCTTAAAAGTTATCTTCATTTTTGCTATCCTTTCTTTAAGGAGTCCATTTAATATCTCATAAATACCATTTGCCTGTGCGTATTCAGGCAGATTAGAACTCGTGCTTTATGCCTAATAAAAGAGTTATCTGTTCAAATAGTTCATTTACAAAATGTGGGCCATTATCAGACTGCAGAACTTCGCACACACCCCATGACAGAAACACCTCACGTATGAGAAACCTGGCAGCACATGTGGCATCGGAGTGCATACAGGGACCTGCCTCGATTCATCTGGAAAAGGGATATACTACCACTAACAAATATCTGTAACCATTGCATGTTTGGAACATATCCACATAATCTATATATATATGCTGAAAAGGACCTAAAGGTCTGGTGATTACTCCTCTTGCTGCTCTCAAAGTGTGCCCTGCTTGGAACTTCTGGCATACAATGCTGTTCACAAAAACTGTGCTACATGTTCTAATAAATTTGGTGAGAACCAGTCTTCTGCAATCTTGCAACAAGATTCTCTCTAGTTGTGTGCGTGGGGTAGTGAAGCTGCTCCATTGCACCTTCAATAATGCAAAATGCATAACTTGGTTTCCACTGCTATCTTGTCTCCATAGAGTGTAACGCCCACCTGGTTCCCACGGGGGCGCTGATCTAGTCTGGATTACTGCGGCCTCTTCTAGCGTGATGCGCAGGACCCGGAACACCGATTGGACAGGACCTCCAAATCGTGCTTCCTTGGCCCGTAGGAATATCCTTCTGCAGATGAGAAAGGGGATTAACAGTCTGCAGAATGGTGTGCTAGCTCCCCCCTTCCCCCCTCCGTTCCTCTCTATTCCTCCAAACCCGGTTTAAGCTCACCTTATGGTTTGGAAGGTTGAACTCTCCATCCTGCTTCTGGTGCAGGGGCGCGCGTTCGTCCAGTTACTTCACTGGTTTTCAGAATGGCGCTGGCAAAATCCACTTGACTTTCTTGAGTGATGCGCCGTAAGTATGAAAGTTCAAAGTTCAAGTGAGGCCCCCTTTATGCTGTCTTTCTCACCTGTGATCTGTCCTTTATTTCAGGTTCCCAATGAAGGCGATGCGTCAAGGGGTTAACCTGCCGACGTGAGTAGTAATGAGGGCGATCCCTCTAGATGTCCTTATCATTCCTCTGAAATGTCTCTAGTCCTTTCCCCATAGGGGCCGGGGTACGGTACCTGTCAACGGGGCGGCGCCGACCCGAAATGTGGAAGAAAAGCCGGTAAGTATTATGGCTGTTAATCAGGCTTTCCTTCTGTGTGTCCTTCTGCTCACCTTTTGTTTCTTCCTCTCTCCCCTAGGTGCAGAGATGTGGCGTCCGATGCTGACAGCCGCGATGGAGCCGGGAGATGTCTCGAGGACAGGACAGGTGAGTGAAGCGTGGCGCTGCAGCGAGCAACGCGATGCTTTTAAATTGAAGTCTTCCTTCAGGGATGCTGGCGAGAAGATTCCGGATGCAGGTAAGAAGCTTGAAATAATCCTTGGTTTTCACCTTTCTCTTCTCTTCCTTCCTTGCAGGTCTTCCAGGTTCAAGATGGGCGTGGCTGTAGTCCAGGAGCAGGAGCAGACACGGTGAGTGTTAAGCTGCAGGAAGCAGAACAACGCGAAGCATGAGCTGCTGTCTGGGCGTGGCTTAAATAGCCTCCAAAGAAGTCCCAGGTATGTATCCTTCCCCAACTAGGTATGTATCCTTCCCTGGCCACGCCCGAGTGAAAAAATAGTCCCTATGAAAAAATAGTCCCTTTCAGGTCTCAGGGAGGCCTGAAGCGTGCAGCATGGCCTGCATCAGGTAAGTGCACAAAACACCTCCCTTTATGAGCCTGGCACCTATGGCGCCAGGACTTATGTCCAACATGAGCCTGGCGCCAAAGGCGCCAGGACTGAGTCCAAAGAGTCCCTATAAGGGGCCGCTGGGCTTTTACCCGAGGGCATGATGCCTGCTTCCGGGGGTGCTGGGCCTGGCCTGCTGCTCCGGGGGTAGGCATCATGACATAGAGCCCCAGTGGGGGATATAGAACACCCCTGTCTCTTCCATAAATCCTGCTCTTCATGTGGGGTTCGACCTTGTAGATCAATTAACTGTAGCATATTAAAACCTTCCTTTACAACCATACATCATCCTAACATTTGCTTAACACTTTCTCCTTCAAAATCGGAATGTTTGGGAAATATGCTGCCTTTTTGGCTGCAACATCTGTGGCTTCTTCATTGTGAGAAATCATGTCTGCCCTCTTAGTATGGGCTGCGTACTTCACCACGGCGATAGCCAATGAGAGCTTTAGTGCCTTCATGAGTTTATCCAATAGAGAAGCATGTTGCACTGGTGTGCCGTCTGAGTGGCGATAACCCCTCCTTTCCCAGCATTGACTATCCTGTGCATACACTTGACGTCACGTATGCAGAGTCAGATTACACTGTCACTTCCTCATCCTCATATCTCTGAAGTGCAGCGATAAGTGCCACTAATTCTGCAGCTTGTGCTGAACAATGTGAAGGCAGCCTCTCACTTGTCACTACTTCAAATTCACCACTCCTGTTTAGCTTTACTACTGCCATCCCTGTGTTTCTTTCTCCCATCGTTCAGTCAATTTTCAAAGAACCGTCAATAAATAGAATCTCCCCTCCGAGAGCATTTTCTCTAACATGGGGAATATCATCATAGAATTCAGTGTATGTTGTACAGTCATGTACATAATCCTTTTCCACTGGTTCTGTAAATGTTGCTGGATTCACTACTGTTCATCTAAAAATGTTGATAGCTGGATTCAAAATAATTACCTCATACCCTGATGCTCTTTGTGTAGTCAATGCACTTTTGGGCTTTTCCAAAATGCCAAATAAGGAATGCTAAAAAGAATAACGTCATTGAGCACCCGAAGTAATACTTGCAGCTTTTTCAATCACGAAAGAAGCAGCAGCTAACGCTTGTTCGCAAGGATAATGTTCTTTCTTTACTGGGTCTAAAATCCCACTATAGTAAGCTAATGGTTTATGTCCATGTCCTAATGTCATCTTCTTTTTTTTAAAACTTTCTTTATTGGCAAGTAGTAGTAGCAGGCATACAACACAGTACATAAACAGTAGGCTTTGTGCATTAGAGATTAGCAATACATAAAGGGAGTGCCAGGGGAGGATGAGCGAGCAATCCGTTGTAACTTGCGCAATTTGGAGTCATGCTTCAGCCTGTGCATCAGGCAGGGGGAAGAGAGCAGTTCGATGTCATCTTTATTGTTCAAGTAGCTACAGAAGCATTGTACAGGAGAGGGAGTGACCCCTGACCGGCCCATAGAGTCAGAGCTCGCCCTCGAGTACTTTAGACAAGATAGCTGCACCTAGAGGTGGAAGGGGTGCAGGATTTCTCACTCCAACACCAATAAATAAGGACAACTCAATGGTTTGGCAAAGGGGAGTCAGTTTAATGACAAGTACAAAAAAAGGGGAAACATGGAAATCAACAGTGATGCGATAGCCCGTCTCGCTTCAACTCCCAACAATCTTCCTTCAAACAGTAACAGTTATACCCAAAATTCGTCATCATTGACGCGTAACACTTATACATTTGTCACATTTGTCATGCAATGCTATTGGTTGAAAAAGGTAACTTAAGTATAGGTGCTATATCTGTATATGTTGACGGAGTGGGAGGATTGGTTAACCCTTATCAGGAGGCCATCTACACCCTTCCCTCTAACATTACTTATGTAGACGTCACTAAAAGTACGATGTCTCATTGGTTCTACTAGCTAGAGGACCCTAAATTATTTGGTCCATTGTAATTGGGTTGCTTACACCCCAAGCATAAATCTCCACTTTAATTAGCAGCACGCAGAATGGTCAACCAGGTGCAGGATGCCCCAAGATTCACCCAGCCTCCCTTCCATCAATCAGTACTCGAATGGATATGTGTCAATTAGTTTGCTGTGGTCGGCCTCGAAACTGTAGCTTCTTGTCGGAAAAGTTATGGTATGTCCTGTTTTGGGTGGCATCAGACGTTGGTGCCTCTTCGCGCTTGACTGGTCACGTGTTAGTACACCGTGAATCTGCTTTGTTTTCCTTCTATTTGTTCATTTAATTCATTCTCATTTCGGCCTGCCACCTGCCTGGGCCTCCTTATCTCGACCTTCACAGGGCAGGCTGCTCTGCTCTTAAGTTTCGATTCTCCGAAGCTACTGTCCACCTCCCTCTCTTGGTTTGACCTCGATTTCCCAGGCACGAGCTGCTTCTTGCTGAGTTTCAATTCCGCCCTCTCTTTTCTTGTTTTAGCTGGAATAAAAATCCTGTCCTTTTTGACCCTTAGTAACCTGGGTTAATTCTGCTTTCATATAACGTGGACTTGCACTTATATAGTGTGCTTCGTTGAGGTAGATGTATAGTTGGCGCTTACCGCTCTATACTTCTACTAAGCATAGCAAGCCGCACTGTTTCTTAGCTTCTTGCGGTTACAAGCGTATGTACAGGCGTTAACTGTTTGGATATTTTCATCCTCCTTTACAGTTTAAGTTTTTTTATATTTCAACATCGTCTCTCCTTCTGAGTTCATGATATCCTTATTCATGACATTTCATCTTTGTGTCATCTTTTGGTTCTCGTTTCATTCATCTGTGAGTCTGTCCGGGCCCTTCTGTATTCACCATTCATCTTCAATTAAGGCCTTTTCAGTTTCTTCTGGGACAGTGTTTAAGCAACCTTCATTTCGTGTCATTTGCTGGTAGGGTTGTCTCAATGGATACCTTACTGTCCATGGTTGTCTGGTTATTGGGACTTCAATAGGTCTTGCTCTTCTGATGGGCACTGGGCAGAGCCCTAACGCGGCTCTTTGCTGGTTTATTTGCTCATCATACGTCACATATCTCGGTGTGAACGTTCCTGGTACTTCAAAATGGGTGGCTGGAGTGCAGGCCATATTTGGGATCTCCCGGGCAGGAGTTTGCGGGGAGGGAATCGATATAATCCTCCTCACACCTCTGTGTCCAAGTAAGGGCCTTCAACCACATCTCAAATGAGGGGAAGAGCGGCGCTTCCAGAATTGTAAAATACATTTTATGGCCACCATGATACCGACATTCAAAAATGTAGACATTTTTTTATCCTCAGCCCCGACCCACAGCCCGAACAGTATAGCCAGCGGATCGTGGCCCACCTGGGTCCCAATTATCTCTGATAGGGCATCAGTCACCACTTTCCAGAACGCACCCAGCGTGCTGCAGGACCAAAGCATGTTTATGTGGTCTGCTTCCATAGATTTGCATCTCGGGCACGTGTGGGACTGGTTCTGTGCAAATTTCCCCACCCTGTGAGGCATGTTATATAGCCGATTAAGTAGTTTATATTGCATTGTATTGCTCGCCAAGAGTGCATGGACAGTCATTTATGACCAGTGCAGTTGCAGAGCCAATACTTTGAACGCAGGTAGACGACGCAATAACTTACAACCACACGCTCACTTAGAGAGTAAGTAGCACTTATACGGCTATTTATTCATAATTAGACATACATAAGCAGTAAGTGATAACACAGGAATAAATCACAGATGAATCACAGAAAATATATTAGGTTAGCAGGAATGCATCACCATGGGCGTAACTGAATCCCTCATCTCACCAGAAGCGGCTGGAAGACCCTGGTAACAGCCAGGCCAAGAGCCACAACAGTCCACAGGTCTGTCGGAACAAGGCGTCCCACCTCCGACTGAGGTCTTTGTGCTTATCCCGTCTGACCGTTGAGGGGTTCCGCATATATGCACTCCTCAAAAAGGGGTGGCAATTTTTCGAACCTTCTGGCAATAGCGCTTGCGCATTGATGAGTGACCGTTGGTTGCCAGCTGGGTCAACCGACAATAACCTCAAGGAGCAAAGTGCTTCCCTCTCCTAAGAACGCCACGGAAAACAGTTCTATAACTCATCTCGAAACCTTGGCGCAGGCATAGCAAACCACAACAAACCTTGTTATCAGGTACCAGCCGGAACCTGTAGATCTTAGCTTTCCCAGCGCTGTGTCCTTGGCTGAGAAGGCCTGCATTCCAGGCACAGCAGCGAATAACGTTGAAAACATGTTGTTTCGCAAAGCAAGTGCAGCTTTCCACTGAGGCATGGATAAATATCCATTATGGCTCTGAGTGGCCCCAGAATGCACTGCGCACCAGCGCCATGTTTTAGCTCGAGCATCACATGCATGCATCTAAATCTGGAGTTAAGAGAGAATTTGTGTGTGTGCACACACATTTTACTCCACATAGCGTCTGTGATTGCTAGGCCTAGTTCGTCACTCCATTCCTCCCGTGGTTTCGGTGGAGCATCCTCAGACTTTCCCAACAGCATCTTGTACAGAGAAGATGTTATACCCCTACAGCCAGCTGAATTGGCAATGTAGTGGATCTCGGGTGAATCAGGGGGCTCATTTTGATAGGAGGGCCACATGGTGCGAACTGCCGCTCTTAGTCTGGAGTATTCCAACAGCTCCAGTGCAGAGCCCGAGTGACAAGGGCGCCACGTGTGCAGGGTGATGAATTTCCCTTCAGGGTAGAAATCTGACAGCACCTGTTATACCAGTTCAAGCCAGTGTTGCATGAGGAGTATGTCGTAGGTGGGGGTGAGGCCCGGGAAATGCCAAATGGGTATCCACTTATAGTATGGGCGGTGCTCGGGTGGGACTGCAGCAGTCGACTCCATGCCATGGTTGTGGAGGCCACGGGATCTGCTGGGGCATCAGTGCGATATGTGCGACAGAGGATAAGGGACATAATTACCTCCTCACTAGCTAGCTTCTCAAGTTTCAGGTGGGGGGGCATCCAGGTGTTTATACCAGTGTGTGGCATGTTGAGCCTGTGCGGCTATCCAGTATCGAGTAAGATCAGGGGCATTGAAGCTCCCTCTCTCGTAAGGTAGAGTCATATGTTGCCACTTCTTACGAACCACACTGGAGTGCCACAGGAATTGGACGCAGGTTGAGTGTAGGTTTCTGAAATATTGTTTCCCCGGCCAGAGCGGGACATTTGTGAATATATAGAGGAGCTTGGGGACCACTATCATTTTGATTAGGGACAATTTGCCCGACAGGGAAAGCGGGAGGTTACGCCACCTTGACAGTTTGGACTCTACAAGTTGCGCTGTAGCAGTGTAGTTGTCGGCCAGCAGGGAGGACCTAGTTAGTGACACCTGAACCCCGAGATAATTGATACCATGCGGGGACCATCGGAGAGGGAATTCACATGCCGGTGGTTGGGTTGCCGCAGTGAGTGGAAATATTTCCGATTTGGAGTAGTTTACGGTAGAGCCTGAGAATGTGCCTATTTTTGTTATGTCCCGGATAATTGGGTCAAGATGTGCAGGTGGATCCTTTATATAGAGGAGTACATCGTCAACGTATAACGAGATTATTTCTGGTGTGTCCCGCAGTCGTATACCCTTGCGGGTGTGTCTATCTCTGACGCTGTCAGCCATTGGCTCAATAACCAACGTAAATAGTATAGGAGAGAACGGGCAGCCCTAGTGAGTGCCCCAGTGGAGCGTGAAGTGTGCCGACATTAGGGTGTTGACCAGGACTTTGGCCACAGGATCTGTGTATAGGAGTTTAATGTAGGATAGCATGCGTGGACCGATCCCCATCTTTTCCAACAATGCCCACATTTACTGTCAGGACACCATGTCAAACGCCTTTTGGGCATCTAGGGTGACCGCGACAGCATTGGCCTTGGGATCAATTCTGGACATTACGTTAAAGAGCCATCGGATATTGAGGGCTGTGGAGCAGCCGGGGACGAAGCCGAATTTGGTCCGGGTGGACCAAGCCCGACATTATGGGGAGAAATCTGCCTGCTATTACCTTGGCAAATATCTTGGTATCTGTATTTATAAGTGATAAGGGCCTGTAGGACCCACAGTCATCCAGAGGTTTACCCGGCTTGGGGAGAACAGTTATGAGAGCTTCGCACAGGGATCGGGGCAGGGTGGCCAAGCGAAGTGACTCGGTCCAGACTTCAAGCAGTTTGGGAGCCAGGATGGCCACATGTTGCTGGTAGAATTCTGAGGTGAGCCCGTCCGGTCCCGGTGCCCTACCCTTCGAAAGGCCTGAGATCGCATCAGCAATCTCTTCCAGGGAGATTGGGGCGTTAAGCTGCTCTCTGGTGGGTTGGGAAATGTAAGTCATGGGGATTTGGTCAAGAAGATGATTCAGGTCCCGGGCAGTGTGCTCCCGCTGGGGAGCGTAGAGAGCGGCATAGAATTCCGTGAAGGTGTCCAGGATGTGTTGGTCAGCCCAGTGTTGGACACCATTCGCATCTCTAATGCTGTCAATGCGGGCTCTACCTCCCTCCATGCGCACCAGTCTAGACAGGGTTCTCCCCGGCCTGTCCCCCTCACTGTGCTTCCGCACCGTGTAGTATTGTACCTCTCTGAGGGCATAGGATTCGAAGGTTTCCAGCTCCGATCTTATCTGTGCAAGTTTTGCAGGGGAAGGTGCGGTAGCATATTCCCGCTCAAGTTCGCAGAGCGGTGAAGACTGTGTTTTATGTCCTTCAATATCCCAGCTTCCCTTGAAATACACATGCCTCTGATGAAGACCTTGAATGCCTCCCATCGGGTCCCCTCTAGGGTGTCGTGTTGTTTGTTGCAATCAAAGGAAGTATTTATGTCAGCCAGAATCTCTGCTTTGAAGACTATATCACGCAGTGCCTCTGATTTAAAGCGCCAGGTGGAGTGGGTAGGTAGAACGGGCCCCAGCTTGATGTGTAGTGTTACCGGGGAGTGGTCCGAGAGAGTGCGTGCTAGTATCTGAGTATCAGTGATCTTGCCCATTAGCTCGCTCGACGTAAGGAACCAGTCTCTCCTAGATTAACTGTTGTGTACTGACGAGTAGTAGGCGGATTATCTTGTGTGTGGATTTCGTCTTCTCCATGCATCACAGAGGCCCATTGAGTCCATAAGTGTGTACAACCGACTGGCAGCACATGACGTGGCTCTGCGGTTTGCTCAGGTCCTGTCCAAGCCCATATCTAGGATCAGGTTCATGTCCCCCCCCCATATAATTGGGACTCCAATGTACCTTGTGAGCAGGGCGATTACTTTGTCGAAAAACTCGGGATCATCAATATTGATGGCATATGTGTTCACGATCAAACATATCGTATTTGCGAACAAACAATGGAGGATTACATTCCCCCCCACGCCCCGAGTCTATGTAACTAGTACGCAGTGAGAATTCCACTCATTTGTGGATCAGAGTTAATATCCCTCTGGACTGTGTGGAATATTTTGTGTAGAACCTGTGGGGGCCTAGGTCGGTGGCAGGCATGATGCAAGGTGCCCCAAAGAATGCGTTTCATGCAAGAGGAGTATTTTTATACCGTGTCTTTTGGGGTATGCGGTTATTCTCCGGGCTTTTGTGAAATTGCTTAACTCCCAGACATTCAATGCCATCAGTTTAACAGACATGATGTAGCATTATGGAACACCCCAATAGAGAAATCCGCCACCATTCAGCACTGTGCGCGTTGCTGCAGCACGGTCGTACCGCATCACAGCCTCAACCACCACTTCCTTGCCATTTTTTTTGTAACATTCCCCAACTTTGCCACCCCTTCCCTCACTGCCCTCCCCCAACCAGCAGTGTAGTGATCGCCATCCAAATAGCGGACGCCAGCGTGCCATTCACAACTAAGCAACGCCAGCCCACAAGCCCAACCGGGGCATAACTGAGAACCAACTGTCAAAACAGGCATAGCAGCTGCATTGTGGGTCACCGCTGCCGTGTAACCAACTTTGCTAATATCGCGGTGCAGCAGACACCATAAGTACACTTAGCGGCAATGTTTACCCTAAGCTGCAAGGTTTCAAGATAAACAATATGATGCGTAGTGGAAGACAAGAGGGTAAAAGACACATAGCGATTGAGACGTGCATATTAGGAGCCTGCCGATGAGCCAGAGGTCGGGGTGACCCTGTTCAATGCATATGCTGGAGAAGATGAGGATCAGGGGTGTCCCCTGCAACGGGTGAGGATAGCCAAAGGCTATTATCATCTGGGCTCAGTGATTGTACCATGGTGCCAACGTAAGGGAAAGGAGGGCCGTATGTCAATAATAGAGCATTCGCCTGAGAAGCCCCTCATCTAACAGCAAGTGACATCTGCATCAGTCGTTGTCCATAAGATCGTCTGCCGGATCCCCAAGCGGGATCTGTGACTCAATGAATTTCACTGCTTCGTCTGGAACCGTAAAGAAATAGAGTTTGTTGCGGTAGGTGAATTTCAGGTGGGCCGGAAAAAGCATCGCATACTCAATTTTCCTTTCCTTAAGCATCTTCTTCACTCCATTGAACTGGCGGCGCTCCAACTGGACCCCCACGGAGAAGTCTGGGAAAATTCTGATGATTTGCGAGTCTAGTCTTAATTCCCCCTTCTCGCGTGCCAGACGAAGTATATGATCCCTATCTCTGTAACTAAGGATCTTAGCAATTATTGGCCTGGGAAAGTTGTCTGGTTTAGGGCGGGGGGCCAGCACTCTATGCGCGTGCTCAACTGTGAAGAACGGGGAGAGTTGAGAGTTATCAAGTAGGTCCTTGAGGAGATTTTCGACAGCCAGTTCCATCCGGCCCCTGAGTGCGGATTCAGGTACACCCACGATGCAAATATTGTTCCTGCGTGATCTGCACTCCAAGTCATCACACTTGGCTTTGACTTGCTTCATGTCACGCACTAATTCTGTGACTGTGATTTGCAGGGCTTGCACTCCATCCTCATTGGCCCCAATTCTAGTTTCCGCCTCAGTGATCCTAGATCCGTGTTGGTCCAGCTTAGTTCTCAATGAGGCCACGTTGGCGTTTATGTCATCTAGCTTCTCATGGAAGGATGCAAAGTTCTTAGCCATGGACTCCATCATAACCGTGAGATCAGGCAGAGGGGGGTCAGGCGGAAGGTCCATGTCGTCTTGGCTCATGGAGGAGCTCCCTTGCTCAGACCTGGGCGTCACCTCAGCAAACTTGTCCATAGCCCTGGTCTTGTTGGCTCCACGTGATCTATTCGACATCCTGAGGGTGGGTGGTAGTATAAGCTGGAGCGGCCAGTCGTCGCCTGCATGCCCGGAGAGGAACCAGCACTCACAGTACTTGTGTCATGGACCAGATGATGGAAAGAAACAGCTTCAGCTGTATGGACTAGTACAGAGATCTTGAGGTGGCACTCTGCCCTAGGGGGCGATTGAGGAATGCGTCACAGAAGGGAGTAGCCGCCTAATCAAGTTGAAACATATCACCATTCATATATGTGTTTTAATTCTATTGGAATCGGTGGTGTATTCAAAAGTTCACCTATGATTCATATTAGTGATGTAAACTAAAACTAAGACCCCCTGGTGGGTGGGTATGCTCTTTAATAGTACAAGAGGCCAATTGTTAGGGAGGTGCAGTTTTTTTATTATTGCACTCCGCTTTCATTATCAAGACAACAGAAAACAAAGTACAATGTCCTGATACAAAAAAAGCAAAGAAAAAGGGTTAAAAAGTTCAGGTAGTAGTTGAGCAAAAAGTCTCAGGTCAATTCTGTGTGCAGAAGACATACAGTAACCATAAAGCAAAATGACAAGATTACAGTATTGAACTTTTTACCAAGGCTCTGTATAGCTATATTGTTTAAATGGTAAAGTTTATTTTACCAAAAACCAACAGACATTTGTTTCAGTAACAAAAGAAATTAAACAATTTATATAATTTAAATAAATAGAGTTCTGCAACAAGAATAAAGCAAGGCAGATTGGTGAGTGTTAGTATAAGGTGTACATTAACATCTAGGTCAGGAATAGTTTTCCTAAAGATTGTCAATATTGAGTCCTATGCAGATGTACACTGGTGCTTCGTTTTACAAGTGACCAATCCTCAGTCGGTCTACGTCAGGAAATAAACAATTCCCAAAGATGTATACTGGGTCAATAGTGATGGTACTAGACCCTGGGACGTTTCGGCTTCCAGGATAGGTGCCTTCATCTGGGCCATTGAGAGGATTGTATCTCCCTATAGGTAATAAACACAAAAGGGGGTAGGTGTTAGAAACTCACAAAAGAACCTGTACCTGCTAGTGGTATCAGTGTGCTGTATACAGATAGAAGACCTGTATAGCTAAAAGAGAGAAAATCTCTCATTAAAACAAAAACAATAAAAAGCCAACCTGAAGCTTGGGTCCAGGGGGAGTGGGGCAAGAAGGGAAGAGCAGAAGGGAACAGGCAGCAGTTCTGTCTCATCGAGCTGTCGAAAATCAGCAGCTGGGGGACGGCAGGAAACTCGGCCCCTGGGTGGGAAGACCCTCACCTTGTGTCTGCAAAACACCAGTGTGTGTATGAGAACCAATGCAGCCCTTACAAGCAATTTGAAAGAAAAGGCAAAGGAGGGGAAATGCCAGGAGGACAAGAGGAGAGTTGAGATCCTACCTGAGAAGGTGTTTTCTGTGAACCTTCCAATGGTGGCCGGACTTTAGTAGAGGCCCATCCAGAGCCCTTAGGAGATAGGGAGCTGGAGGAAAATGTGCCCAGCACCGGTAAGTTGTGGAGCCATGAGTCCAATGAGCATCCCTGTAATAGTGGACAGGCGGTGTATGCTGTAGGGGAAGGCAAGAGAAAAAGGCAGAGAACATGCCATTTAGAAATGCATGTCTGTAAACATGGCATATGTGAAGCAGAGATCGGCAGAGAGACAGGTCCAAAGGGACCGTGGGAGCATGAATGCTCGTGGCTAGGGAGGCTGCTTACCTCGGTCGATGGAATGAGCTGTTCGGAGTTACAGCTGTAGGGCTACCAGGCAGCGAGGAGCTGTGTTGAATGGCAGGGAATAAGCGTTAAAAGCCGCACATAGAAAGCGGGCTGGTTCGCGCATGCTCCGTGGGGGCACGCCGCGGGACACTGCTCCCCCGCGGGTGTGCGGAGGAGCTATGCGAGCGGGCACTGCTCCCTGCTAGGCGATTGAGAGCAGGTCCAGCGTGGTCAGCCGAGAGTAGTAACCCCCTTACACACCAGGACGTGCCCCCGGGTTCGAGGCTGCACCAGCAGACAGGATCTGAAATAGCAGCTGAAGCAGGTGTAGGGCTTGATGACAGTGATGCCTGTTACACTGGGCAGTGATGCTAGGTATGAGGACACAGGGGAAATCCACTTTGGGTAGGCCGCAGTCTAGTGAGAAAGGGGCAGGGCTCAGGCTTTCTAGTCTGTGGTGGACCCTCAGGTAGTGCGCCGGGAAGCAGGTGTGGTGAATAAGTGGCAAGGGGGATGAGATGAGTCCAGTCGACCCCCACAGCAAACACCTGAGGGGTCAATGTCCTTAATTAACACTGTGTTGTATGAGATGCACTGAGCGACCATGTAGCATTATCCCCTGAGGTGCAATGGAATATGGGGGGCAGATGGAGCGGGCCAACACCCGCGCGGGGCCGGCTCAGCGGACAGGCAGCAGCATCTATTCAAGTGGCAGCTTAGCAATGATCCAGCAGAGCCCCCGTAGGGGGCGCCAGTCCCACAGAGCCAGCCGCTGTGGGCCAGGGGGGGGGCCAGAGGGACAAAGCGCCTGGTGTCCACAGTGATCCCGGAGGTGGCAGCGCAGGCAGGCCGCCCGGATGCAGTGCGGCTGGGTTAGGCAGATGGGTTCAGGTCCGGAGGCAGGGAGCCCAGCCAACAGGAGGTCAGCTCCCACAGCAGGAAGAAGCAGGGCGCACATTGTTCTGGCTGTAGTCTGGGCCAGGGCAATACGGACAAGGGAAGCCCACTGCAGGCAGGGGACCGAAAGTGCACTGGAGGTCCTTGCTGCGGGTTAGCCCCAGCCGGGGCTCACACTTGTCCGGTTCTTCAGGGGAGGAGCCGGCAGCGGGCCAGGCGGCCACAGGCTGCCGCACTGGAAGGCAGCCGCATCCCACCTCCCTCGTCCGCTCACCTGTGGTCAACAGCAACAGCCCCCATCCTCAGGGAGCCGTCGGCACCCCCCGCGTATGCCTCCAGCGGGGGGTGTTTCTGCTGCATCCAGGACCACAGCCTCGGTATCCAGCCACCCCGCCGGCACACAGAGCAGCCCCCAGCAGGCTGATGGGAGCCTAGGCGGCCTTGGCTAAGGTCCGCTCGGGCGCAGGTGAGTCCTCTAGCATCAGGGGACAACAGCAGGGTCCGCCGCGGGCCCAGGGCCCACTCCATTGTCGCACCCACATGGCCCTTGCAGGGAGACCCAACACAGCGCCAGCAGGCCGGGGCACAGACAGCAGTATCTCGGCCCGGGGCTGCAATTTTCGCAGAGATGGGGAACATACACTCCCAGCACCCAAGGCAACCTCTGCACGTCGTAAACAGGGGTATATGGTAGTAGATTCTGCCGCTGTTGATGGATGTTCGTTGGTGAGCCACAGAGCACACAGACTAAGCGGCCATTTTGCAGGCTGCTCAACAGTGCCCTCCCTAATGTCATCTTCTGTGTGAGAATTGCTGTCATTACTTCTCCATTTGAAACTCATCATTATAGTCAGGAATTCATAACACAGGGGCTGTACAAATCCTTCAGTCATCTCATCTGTCCATATTATCTTACTTTTGCCTACCTGTGCTTCCTTGAGTCCTTTTAAAAGTGATTGAATATGTGTGCTGTATTCAAACACTGAGGCCCTGCAATAGTTACAAAGGCCTAATGATTGTTGCATTTCCCTCACTGTCTCCTGTTTGAGAGTCTTCATGATTGCTTCTGCTCTCTAAGGTGTCACTTTTCTCTGTTCTTGAGAGATTAGCTATCCTATGTACAGGACATCTTCCTAGCAATATTGTAATTTCTCTTTGTCTGCTTTATATCCTTTCTCTGCTGGTATGGTCATTAGTTGAACTGAGTCTTTGCTGCACTTTTCTTCGGTCTCGCTGCACACCAATATATCATCTGCACACTGAATTATTGTACTCTCCAGTTGTACATTACACAGGTCCATCTGGAGGACCCTGTTAAAGATCGAGGGGAACTCAGGCAGTGGCGTGTGTTTTCCAGCGCTAGTTTCTATACAAATATGAAGTCAAATCTTAGCATTCCTCATCACTGTAAAATACTTGGCTGTGGCTGCAATACTGCCTATTATCGTGTCTCGATTCAGAACCAGAGGAAACTCTGCTTCAACTATATTGTTTAGGGGATGGAGATCCTGAATAAATCTCCACAACCCCCTGTTGATTTCTTGACTGGGTTCTGTAAGGAACTCATGGTGGGAACCATAAAGACAGACACAATTGATCACAGTTCAAGGGTATTTATTAAACTGTATACATGGGTGAGAAAAACGTCTAATCTAAACCTAAATCTAAGATGGGAGCAAGCAACGACCATCAAATAATAATAAGGCAGTCCTAGCGGTGTCTTGTCAAATAAAAAGGGCCTATACTAAAAAAGCTATTGCCAATCCTTACTGTTAAGTTACAAAAATAGTGTGGGATAATATTTACCAGAAAAGAAAGAAGTGTTCAGAAAATGATAAGTCAGGATGTTATAGCTGGGGTCTCCCTTCCCCATGTTTTTAGCACGGGACAAGGCGGGACTCTCGAGTACAGCACACTCCTGGGCTTCTCCAACACCAGGTTACAGTTCCTTTCAGCGATATCAGGACTTTCGGTGATCTACTCTCTTTTCTACAAAGTCTCTTGCCGCAGAAGGCCTGATGTGCCAACAATAACAAAACAAAAGTTCCTTTCCATATTCTTTACGTTGGGTGTTGACTCACCTCTGGACCCCCTCAACCAGTCTCTGATCCTCTTTAATGTTAGCCTCCCTCTGTTGGGTTCACTGCAGCCTTTTATTCAAAATCCCTTCACCTGTAGTATTCACGAGTCTCAATGTCCTTTTAAACAACCTTTCACTGTGGAAATCCTTCAACTGGGTTCACTTTTGTCAACACAATGTCACAGGGTTATCATGCTTCACCCCGCTTTGTGAAAATATGTCTTACATAATACCACCTGATTGTAAATATTGGCCCAGGCACATTCGCATTGCACTGTAATATCGCATTGAATGAACCTGAAACAGCCTGACTATGCCGCCATTTTGAGTTATCCGCCATTTTGATTGACTCCTGCTTTCTGTCCCATGTTCAGAATTTGTGTTTTTGGCTTCAGCAGAACATAATGAACTTTCTGCTGTTTCATGATGTCAACATAGATAAGAATGTTGGAGCTGCTAAGGTGGATTGTTTATCCTACACTGAAGAACCTTGGAGCTAAACAAAAGCTGTACTAATCAGTAATTTAGATACCATCTGTCCCACAGTGCCTTCTCCGTTCAAACAGCAAAGTAAAATAACAAATAGCTGAAAGTGCTCTTTTGCAGAAATCCTTTTTTTCTCTCCTTGAAACTAACTGACTTTAAGCTTAAGAACAAATGATAGACAAATATAAGCAAGTAAAATGAGGAATGTTACTTTTGTGTCTTGTATTTGGAAAACATGTGAAATGTTTAATGGAAAACAACAAACTATTCAAAGATGTTTAAGCACAAATTAGTTATGTGTATAGGCCATGAACCCTAGGTAAATGTATTATACGAAAGAGGGGCTGGACGACGTGTCCAAGACTGTGAAAAACATGTATAAATATGCGTGTATTTGAAATGTCCAGCACTCTCTCATCTCACAGTGTCTGCTTGCACACACTGCAGGGTGTTGAGAGCCAGACAGCTGTTTGTTAATAAAAAGTACAATTGTCACTTTATCCTCTTGACTGGCATATTTCTATTATGTGGTAGTAAGCCTTGATATTCTTTAATCTTTCAGATGGCGCCTGAATAGGGACGCTCAGGATTGATGCCACATCGCTACAACGAAGACAAGGGCACCGGACCGGGATCGGAGAGTGATGGGGCGCCCTGAAAAGTGAGACACGATTCCTCCGCAGTACTGCACACCCGATCCCTGGACGGTGGGCAGCGTTTAGAGGGCATCACGACGAGGGTAGTCCCGTATCGAGGCTTGTTTGATGAAAACGCCAGCCACGCCGATTTGATGTCCGATCGGATCTTTGTTGGCTGAAATCAGGTGAGTCATACCCCGATTCCTAAAAGTCCTGATATTTGTTGCAAGTGTTGTTTTTGCAAAAACAAGCATAGCTAGGTAACATTGTGATTTAACTATGCCTGGGAAATTGTCATCCTGCTTTGCAGCATTTTTCCGCAAAGGAAGACAATCTTTGAAACATGGCCAACCAGCGCCACCCGCAGGGTCGCTGGTTTATCATATGTATTGTAGGTATGGCCTGGGAGCTATCGTATTTAATGATATTTGGCACAGACAGACCAAACATGTTTCAGAACTTCAACACCAGTTTATGGTAGTTTTAAAATTGCCCGCTTAGAGCATTTAGAATCTGTATTGTCGAAAAAAGGTTAGGCCTGTAGCATTTGATGCAGTTAGATATTGGAGGAAGGAAGCTATGCAGCAACTCAAAAGTAGAGAAAAGCATGCACGTAGACACATGACGAATGCTGAGAAAGCATTGTTGTATGATCAACAGAAACAGTCAGAATCCATTAGAGGTATGGACAGGGCTTTCCAACTAGATGTGCAAAAGATATATCCCTCTCAAGGTTTTCATACATCAAAAGAGTTAATCAATAAACCATTGAATGAGCACTGTTTCAACTCCACCGCCTCCTTATGTGCCTACTCCCGTTGTTGTTCCTCTTCCTCTAGTTCTTGTTCCTCTTCCTCCTGTTGTTGTTCCCCCTCCTGCACTTGCACCTGTGCCAAGAGTTGGCGTCCCCATAATTCAGTCTGCACCGGCAGCAGTATTTCCTCCGCTGCCAATTGAACAAGATGTGTATGAACTCTCTTTGCCAGGTGGTTCTGCTCCACCTGTAAAATGAGATAGATGAAAATGGATGGCAGGCTTCATATGTGCAGAAGCAATTTCTTCCTCCATTGAAACCAATGAGTGAAGAAATGCGCATTTGCACAAGAGATGCTCTTAGGTGGATTTCGGATATTTCAATTTCTCCCATTGAAGTGCATGACATGTTTAGTCAGTATGCTCTGGCAATACAAAGGAATGTGTTACAGGTGATGGTTGAGTATTTACAGGATGAATGTATGAAGAAAAAGGTATTTTGTCCCGCAGATGTGATGGTTATTTATAAAAGAGCATTTTCACCAAATACTGCATTGACTTCTTTGTCACTTGATTTGGCCTTACTACTTAATAGATGTTCAGATTTGCCTTCTTTACAATTGCCAATGAGGGAGGTTCCTCTGACATTTGTTCCAAAAGTAGAGATTCCTGCTGACGCTGTAGCACATTGAAGCACACTATATCTCAAAGTTTGTTCATGTCCCGTTTTCTAGACAGGAAGTGAATACCATTAAGCAATCAATTCCAGATATTAGGAAGAATCCAACAGGATTTTATAAAGAAATAGAATCTGTTTTGCATTCATCACGTTTTCACGCTGGGTGATATAGATTTGTTGTTTTCCAGGATCCTTCCTGCTGATTTGTGGAAGCAGATTGGAACTATAGATAATCAGGCAGGGATGGGTGATACATGGGATGCCTTAGTACAAGCAGATGGGGAAAGGAAAGCCGGTGAGAAACCGCCACAGGTGATACTGATGTTGCCAGATAGAATAGTGACTAAATTAAAAACTCTGGTTCCTGAAAAGACAATTATATGGGATAAGCTTACGGCTTGCATGCAAGGGAAGTCAGAGGGTGCAACAGAGTATTTTAACAGATTTGAGCAAATATTTTTGGATTTTAGTGGTCAAGATTTAAGTACAGAGCTAGGAAAAAAATTGTTTGTTGATATGTTTGTGCGTGGATTGTTGCCTGAAATCCAATCACAGATTATGACTTCTGAGAGTGCATGGCAAGCAAAATCACAATCTGAAGTGTTACACATGGCTCAGTACTATGAGAATAGGGTAAATACAGAGAAGGAGAAGGCGGAAAAGAAGAAGGGAGACCTGAAGACTAGAGTGTCATTGCAGCAAGTAGCTAGAGGAACCGGAGGTGGGAATACACAGTTAAGGGGCCAATTTACACCACAGAGTGAAGCACAACTGGGTCCCGTACACATAAACCAGTGTGCATATTGTAGACAGGAGGGTCATTGGCGAGCACAATGCCCAATCGAGATCAAATAGCACGTATGGTGCCATGGATAGATGATCCAGAGGCCGCCCTGGGATAGTGAGTTCTGGTAGAAACCAGTTTGCACAGACCCAACAGACACCATCACAAGATAACGAGCAACAAAATGTTAATAGTGGAAATATATTTGATAATCCTTCGAATGTCTATTTTTCTGAAGACTTTATATCCGACGATGTACTGTTCAGTTAGGACAGCCCGAAGCAGGGTCTGGAACCGATACATATTCCCGTCGATCAGAAAAGGCCCTACGTTGAAATGAAGGCAGGGAATAGGGAGCATCTCTTTGATAGACACAGGAGCACAGAAGTATTCTATTGATCATCCACGGGTTCCAGATATTCCACTGTCAGGGCAGAGCAACATTTCTGAAGGGTTCGCTGGTACGCAAGTGGTTAGTCCAGTCTCTCAGCCGGTACCAATTTCACTGGGACCATTTACTGATTCTTGTCCATTTCTATTGACGACAAATTGTGGTGAAAATATGTTGGGGTTGAATTTATTGAAGAAATTGAATGCTGTGATTTACTGTTCTCCAGATGCAGTGTATTTAACAATTTCGCCCCAACAAATTTTCCGTTCCACAATTTTTGTCTATGCCTTTACCAATTGAATTAAATAAGGTTCCCACGTGTTTATGCGCAGTCAATGACAATGACGTTGGAATTTTACAGGTTGAGCCAGTTAAAATTGTTTTGAAACCAGGTGTTAAATTGCTGCGTATCCCGCAGTATAAGATTTCAGTTGAAGATGAACAGGCCTTGAAGAGTATTGTCTCTGATTTCATACACCAAGGTGTGATTGAAGAAATTGCGGGAGCGTGTGTAATAGCCCGATTTTACCAGTCCACAAGAAAGGGGATAATTCGATTGCTTTTTGTTTCATTATTAATCTGCACAGAATTCATAAGGTGGTCGCTCCACAGTTTCCGATTGTGCCCGATGTCACCACAATTCTGACTATGATTCCAGCCACAGCTACACATTTCAGTGTTGTGGATTTGAAAAACGCTTTCTTTAGTATTCCTGTGCATGTTGACAGCAGATATTAGTTCGGGTTCACCCGAGGGGGACGCTCGTTCACATTCACTCGTGTGACGCAAGGGTACACTGAGGGTCCAAGTATCTGCAGTAGAGTGTTGAAAGAGCAGCTCGATACGCTCAAGTTGCCTTCCACTTGCACGTTGTTGCAATATGTTGATGATCTACTTCTAGCTGCTGATTCTGAAGATGCCTGCAAAGAGGGCACTGTGTTGCTGCTTATTCATTTAGGAGAACATGGGCATAAGGCTTCATTGAAGAAATGTCAGTATTGTCGACAGGAGGTCGCCTATTTGGGCTATATCCTATCGAAGGAGGGAAGAAGGCTGACACCTGAACGGATACAAAGCATCTCTGATAAGTCTGTTCCAAATACATAGAAGGAGGTCAGAGCTTTGATTGGCATGGCTTCATATTGTAGACAGTGGATCCTGAATTTTTTGTTGTTGATAAAAACCTATGTTGGCACTTACAAAGAAGGACATTTCTTTGCCTTTACTGTGGAACATGGATTGCCAGAACGCTTTTGATTTGCGTAAGGCTCCGTTGTGTTCGGCACCAATTTTAGGCACACCAAATTACAAAAAAGGCTTTGTTTTGTATGTGCATGAACGTGATGGATGTGCTTTAGCTGTTTTGACACAGGAACATGGGGGCAAGAATAGGCCGTGCAGCTATTTTTCCTCCACGTTAGAGCCCGGGGCGGCAATTTTCGCAGAGATCAGGAACAGGCACTCCCAGCACCCAAGGCAACCTCTGCACGTCGTGAACAGGGGTATATGGTAGTAGATTCTGCCGCTGTTGATGGATGTTCGTTGGTGAGCCACAGAGCACACAGACTAAGCGGCTATTTTGCAGGCTGCTCAACAGTGCCCTCCCTAATGTCATCTTCTGTGTGAGAATTGCTGTCATTACTTCTCCATTTGAGTGTGAGAATAAGTAAAACTCATCATTATAGTAAGGAATTCATAACACAGGGGCTGTACAAATCCTTCAGTCATCTCATCTGTCCATATTATCTTACTTTTGCCTACCTGTGCTTCCTTGAGTCCTTTTAAAAGTGATTGAATATATGTGCTGTATTCAAACACTGAGGCCCTGCAATAGTTACAAAGGCCTAATAATTGTTGCATTACCCTCACTGTCTCCTGTTTGGGAGTCTTCATGATTGCTTCTGCTCTCTAAGGTGTCACCTTTCTCTGTTCTTGAGAGATTAGCTATCCTATGCACAGGACATCTTCCTAGCAATATTGTGATTTCTCTTTGTCTGCTTTATATCCTTTCTCTGCTAGTATGGTCATTAGTTGAACTGAGTCTTTGCTGCACTTTTCTTCGGTCTCGCTGCACACCAATATATCATCTGCACACTGAATTATTGTACTCTCGAGTAGTACATTACACAGGTCCATCTGGAGGACCCTGTTAAAGATCGAGGGGAACTCAGGCAGTGGTGTGTGTTTTCCAGCGCTAGTTTCTATACAAATATGAAGTCAAATCTTAGCATTCCTCATCACTGTAAAATACTTGGCTGTGGATGCAATATTGACTAATACCGTGTCTCGATTCAGAACCAGAGGAAACTCTGCTTCAACTATATTGTTTAGGGGATGGAGATCCTGAATAAATCTCCATAACCCCCTGTTGATTTCTTGACTGGGTTCTGTAAGGAACTCATGGTGGGAACCATAAAGACAGACACAACTGATCACAGTTCAAGGGTATTTATTAAACTGTATACATGGGTGAGAAAAACGTCTAATCTAAACCTAAATCTAAGATGGCAGCAAGCAACGACCATCAAATAATAATAAGGCAGTCCTAGTGGTGTCTTGTCAAATAAAAAGGGCCTATACTAAAAAAGCTATTGCCAATCCTTACTGTTAAGTTACAAAAATAGTGTGGGATAATATTTACCAGAAAAGAAAGAAGTGTTCAGAAAATGATAAGTCAGGATGTTATAGCCGGGGGTCTCCCTTCCCCATGTTTTTAGCACGGGAAAAGGCGGGACTCTCGAGTACAGCACACTCCTGGGCTTCTCCAACACCAGGTTACAGTTCCTTTCAGCGATATCAGGACTTTCGGTGATCTAGTCTCTTTTCTACAAAGTCTCTTGCCGCCGAAGGCCTAATGTGCGAACAATAACAAAACAAAAGTTCCTTTCCATATTCTTTACGTTGGGTGATGACTCACCTCTGGACCCCCTCAACCAGTCTCTGGTCCTCTTTAATGTTAGCCTCCCTCTGTTGGGTTCACTGCAGCCTTTTATTCAAAATCCCTTCACCTGTAGTATTCACGAGTCTCAATGTCCTTTTAAACAACCTTTCACTGTGGAAATCCTTCAACTGGGTTCACTTTTGTCAACACAATGTCACAGGGTTATCATGCTTCTCCCCGCTTTGTGAAAATGTGTCTTACATAATACCACCTGATTGTAAATATTGGCCCAGGCACATTCGCATTGCACTGTAATATCGCATTGAATGAACCTGAAACAGCCTGACTATGCCGCCATTTTGAGTTATCCGCCATTTTGATTGACTCCTGCTTTCTGCCCCATGTTCAGAATTTGTGTTTTCAGCAGAACATAATGAACTTTGTGCTGTTTCATGATGTCAGCATAGATAAGAATGTTGGAGCTGCTAAGGTAGATTGTTTATCCTACACTGAAGAACCTTGGAGCTAAACAAAAGCTGTACTAATCAGTAATTTAGATACCATCTGTCCCACAGTGCCTTCTCCGTTCAAACAGAAAAGTAAAATAACAAATAGCTGAAAGTGCTCTTATGCAGAAATCCTTTTTTTCTCTCCTTGAAACTAACTGACTTTAAGCTTAAGAACAAATGATAGACAAATATAAGCAAGTAAAATGAGGAATGTTACTTTTGTGTCTTGTATTTGGAAAACATGTGAAATGTTTAATGGAAAACAACAAACTATTCAAAGATGTTTAAGCTCAAATTAGTTATGTGTATAGGCCATGAACCCTAGGTAAATGTATTATACGAAAGAGGGGCTGGACGACGTGTCCAAGACTGTGAAAAACATGTATAAATATGCGTGTATTTGAAATGTCCAGCACTCTCTCATCTCACAGTGTCTGCTTGCACACACTGCAGGGTGTTCAGAGCCAGACAGCTGTTTGTTAATAAAAAGTACAATTGTCACTTTATCCTCGTGACGGGCATATTCTATTATGTGGTAGTAAGCCTTGATATTCTTTAATCTTTCAGATGGTGCCTAAATAGGGACGCTCAGGATTGATGCCACATCGCTACAACGAAGACAAGGGCACCGAAACGGGATCGGAGAGTGATGGGGCGCCCTGAAAAGTGAGACGCGATTGCTCCGCAGTACTGCACACCCGATCCCTGGAAGATGGGCAGCGTTTAGAGGGCATCACGACGAGGGTAGTCCCATATCGAGGCTTCTTTGATGAAAATGCCAGCCACGCCGATTTGATGTCCGATCGGATCTTTGTTGGCTGAAATCAGGTGAGTCATACCCCGATTCCTAAAAGTCCTGATATTTGTTGCAAGTGTTGTTTTTGCAAAAACAAGCATAGCTAGGTAACATTGTGATTTAAATATGCCTGGGAAATTGTCATCCTGCTTTGCAGCATTTTTCCGCAAAGGAAGACAATCTTTGAAACATGGCCAACCAGCGCCACCCGCAGGGTCGCTGGTTTATCATATGTATTGTAGGTATGGCCTGGGAGCTATCGTATTTAATGATATTTGGCACAGACAGACCAAACATGTTTCAGAACTTCAACACCAGTTTATGGTAGTTTTAAAATTGCCCGCTTAGAGCATTTAGAATCTGTATTGTCGAAAAAAGGTTAGGCCTGTAGCATTTGATGCAGTTAGATATTGGAGGAAGGAAGCTATGCAGCAACTCAAAAGTAGAGAAAAGCATGCACGTAGACACATGACGAATGCTGAGAAAGCATTGTTGTATGATCAACAGAAACAGTCAGAATCCATTAGAGGTATGGACAGGGCTTTCCAACTAGATGTGCAAAAGATATATCCCTCTCAAGGTTTTCATACATCAAAAGAGTTAATCAATAAACCATTGAATGAGCACTGTTTCAACTCCACCGCCTCCTTAGGTGCCTACTCCCGTTGTTGTTCCTCTTCCTCTAGTTGTTGTTCCTCTTCCTCCTGTTGTTGTTCCCCCTCCTGCACTTGCACCTGTGCCAAGGGTTGCTGTCCCCATAATTCAGTCTGCACTGGCAGCAGTATTTCCTCCGCTGCCAATTGAACAAGATTTGTATGAACTCTCTTTGCCAGGTGGTTCTGCTCCACCTGTAAGATGAGATAGATGAAAATGGATGGCAGGCTTCATATGTGCAGAAGCAATTTCTTCCTCCATTGAAACCAATGAGTGAAGAAATGCGCATTTGCACAAGAGATGCTCTTAGGTGGATTTCGGATATTTCAATTTCTCCCATTGAAGTGCATGACACGTTTAGTCAGTATGCTCTGGCAATGCAAAGGAATGTGTTACAGGTGATGGTTGAGTATTTACAGGATGAATGTATGAAGAAAAAGGTATTTTGTCCCGCAGATGTGATGGTTATTTATAAAAGAGCATTTTCACCAAATACTGCATTGACTTCTTTGTCACTTGATTTGGCCTTACTACTTAATAGATGTTCAGATTTGCCTTCTTTACAATTGCCAATGAGGGAGGTTCCTCTGACATTTGTTCCAAAAGTAGAGATTCCTGCTGACGCTGTAGCACATTGAAGCACACTATATCTCAAAGTTTGTTCATGTCCCGTTTTCTAGACAGGAAGTGAATACCATTAAGCAATCAATTCCAGATATTAGGAAGAATCCAACAGGATTTTATAAAGAAATAGAATCTGTTTTGCATTCATCACGTTTTCACGCTGGGTGATATAGATTTGTTGTTTTCCAGGATCCTTCCTGCTGATTTGTGGAAGCAGATTGGAACTATAGATAATCAGGCAGGGATGGGTGATACATGGGATGCCTTAGTACAAGCAGATGGGGAAAGGAAAGCCGGTGAGAAACCACCACAGGTGATACTGATGTTGCCAGATAGAATAGTGACTAAATTAAAAACTCTGGTTCCTGAAAAGACAATTATATGGGATAAGCTTACGGCTTGCATGCAAGGGAAGTCAGAGGGTGCAACAAAGTATTTTAAC
The DNA here is from genome assembly GCF_040938575.1 of Ambystoma mexicanum. Lineage (NCBI taxonomy): Eukaryota > Metazoa > Chordata > Amphibia > Caudata > Ambystomatidae > Ambystoma > Ambystoma mexicanum. Next base: position 1,323,279,182 of record NC_090934.1, read on the forward strand.
AGATTTGAGCAAGTATTTTCGGATTTTAGTGGTCAAGATTTAAGTACAGAGCTAGGAAAAACATTGTTTGTTGATATGTTTGTGCGTGGATTGTTGCCTGAAATCCAATCACAGATTATGACTTCTGAGAGTGCATGGCAAGCAAAATCACAATCTGAAGTGTTACACATGGCTCAGTACTATGAGAATAGGGTAAATACAGAGAAGGAGAAGGCGGAAAAGAAGAAGGGAGACCTGAAGACTAGAGTGTTATTGCAGCAAGTAGCTAGAGGAACCAGAGGTGGGAATACACAGTTAAGGGGCCAATTTACACCACAGAGTGAAGCACAACTGGGTCCCGTACACATAAACCAGTGTGCATATTGTAGACAGGAGGGTCATTGGCGAGCACAATGCCCAATCGAGATCAAATAGCACTTATGGTGCCATGGATAGATGATCCAGAGGCTGCCCTGGGATAGTGAGTTCTGGTAGAAACCAGTTTGCACAGACCCAACAGACACCATCACAAGATAATGAGCAACAAAATGTTAATAGTGGAAATATATTTGATAATCCTTCGAATGTCTATTTTTCTGAAGACTTTATATCCGACGATGTACTGTTCAGTTAGGACAGCCCGAAGCAGGGTCTTGAACCGATACATATTCCCGTCGATCAGAAAAGGCCCTACGTTGAAATGAAGGCAGGGAATAGGGAGCATCTCTTCGATAGATACAGGAGCACAGAAGTATTCTATTGATCATCCACGGGTTCCAGATATTCCACTGTCAGGGCAGAGCAACATTTCTGAAGGGTTCTCTGGTACGCCAGTGGTTAGTCCAGTCTCTCAGCCGGTACCAATTTCACTGGGACCATTTACTGATTCTTGTCCATTTCTATTGACGACAAATTGTGGTGAAAATATGTTGGGATTGAATTTATTGAAGAAATTGAATGCTGTGATTTACTGTTCTCCAGATGGAGTGTATTTAACAATTTCGCCCCAACAAACTTTCCATTCCACAATTTTTGTCTATGCCTTTACCAATTGAATTAAATAAGGTTCCCACGTGTTTATGCGCAGTCAATGACAATGACGTTGGAATTTTACAGGTTGAGCCAGTTAAAATTGTTTTGCAACCAGGTGTTAAATTGCTGAGTATCCCGCAGTATAAGATTTCAGTTGAAGATGAACAGGCCTTGAAGAGTATTGTCTCTGATTTCATACACCGAGGTGTGATTGAAGAAATTGCGGGAGCGTGTGTAATAGCCCGATTTTACCAGTCCACAAGAAAGGGGATAATTCGATTCCTTTTTGTTTCATTTTTGATCTGCACACAATTAATAAGGTGGTCGCTCCACAGTTTCCGATTGTGCCCGATGTCACCACAATTCTGACTATGATTCCAGCCACAGCTACACATTGTAGTGTTGTGGATTTGAAAAACGCTTTCTTTAGTATTCCTGTGCATGTTGACAGCAGATATTTGTTCGCGTTCACCCGAGGGGGACGCTCGTTCACATTCACTCGTGTGACGCAAGGGTACACTGAGGGTCCAAGTATCTGCAGTAGAGTGTTGAAAGAGCAGCTCGATACGCTCAAGTTGCCTTCCACTTGCACGTTGTTGCAATATGTTGATGATCTACTTCTAGCTGCTGATTCTGAAGATGCCTGCAAAGAGGGCACTGTGTTGCTGCTTATTCATTTAGGAGAACATGGGCATAAGGCTTCATTGAAGAAATGTCAGTATTGTCGACAGGAGGTCGCCTATTTGGGCTATATCCTATCGAAGGAGGGAAGAAGGCTGACACCTGAACGGATACAAAGCATCTCTGATAAGTCTGTTCCAAATACAGAGAAGGAGGTCAGAGCTTTGATTGGCATGGCTTCATATTGTAGACAGTGGATCCTGAATTTTTTGTTGTTGATAAAAACCTATGTTGGCACTGACAAAGAAGGACATTTCTTTGCCTTTACTGTGGAACATGGATTGCCAGAACGCTTTTGATTTGCGTAAGGCTCCGTTGTGTTCGGCACCAATTTTAGGCACACCAAATTACAAAAAATGCTTTGTTTTGTATGTGCATGAACGTGATGGATGTGCTTTAGCTGTTTTGACACAGGAACATGGGGGCAAGAATAGGCGTGCAGCTATTTTTCCTCCACGTTGGAGTCCGGGGCTGCAATTTTCGCAGAGATCGGGAACAGGCACTCCCAGCACCCAAGGCAACCTCTGCACGTCGTGAACAGGGGTATATGGTAGTAGATTCTGCCGCTGTTGATGGATGTTCGTTGGTGAGCCACAGAGCACACAGACTAAGCGGCCATTTTGCAGGCTGCTCAACAGTGCCCTCCCTAATGTCATCTTCTGTGTGAGAATTGCTGTCATTACTTCTCCATTTGAGTGTGAGAATAAGTAAAACTCATCATTATAGTCAGGAATTCATAACACAGGGGCTGTACAAATCCTTCAGTCATCAAATCTGTCCATATTATCTTACTTTTGCCTACCTGTGCTTCCTTGATTCCTTTTAAAAGTGATTGAATATATGTGCTGTATTCAAACACTGAGGCCCTGCAATAGTTACAAAGGCCTAATAATTGTTGCATTTCCCTCACTGTCTCCTGTTTGGGAGTCTTCATGATTGCTTCTGCTCTCTAAGGTGTCACTTTTCTCTGTTCTTGAGAGATTAGCTATCCTATGTACAGGACATCTTCCTAGCAATATTGTAATTTCTCTTTGTCTGCTTTATATCCTTTCTCTGCTAGTATGGTCATTAGTTGAACGGAGTCTTTGCTGCACTTTTCTTCGGTCTCGCTGCACACCAATATATCATCTGCACACTGAATTATTGTACTCTCGAGTTGTACATTACACAGGTCCATCTGGAGGACCCTGGTAAAGATTGAGGGGAACTCAGGCAGTGGCGTGTGTTTTCCAGCGCTAGTTTCTCTACAAATATGAAGTCAAATCCTAGGATTCCTCATCACTGTAAAATACTTGGCTGTGGCTGCAATACTGCCTAATATCGTGTCTCGATTCAGAACCAGAGGAAACTCTGCTTCAACTATATTGTTTAGGGGATGGAGATCCTGAATAAATCTCCACAATCCCCTTTTGATTTCTTGACTGGGTTCTGTAAGGAACTCATGGTGGGAACCATAAAGACAGACACAATTGATCACAGTTCAAGGGTATTTATTAAACTGTATACATGGGTGAGAAAAACGTCTAATCTAAACCTAAATCTAAGATGGGAGCAAGCAACGACCATCAAATAATAATAAGGCAGTCCTAGTGGTGTCTTGTCAAATAAAAAGGGCCTATACTAAAAAAGCTATTGCCAATCCTTACTGTTAAGTTACAAAAATAGTGTGGGATAATATTTACCAGAAAAGAAAGAAGTGTTCAGAAAATGATAAGTCAGGATGTTATAGCCGGGGTCTCCCTTCCCCATGTTTTTAGCACGGGACAAGGCGGGACTCTCGAGTACAGCACACTCCTGGGCTTCTCCAACATCAGGTTACAGTTCCTTTCAGTGATATCAGGACTTTCGGTGATCTAGTCTCTTTTCTACAAAGTCTCTGTCATGATCCCTGCTTCCAAGGGGTCAGGACTTGCCCCACGACCTTGGAAGCAGGCCCATGACTCTGATCCCAGGAACCAGCCAGTCCCTATAGGGACCCTCTGGACCTTGTCCTGGCGCCAGTGGCGCCAGGCTCATGATGGTGACTGGTCCCGGCACAAGAAGCGCCGGGCTCATATTAGATAAGAGTGCTTGGTGGACCTACCTGTAGCAGACCATGCAGCTTACTTACCAGCAAACTGGTCTCCTGATCCTTCTCTGCCTGGAACTACTTTTACTGTCTGGGTGGAGCAGGAGCCACTCCCTGGAAGCAGAACACAGGAACTCTTCTAGAAATCTGGAACTCTTTTCTTACCTGGGTGGGGCCGTGGAAGGAGACGCCTAAGCACTACAGAAGGCTATTTAAACCACACCCGATTGGTTTCACGTGCTTCGCGTTATTCTGCATCTGCAGCAGGACGCTCACCGTGTCAGCTCCAGGAAACCTCCAGCTCCAGATCCTGTGAACACGAAATAACCTGCTGGAATCCAATCTTCAGTCTTCTTCAGTCTTCTGCAGCTTCTGCAAAACAAAGGCACAGGTTAGGCAAAAGTAAAGACAGCAAATCTACTTACCTAATCCAACGGCAGCATCCAAGGCGCCTTTTTCTGCCTTTCTCTTCCGGCATCTGACATCTGCAAAGAGAAAGAACATCGGTCAGTAATATTCAACGACAAGTTCTGCTTACCTGTGTTGCGCCTGTTCCAACTCAGCTCGCGCTGCATTCCGGCACCTGCAAGGCAAGATACATCGGTTAGTAACGCTTAGTTACAAGACTGCTTACCCGTCGCTTTCAATCTGTTCGCGCTGCACATCAGCACCTGCAAAGACAAAAGAGACATTACGGAGCATTCTCCAGCGCTAGTGCAGTCTTTCTACTTACGTGTGCCATTAGAAGGATAATCTTCATCGTCGTCCCAGCATCTGAAAAAGGAAAGGCATAGACTTTACAGACTTAAGACTTTTAAAGGAGAAGAGAACAATGCGAAAGGAACTTTAATACTTACAAGGCACGCTCGTGCATTAACGGCGTCTTCGCTCTCAGCAAATCCTCTGCTATCAAGAGGCAGAGCTCGCATCCAGTGAAGCAACTGGATCCAGCGCCCCTGCACAAGACGCAGGATGGAGAGCCCGGCATTTACCTATATAAGGTAAGCGCAATATCAACCCAGTTCCACGGGGAAAGAAAGGGCGAGAGGGGCTAGGAACTTTCCGAATCTTCCAAACACTAATACCTTGGTTTACCCTTGCAGACATCTCACTCTTCAACTTAAACTGTCGGTGGGAAGGGGGCCCAGTCCGGGAGCAAAGCGAACCCTGCGCCTAACACTGAAGACAGTATCCTCGCCAGATCAAGACCGGCGCCTCCGGGGGAACCAGGTGAGCGTTACAGAACGCGAAGCCTTACCACAAAATTCCCGCCCAGGCGCAATGGAAACCTCAGACACAGACCAGTTGGCCCAATTACTCGGGGAGTTGAGGGCGGAAGTACACGCTGCACGTCAGGAAACAAATGCCCTCAGGAGGGAGTTAGTGGTCTCCAAAGAGCGAACAGACGATGTGGCTAGACAATTGCTGCAAGCCCAAGCTGGACAAATTCCTCTACCAACCCCAAGTGGGGGCCACGCTCCTCCAGCTTCCTCGAATCCAGTACAAATCAATCTACCAGGAAATATACCTTTGGCTCCGCCCGAACGCTTTTCAGGTGATTCAAAAAGGTTTGCTGTGTTCTTCAATCAATGTCGCTTGCACTTTTTGTGCAGACCCGCCGCTTTTCCAACGGACCAGGCTAAAGTGGCCTTCGTGCTCTCTTATCTCAGTGGCAGTGCCGCAGATTGGTCCGTTCCTTTAGTGTCTCAAGATGACCCCATTCTCCATAACTTCCAGGACTTCCGAGCCAGTATGGAGAAACTGTTTGCAAGGCACTATCAGGGACAGGCCTTGGACAATGAACTTCTTTCGCTACGACAGGGCAATCAAGATCTTCTGACTTATATTGCATCATTTAACAGACTAGTGGTGGAAACCAGATGGCCGGAGGATAAGAGGATCACACTGTTTTACAGAGGTCTGCGTGGGGAATTAAAAGACGTTCTGGCTCAAGTGGTAAACCCTCCACAAGACTGTTCCGAATATATCGATCTGGTAGTGCAATTGGATCATCGACTTCAGAATCGGAAAGCCGATCGATCCAGATTTGAAACCCGACTTTTTTCAAGGCCACAAAGTTCTACGAAAGGAACTGATTCCGTGGAACCCATGCAAATAGGGGGTGTAAAAGGACCTTTAACCCAAAAGGAGAGGGAAAGGAGGAGACAACTGCAATTATGCCTCTAATGCGGAAACTCAGGGCACTTTCTTCGAGATTGTCCAGTGAAGCCCAAGAAGAAGATAGTAGGGGCGTCTGATAAAGGTACCGAGAATTCTGAGCCGGGAAACGACCTCGCCCGGCAAGTGTAGAGGTCCGCTTGCCGAGCGTTAAAACCAGTTCTTTGACCTCGCATTTCATCATGCCCATGGTCCTCGTGAGTCCTGAACAACCTAATCGTATGCATGCCATTAAAGCATACATTGACAGTGGCGCAATCGGGAATTACTTGGACTGTGAGCTGGCCGCCAGGATGAATCTGTCTCTTTGTCCAAAGACGGTGAAAGACGTCATTACCACCGTGGATGGGACGGAAATAGCTTCCGGACCCGTAACTCACACCACCATGGAAGTAACGTTAGTAAGCCAAGATGGGCATCAAGAGAAGATCGTGTTTGATGTGATCAAGGCCCCTCAGTTTCAAGTCATCTTGGGAGTTCCTTGGTTGGAGAAACACAATCCTCAAATTGATTGGCGAGCAAAGACAATACGGTTTCCAGAATGCGCTTCTACCTGCTACCCTCAGCTCTCCACCAAACTAGCTGCAACTGTTTCTGAGAGTCCGCAACTGCCTCCTGAATACCAGGAATTCCAAGATGTCTTTCGGAAAGACCAAGCTAATTCTTTGCCTCCTCACAGATCATACGACTGTCAGATAGACCTGATTCCCGGATCCACTCCTCCGTGCAGTCGGATTTATGCCCTTACTGAACCTGAAAATCTCCACCTAAGGCAATATTTGGACCAGTACCTGGCTAACGGATTCATCCGTCCTTCGAAGTCCCCGGCCTCCTCAGCTCTGTTCTTCGTGCCAAAAAAGGAGGGAGACCTAAGAACGTGTATAGACTACCGTGCCCTGAACCAGATTACAATTAAGAACAGGTATCCGTTGCCATTGATTCCAGAACTACTTGACCAAGTCAAAAACGCCTGCATATATACTAAGTTAGACCTCAGAGGAGCCTACCATTTGGTGCGAATAAAGGAGGGCGATGAATGGAAGACGGCCTTTCGTACCAAGTATGGACTGTTCGAGTATCAAGTGATGCCCTTCGGGTTGTGTAACGCACCGGCCGCATTCCAGTTCTTTATGAATGACGTGCTCCGTGAACTCATTGATGTGTGTGTAGTTGTATACATTGACGACATTCTGGTTTATTCGTCCTCTGAGGCAGAACACCGAAAACATGTAACCGCAGTACTGGAGAGGCTCCGCAAACACAAACTCTTTGCAAAATTAGAGAAGTGCGTCTTTCATGTTACGGAGGTCGAATTTCTGGGATTTATTTTGTCACCTAACGGAGTTCACATGGACTCGAGGAAAGTAGATGCAATAATCAAGTGGCCCTCACCATCATCTGTAAAAGGGGTTCAAAGTATGTTGGGCTTCGCCAACTTCTATCGCAGGTTTATTCCAGACTTTTCTCGGATAGTCCAACCCATTACAGCTCTCCTCAGAAAAAACAAACGTTTTGAATGGTCTACCGAGGCAGAACAAGCCTTTCAGGAGCTAAAGACTAAATTTACCTCAGCCCCGATTTTAAAACATCCCCGCCCGGAACTACCTTACATCGTCGAGACCGATGCCTCCAGCCTTGCTATGGGAGCAGTGCTTTCACAAAGAGATCCAGAAACCAACCAGTTGCACCCCGTTGCGTTTTGGTCTCGTAAATTATCAGCCCCAGAAATCAATTACACCATTACCGACAAGGAACTGTTGGCTATTAAGTCCGCCTTTAAGGCCTGGCGGCATTATCTCTTAGGAGCCCGACACACAGTCACTGTCATTACTGACCATCGTAATCTACAGTATCTTAAATCAGCCAAAGCTCAATCCTCCAGACAACTTCGCTGGGCATTATTTTTTGCCGAATTTGATTTTATAATCACCTACCGACCAGGCAATAAGAATGGTAAAGCGGATGCCCTCTCTCGAATCGGAGTAGAGGAACACATGGTTAACCCTGAGCTCGTACCTATTATTCCTGAACAAAGAATCCTGGGTTTGATCAGCATGCAATCCATTGAAGAAATTGAAACCCAGGTTAAACAACTTGTAACTCCAACGGACATACAAAAATGGCAGCTTCGGGGGGAAGACTTCACCGTAAAGAACGACTTATTATACTTCAAGGAACGACTTTATCTACCCTGTACCAGCTTACAAAATCATGTCATCTCTTGTTATCACGACTCCTTAATGGAAGGACACCCGGGTATGGCCAAGACCTCGGAAAAGGTCAAGCGTCACTTTTGGTGGCCATCTTGGAGAAAAGACATCAGAAACTTTGTCATGTCCTGTGGAGTGTGCGCCCAGAACAAGAGTCCTAAGGAAAAACCAGCAGGCCTCTTACAACCACTTGAAATCCCACCTCATCCCTGGCATACCCTTTCCATGGACTTTATCACCGACTTACCTCCCTGTTCCGGATACAATACAATCCTGGTAATCGTAGACTTATTTTCAAAAATGGCACATTTCATCCCACTAAAGGGGTTACCGTCGGCAGCAATCCTGGCTCGAGAATTTCTTGAAAACATCGTTCGGTTGCACGGCTTTCCTTCAGTTTTAATCTCAGACAGAGGAAGTCAATTCATCTCCCACTTCTGGCGGAGTTGCTGTCGGTTAGCTCAAATTGATGTGAGGCTTTCCACCAGTCACCACCCACAAACCGATGGTCAGACCGAAAGGACCAATCAGACTTTGGAACAGTACCTACGCTGCATGCTGCAACAGACAGGAGGAACTTGGAAGGACATCCTTTGGATAGCCGAGTACGCTTACAATAACTCAGTCCACTCTGGAACCGGAAAGACCCCGTTTTTTCTTTTGTATGGTAATCATCCTCGAACCTCTAACCTGGATCCACCTCAGGATCTTGGAACACCAGCAGTTGACCACCTACATTCAACCATCACCCAAGCCTTCAAGGAAGCTACTAGCCACCTTCAAAGGGCCAAGGAACAATACAAGAAAGGAGCAGATCAACATCGAAAGGAAGCCCCTCAATACCAAATTGGAGATCAAGTCTGGTTATCTACCAAATATTTACCCCTAAAGGGACCACGCACCTTTAACCCAAGATACCTGGGACCCTACTCTGTTACTGCCATAATAAATCCAGTAGCGGTCAAGTTGGATTTACCCCCTCGCATGAAAATGCACCCAGTCTTCCATGTTTCACTACTAAAACCCGTTCAACCGGAAACCCGATTGACTAAATCTCCTGAACCTATCCTAGTTGACGGAGAACTTGAGTTTGAAATCAAAAATATCCTGGATTCCAAGATCTCCAAATCAAAACTACACTACCTGATTGACTGGAAAGGCTACGGCCCCCAAGAAAGATCTTGGGAACCTGCAGAACATGTACACGCACCCCGTCTAATCAAGAAATTTCATCGGACATTTCCTAACAAACCAAGACCTCCGGAGAAGTCAACCTTGGGAGGGGCCTTGAGGGGGGGTGCTGTCATGATCCCTGCTTCCAAGGGGTCAGGACTTGCCCCACGACCTTGGAAGCAGGCCCATGACTCTGATCCCAGGAACCAGCCAGTCCCTATAGGGACCCTCTGGACCTTGTCCTGGCGCCAGTGGCGCCAGGCTCATGATGGTGACTGGTCCCGGCACAGGAAGCGCCGGGCTCATATTAGATAAGAGTGCTTGGTGGACCTACCTGTAGCAGACCATGCAGCTTACTTACCAGCAAACTGGTCTCCTGATCCTTCTCTGCCTGGAACTACTTTTACTGTCTGGGTGGAGCAGGAGCCACTCCCTGGAAGCAGAACACAGGAACTCTTCTAGAAATCTGGAACTCTTTTCTTACCTGGGTGGGGCCGTGGAAGGAGACGCCTAAGCACTACAGAAGGCTATTTAAACCACACCCGATTGGTTTCACGTGCTTCGCGTTATTCTGCATCTGCAGCAGGACGCTCACCGTGTCAGCTCCAGGAAACCTCCAGCTCCAGATCCTGTGAACACGAAATAACCTGCTGGAATCCAATCTTCAGTCTTCTTCAGTCTTCTGCAGCTTCTGCAAAACAAAGGCACAGGTTAGGCAAAAGTAAAGACAGCAAATCTACTTACCTAATCCAACGGCAGCATCCAAGGCGCCTTTTTCTGCCTTTCTCTTCCGGCATCTGACATCTGCAAAGAGAAAGAACATCGGTCAGTAATATTCAACGACAAGTTCTGCTTACCTGTGTTGCGCCTGTTCCAACTCAGCTCGCGCTGCATTCCGGCACCTGCAAGGCAAGATACATCGGTTAGTAACGCTTAGTTACAAGACTGCTTACCCGTCGCTTTCAATCTGTTCGCGCTGCACATCAGCACCTGCAAAGACAAAAGAGACATTACGGAGCATTCTCCAGCGCTAGTGCAGTCTTTCTACTTACGTGTGCCATTAGAAGGATAATCTTCATCGTCGTCCCAGCATCTGAAAAAGGAAAGGCATAGACTTTACAGACTTAAGACTTTTAAAGGAGAAGAGAACAATGCGAAAGGAACTTTAATACTTACAAGGCACGCTCGTGCATTAACGGCGTCTTCGCTCTCAGAAAATCCTCTGCTATCAAGAGGCAGAGCTCGCATCCAGTGAAGCAACTGGATCCAGCGCCCCTGCACAAGACGCAGGATGGAGAGCCCGGCATTTACCTATATAAGGTAAGCGCAATATCAACCCAGTTCCACGGGGAAAGAAAGGGCGAGAGGGGCTAGGAACTTTCCGAATCTTCCAAACACTAATACCTTGGTTTACCCTTGCAGACATCTCACTCTTCAACTTAAACTGTCGGTGGGAAGGGGGCCCAGTCCGGGAGCAAAGCGAACCCTGCGCCTAACACTGAAGACAGTATCCTCGCCAGATCAAGACCGGCGCCTCCGGGGGAACCAGGTGAGCGTTACAGTCTCTTGCCGCCGAAGGCCTGATGTGCCAACAATAACAAAACAAAAGTTCCTTTCCATATTCTTTACGTTGGGTGATGACTCACCTCTGGACCCCCTCAACCAGTCTCTGATCCTCTTTAATGTTAGCCTCCCTCTGTTGGGTTCACTGCAGCCTTTTATTCAAAATCCCTTCACCTGTAGTATTCACGAGTCTCAATGTCCTTTTAAACAACCTTTCACTGTGGAAATCCTTCAACTGGGTTCACTTTTGTCAACACAAATGTCACAGGTTTATCATGCTTCACCCCGCTTTGTGAAAATATGTCTTACATAATACCACCTGATTGTAAATATTGGCCCAGGCACATTCACATTGCACTGTAATATCGCATTGAATTAACCTGAAACAGCCTGACTATGCCGCCATTTTGAGTTATCCGCCATTTTGATTGACTCCTGCTTTCTGTCCCATGTTCAGAATTTGTGTTTTTGGCTTCAGCAGAACATAATGAACTTTGTGCTGTTTCATGATGTCAACATAGATAAGAATGTTGGAGCTGCTAAGGTGGATTGTTTATCCTACACTGAAGAACCTTGGAGCTAAACAAAAGCTGTACTAATCAGTAATTTAGATACCATCTGTCCCACAGTGCCTTCTCCATTCAAACAGCAAAGTAAAATAACAAATAGCTGAAAGTGCTCTTTTGCAGAAATCCTTTTTTTCTCTCCTTGAAACTAACTGACTTTAAGCTTAAGAACAAATGATAGACAAATATAAGCAAGTAAAATGAGGAATGTTACTTTTGTGTCTTGTATTTGGAAAACATGTGAAATGTTTAATGGAAAACAACAAACTATTCAAAGATGTTTAAGCTCAAATTAGTTATGTGTATAGGCCATGAACCCTAGGTAAATGTATTATACGAAAGAGGGGCTGGACGACGTGTCCAAGACTGTGAAAAACATGTATAAATATGCGTGTATTTGAAATGTCCAGCACTCTCTCATCTCACAGTGTCTGCTTGCACACACTGCAGGGTGTTCAGAGCCAGACAGCTGTTTGTTAATAAAAAGTACAATTGTCACTTTATCCTTGTGACGGGCATATTCTATTATGTGGTAGTAAGCCTTGATATTCTTTAATCTTTCAGATGGTGCCTGAATAGGGACGCTCAGGATTGATGCCACATCGCTACAACGAAGACAAGGGCACCGGAACGGGATCGGAGAGTGATGGGGCGCCCTGAAAAGTGAGACGCGATTGCTCCGCAGTACTGCACACCCGATCCCTGGAAGATGGGCAGCGTTTAGAGGGCATCACGACGAGGGTAGTCCCATATCGAGGCTTCTTTGATGAAAATGCCAGCCACGCCGATTTGATGTCCGATCGGATCTTTGTTGGCTGAAATCAGGTGAGTCATACCCCGATTCCTAAAAGTCCTGATATTTGTTGCAAGTGTTGTTTTTGCAAAAACAAGCATAGCTAGGTAACATTGTGATTTAACTATGCCTGGGAAATTGTCATCCTGCTCTGCAGCATTTTTCCGCAAAGGAAGACAATCTTTGAAACATGGCCAACCAGCGCCACCCGCAGGGTCGCTGTTTTATCATATGTATTGTAGGTATGGCCTGGGAGCTATCGTATTTAATGATATTTGGCACAGACAGACCAAACATGTTTCAGAACTTCAACACCAGTTTATGGTAGTTTTAAAATTGCCCGCTTAGAGCATTTAGAATCTGTATTGTCGAAAAAAGGTTAGGCCTGTAGCATTTGATGCAGATAGATATTGGAGGAAGGAAGCTATGCAGCAACTCAAAAGTAGAGAAAAGCATGCACGTAGACACATGACGAATGCTGAGAAAGCATTGTTGTATGATCAACAGAAACAGTCAGAATCCATTAGAGGTATGGACAGGGCTTTCCAACTAGATGTGCAAAAGATATATCCCTCTCAAGGTTTTCATACATCAAACGAGTTAATCAATAAACCATTGAATGAGCACTGTTTCAACTCCACCACCTCCTTATGTGCCTACTCCCGTTGTTGTTCCTCTTCCTCCTGTTGTTGTTCCCCCTCCTGCACTTGCACCTGTGCCAAGAGTTGCCGTCCCCATAATTCAGTCTGCACTGGCAGCAGTATTTCCTCCGCTGCCAATTGAACAAGATTTGTATGAACTCTCTTTGCCAGGTGGTTCTGCTCCACCTGTAAGATGAGATAGATGAAAATGGACGGCAGGCTTCATATGTGCAGAAGCAATTTCTTCCTCCATTGAAACCAATGAGTGAAGAAATGCGCATTTGCACAAGAGATGCTCTTAGGTGGATTTCGGATATTTCAATTTATCCCATTCAAGTGCATGACATGTTTAGTCAGTATGCTCTGGCAATGCAAAGGAATGTGTTACAGGTGATGGTTGAGTATTTACAGGATGGATGTATGAAGAAAAAGGTATGTTGTCCCGCAGATGTGATGGTTATTTATAAAAGAGCATTTTCACCAAATACTGCATTGACTTCTTTGTCACTTGATTTGGCCTTACTACTTAATAGATGTTCAGATTTGCCTTCTTTACAATTGCCAATGAGGGAGGTTCCTCTGATATTTGTTCCAAAAGTAGAGATTCCTGCTGACGCTGTAGCACATTGAAGCACACTATATCTCAAAGTTTGTTCATGTCCCGTTTTCCAGACAGGAAGTGAATACCATTAAGCAATCAATTCCAGATATTAGGAAGAATCCAACAGGATTTTATAAAGAAATAGAATCTGTTTTGCATTCATCACGTTTTCACGCTGGGTGATATAGATTTGTTGTTTTCCAGGATCCTTCCTGCTGATTTGTGGAAGCAGATTGGAACTATAGATAATCAGGCAGGGATGGGTGATACATGGGATGCCTTAGTACAAGCAGATGGGGAAAGGAAAGCCGGTGAGAAACCGCCACAGGTGATACTGATGTTGCCAGATAGAATAGTGACTAAATTAAAAACTCTGGTTCCTGAAAAGACAATTATATGGGATAAGCTTACGGCTTGCATGCAAGGGAAGTCAGAGGGTGCAACAAAGTATTTTAACAGATTTGAGCAAGTATTTTCGGATTTTAGTGGTCAAGATTTAAGTACAGAGCTAGGAAAAACATTGTTTGTTGATATGTTTGTGCGTGGATTGTTGCCTGAAATCCAATCACAGATTATGACTTCTGAGAGTGCATGGCAAGCAAAATCACAATCTGAAGTGTTACACATGGCTCAGTACTATGAGAATAGGGTAAATACAGAGAAGGAGAAGGCGGAAAAGAAGAAGGGAGACCTGAAGACTAGAGTGTCATTGCAGCAAGTAGCTAGAGGAACCGGAGGTGGGAATACACAGTTAAGGGGCCAATTTACACCACAGAGTGAAGCACAACTGGGTCCCGTACACATAAACCAGTGTGCATATTGTAGACAGGAGGGTCATTGGCGAGCACAATGCCCAATCGAGATCAAATAGCACGTATGGTGCCATGGATAGATGATCCAGAGGCCGCCCTGGGATAGTGAGTTCTGGTAGAAACCAGTTTGCACAGACCCAACAGACACCATCACAAGATAACGAGCAACAAAATGTTAATAGTGGAAATATATTTGATAATCCTTCGAATGTCTATTTTTCTGAAGACTTTATATCCGACGATGTACTGTTCAGTTAGGACAGCCCGAAGCAGGGTCTGGAACCGATACATATTCCCGTCGATCAGAAAAGGCCCTACGTTGAAATGAAGGCAGGGAATAGGGAGCATCTCTTTGATAGACACAGGAGCACAGAAGTATTCTATTGATCATCCACGGGTTCCAGATATTCCACTGTCAGGGCAGAGCAACATTTCTGAAGGGTTCGCTGGTACGCAAGTGGTTAGTCCAGTCTCTCAGCCGGTACCAATTTCACTGGGACCATTTACTGATTCTTGTCCATTTCTATTGACAACAAATTGTGGTGAAAATATGTTGGGGTTGAATTTATTGAAGAAATTGAATGCTGTGATTTACTGTTCTCCAGATGCAGTGTATTTAACAATTTCGCCCCAACAAATTTTCCGTTCCACAATTTTTGTCTATGCCTTTACCAATTGAATTAAATAAGGTTCCCACGTGTTTATGCGCAGTCAATGACAATGACGTTGGAATTTTACAGGTTGAGCCAGTTAAAATTGTTTTGAAACCAGGTGTTAAATTGCTGCGTATCCCGCAGTATAAGATTTCAGTTGAAGATGAACAGGCCTTGAAGAGTATTGTCTCTGATTTCATACACCAAGGTGTGATTGAAGAAATTGCGGGAGCGTGTGTAATAGCCCGATTTTACCAGTCCACAAGAAAGGGGATAATTCGATTGCTTTTTGTTTCATTATTAATCTGCACAGAATTCATAAGGTGGTCGCTCCACAGTTTCCGATTGTGCCCGATGTCACCACAATTCTGACTATGATTCCAGCCACAGCTACACATTTCAGTGTTGTGGATTTGAAAAACGCTTTCTTTAGTATTCCTGTGCATGTTGACAGCAGATATTAGTTCGGGTTCACCCGAGGGGGACGCTCGTTCACATTCACTCGTGTGACGCAAGGGTACACTGAGGGTCCAAGTATCTGCAGTAGAGTGTTGAAAGAGCAGCTCGATACGCTCAAGTTGCCTTCCACTTGCACGTTGTTGCAATATGTTGATGATCTACTTCTAGCTGCTGATTCTGAAGATGCCTGCAAAGAGGGCACTGTGTTGCTGCTTATTCATTTAGGAGAACATGGGCATAAGGCTTCATTGAAGAAATGTCAGTATTGTCGACAGGAGGTCGCCTATTTGGGCTATATCCTATCGAAGGAGGGAAGAAGGCTGACACCTGAACTGATACAAAGCATCTCTGATAAGTCTGTTCCAAATACACAGAAGGAGGTCAGAGCTTGGATTGGCATGGCTTCATATTGTAGACAGTGGATCCTGAATTTTTTGTTGTTGATAAAAACCTATGTTGGCACTGACAGAGAAGGACATTTCTTTGCCTTTACTGTGGAACATGGATTGCCAGAACGCTTTTGATTTGCGTAAGGCTCTGTTGTGTTTGGCACCAATTTTAGACACACCAAATTACAAAAAAGGCTTTGTTTTGTATGTGCATGAACGTGATGGATGTGCTTTAGCTGTTTTGACACAGGAACATGGGGGCAAGAATAGGCCGTGCAACTATTTTTCCTCCACGTTAGACTCTGCTGCATGCGCTTTTCCAAGATGTTTGATAGCTATAGCTGTTGCTGTGAAACAAAGTTCTTAAGCGAGGGTATGGTTTTATGTTATTCTTTAACCGTAATGGTACCCCACTCCGTAGACGTTCTATTAAACAGAACGCAGACGTAACATCTCTCATCAGCTCGACTAACAAGGTACGAGCTGATTCTATTTGCTCCGCATATCCAAATTAAGAGAGGTTGTTCATTGAATCCAGCTGAACTATTGCCTTCTCCACAAGAGACAGATTGCAGTGACAGAATGTCACATGATTGCCTCTATGTCACAGAACAAGAAACAATGGGCAGAATTGATTTAATTGATACACCTTTAAGGAATCTGGAGGGGGAGCTATTCTGTGATGGCTCCTGATTTAAACTACCGGATGGTACATCCACCGCTGCTTATGCAATCACCACATTAAAAACTGTAGTAGAGAGCAAATGAATCCCGCATAATTCTGCGCATGCTGCAGAGATTATTGCATTAACTAGAGCTTGTGAAATTTCTGAAGGGCTTAGTGAAAACACATGTACAGATAGCCAGTATGCTTTTGGGTGGTTCATAATTTTGGCCGACTAGGGGCTGAGAGGATTCTTGACATCACATGGAACAAAACCTCAACATGGAACTCTGATAGTCCAGTTGCTGTCAGCACTTAATCTTCCTACACAACTAGCAATAATGAAGTGTGCCGCACACCAGAAAGTGACAGACGATGTTGGAAAAGGAAACGTTTTTGCTGACAGAATAGCCAAACAGACTGCTACTGATCTGCACTGGAAAATGTATATGCTCGATTCAGCAAGATGGGTTACTAATACTTGTATTATGGACGAAGGGATTAGCAGTATAAAAGAACAATGGCCCACATGTTATCGCTGCTGTCATCCTGGAAGTATGTGCAGGATTACAGATCGATAAACGTTTCCACTCAGCCAGACATGCTCAGAGTGCCGGCTTTCTGGAACGCCATAATGGTATCCTAAAGAATAAAATTGCTGAAATGGCCTGACGCTTTGCCAATAGCCTTACTATCGATGCAGACAACCGCACAGTCAAAGACAGGGCTCTCCCCCTATGAGATTGTCATGGGGAGACCAGCCAATGTATGGAATGTACCAAGACCCAAACAGTTGAAAGATATTGAATACCCACTTTTGTCTGATTATTGTGACCAGTTGACTCAAAACTTGCGTTTGATTCACCAACAGGTACGAGCAGCCCTCCCTGTAAAATACGAGGGTCCAGGTCATCCACTTTGACCTGGTGAGTAGGTCCTGTTGAAAACTTTTGAGAGGGGCACCTGTCTTGCACCTCGTTGGAAGGGGCCCCATCAGATCCTTTTGGCTACGCAAACTGCAGTACGAGTTACCGGAAAGAAACACTAGATCCATGCGACACATGTGAAGAGGATTCCTTTTCCTGTGCCCTATGACAAAGGGGAGGAGAAGGGAATTGATGATTGTGACGCTCACAATGAGCCTGCTTTGATCGACACCAAGTGTGCCATGAAAATCATTCCTGAGCCTGTAGGGCCTGGGGAGATTGCTGCTTCTTCTTCATTTTCTTCTTCACCATCAATTGATCTTGTTTGTTCATATTCTTCAGGAAACGACAACGCTCTGTTCACTGATCATTCTGTATCTGGTGTTTCAAGGTACAATCTGCGACCACGGAACAGGATTTAGATTTAGGGCCAGACATTACGTTAATGTAATAGAATAGGAAAGTACAGCTAGGATTCTGCACCCACAAGAAACCCACAAGAAACCAACATTGAGCCAGTGTCTTGTCAGTTCTCTGCTGCGTACGATAACAGCCAGGGACCGGCAAAGTTACCTTCAATCAAGACAGGCCACGTGGTCAAGTGCCACCTCAGATGAACTAAAAAAGCCTAACAGTGAGGCTTCTTAACAGACGCTGAGAAACTATGCATGTGTTTGGGGCCACTCGTACTAATAAGGATACTGATTGTTTTCCTGATGATGGGCTCGTCTATCAAGGGCCATGGTCCCCTAGAACCAAATGGATACTGATCACAATAACGGCTTGTATTATAATTACATTGACACTTGTATTTTGGTATTTGGAAAGTATGCATCCACTTGATGTTCTATTGCCAACTGCAAGTGTGTTAAGACTCACCACCAAGACACTGGACTTGTGGTAATGCTGAATCAGGATTGCCTGGAGAGTAGCTGTAGAATTCTTCTTCCTATTGTAACCCTCTGCTGATCTAAAGAGGCAGACAGAGGGGTCCAATGGGTGGAAGAGGAGACTCACACCCATGGTTCACCAGGCTGCAGAGAAAACAAGAATCAGTGTCAAAACGTATATTGAACTCCAGGCATCCTTTCCACCTCCCTGAGTGCACTAACCCACCTCCGACATTCAGAGTTGATATAGTTGGAGGGAAGGGAGGGCAATAGATATTCTGGGGTCCCCAATCTAGCTCCTCCTGGGTCCTAGGATAGCAAGAAGGAGAAACAGCTAAGAAATCATAGGGTGAGGAACAGCAATAAGGACAAGAGGACAAAATCAAGATAATCTTACCAAGACATCATATGGAGGGCATGGCATAGTATTAATCCATGGGTCCAACCTATCCAGACGGCACGAGGACGCCTGATAATATCCAGAAATGAGAAGTCATACTCCACAAGATCTACCCCGGCGGAACGAGGACGCCTACTTGATGAAAGAAATGGCACACACAGCAAGCGTCTCTAGTCCCTTGTGCCACTGATTTTTTCCATGAGAAATAGAGGTTGAAGAAAGGCAGCTGGACACAGTTGGTTGGGCAGAGAAAAGATAAAGCAGTCTGTTAAGTGAATCCTAGTCTGGCAACGTGCGGGTGTAGTGAGGACAAAACTTTTAGCAAATGCAGTCCATTATGAATTCCAGTTTTGACAACGTGTGGGCTTAATGAAGGTAGAACGTTCAGAAAATGCAGTCCGTTGTAAGCTATCCAGGTCTGTTCTGTTAGTGGTGTAATAAGATAAGGGAGGCAGGCATTCTCAATCCAGGTGGCAATCGAACTCGGCAACGATGAAAAAAGAAAGGCAAGAGGGCATTTGGCAAAAGCTGTCCAAAATGAAAACTCCGGGTCAGCAACGTGAAAGGCGTTAACTATAGAGACAAGAATAGGCATGGCACAGGATGCGAAGAATACAAGAAAAAGGCAAGCTCCAAGGCAGTATCAAGAACAAAACAATACAGGGAAACGAAGGTCGGAAACACAGAAGAGCGAATCCTAACTTCAATCAGAAGCACCGGCTTCAATGCAGAGGCGGGTCTTGTACCTGGTTGAACGTCTCTTGGACATGACGTGAGAGGAATGGGCGTGCCTTCCCCGTCCTGCCGAGTGATGCATATGGAGACGTGAAAAACTGCACCATGGCAATTGATAGTGAAACAGAGCCGGCGACCGATATAGCACTGGAGAAGCAGGTAACTGGGCACAGCCTGCAGGGGAGGTACTACCGGACTTAAAACGTGAAATAGCGGGTGTGACTGCATGCCTTCGTGAGTGTTGATTCCTGACAAAGTTTCTCCACTATGTCTCCACCATATGTGCATTTGCATACTCTTCGTCCTCGATACCTCAGACACAGAGGGGGTTAGCAAAACAACACCCTCTTGATGATTATGAATGCCACACAGGCCATGCAAAACAAAACAAACTGCTGGGTCTACTCACATCTGCCACAACATGGGAAAAAGGGATTGGGTTGGTACATACATCCACTCCCTCTAACTACTGCTTGTTATGCTTTACTTAGGGCATTATTCTTTGGCAGATGGAATGATAGTGTCACTGGAAATTTTGATGGTACTAATCTCAATGAGCTTGAAAATCAGGTTTTAGCACCTCTAGGATGTTCTGTGTTTGCAAATAGGAGCAAGCTAAACATTGCTTCTACTAGGCCTTCTGATAGACTCTCCAGACCTTTTCAATCTATGATTACCTTTAAAATGGCTCCCGCAGATAATAGGGATGCCATGACTCCTTCCTATACTATTGACCATAGTCCGCACCCTGTTCCATTTTGTATACAAAGACAGGGTTCCCAGCCAGTGGGTACATTTGAGGGATATATGAATACTGCTGTACTAACCAGTGAGGATAGACCTCTGTACATAGGAGATCCTGTTTATTTCGTTTGCGGTAACAAAGCATGTCCGTGGTTGCCAAGAGACTGGAAGGGTACTTGTTATTTAGGGATACTGTTACCAGGTGTATATGTTGCCACCACTGCTGAAGTTTCTAGAACTCGTCCCAGGTGGGATGAGGATAGTGACACTCCCTCACAGATTCTGGGTGATGTTGCTAAATCCTTTGTACAATTTTGAGGACAGATAATAAACTCCCAAGATATTAGAAAATTGGCTAGGTTTTAGAGAAAACCATCAATGAAACTACTGACATCCTATACAACATGAAACTAGAGCAAAAGGCTATTAGATTAGTTACTCTTCAAAATAGGATGGTGCTAGACATCATTCTAGCTGAGCGTGGTGGCGTGTGCAAAATGGTGGGATCCATGAGTGGCGTTTTTGTCCCGATTCCTCCCCACCATATTTAAGGCAATTAAGAAATTGCACACCTTGAGTACTGAGTACACGTTCCAGAGGGAAACTGGGATATTGGCACATGGTTCTGGGACTTTTTACGAACTTGGGGCTGGAAAATATATGCAGTTCTGATGGTGATCCTTGGCATTGTAATCTTTTGCCTTTGTTGTATACTTCGGGCCTCATCACAAGTTGGTCTGTAGCCATTAAATGCAGTGGTAATGGTATTACCGCCGCATTTAAGGGCTCTAAATCGGCTGTTTTACCTCCAGCTTTTTTCTGGAGGTGAAAATCCCTGTTTTCGGCAGTATTACAGTCAGCTGTATTAGCCCGCAGTATTAGCACTGAAAATTCGCCATTGGATCCAATGGACCCAATCAGGAATAGGGATTTACCGTTAAGGCTCAACCCGTGATCCGGTGGTAATACCACTGGGCCGGTCGGTGCTAGGGCTATTACAGTCTGCGGTATTACAGCCGGGAATATAGCCCAACTTGTGATGAGGCACAGTGTCTTCCTGTCATTTGTTCCATGATAGGGGGAAGTTGCGCACAAGCGGTTGGTAAACTAGAACCTATGACACATAGGCCGGGAAAAATTACTAATGCCTTGGTAATGCAGGATATCACCATAAAAGAATGAATGGCGATCAATGTTTTTGAAGATAGCGATTCTGGATGTTCTGATGATGATACGTGATTTTCGGATGATGCTAAAGTTTGAGTAATGCTCTTGGCTTAGGCCAAAAGGAGGGTTTGTGAAAATATATTTTACATTATACCGCCTGATAGTAAATATTGGCCCAAGCACATTCGCATCGCACTGTAATATCACATTGAATGAACCTGAAACAGGCTGACTACGCCGCCATTTTGAGTTATCCGGCATTTTGATTGACTACTGCTTTCTGTCCGATGTTCAGAATTAATATTTTTGGCTTCAGCAGAACAAAATGAACTTCGTGCTTTTTCATGATGTCAACATAGATAAGAATGTTGGAGCTGCTAAGGTGGATTGTTTATCCTACACTGAGGAACCTTGGAGCTAAACAAAAGCTGTACTAATCAGTAATTTAGATACCATCTGTCCCAACAGTGCCTTCTCCGTTCAAACAGAAAAGTAAAATAACAAATAGCTGAATGTGCTCTTTTTCAAAAATCCTTGTTTTCTCTCCTTGAAACTAACTGACTTTAAGCTTAAGAACAAATTGTAGACAAATATAAGCAAATAAAATGAGGAATGTTACCTTTGTGTCTTGTATTTGGAAAACATGTGAAATGTTTAATGGAAAACAACAAACTTTTCAAAGGTGTTTAAGCATGAATAAGTTATATGGATAGGCTATGAACCCTAGGTAAATGGATTACACGAAGAAGGGCTGGACGATGTGTCCAAGACTGTGAAAAACATGTATAAATATGCATGTATTTGAAACGTCCAGCACCCTCTCATCTCACTGTATTTGCTTGCAAACACTGCGGGGTGTTGAGAGCAAGACAGCTGTTTGTTCATAAAAAGTACAATTGTCACTTTGACCTCGTGACTGGAGTATTTCTATTATGTGGTAGTAAGCCTTGATATTCTTTAATTTTTCAGCTTTGCAGGTATCTCTCAGCTGGGTTCACATTTGCCAAACAACACAGTTCACTTGGATTTTATCACAATGTGGGATTCACTTCTCTTAGCTTCCTTCTTGGCATCCCTGAGTCAGGTTCACATTGCATTAAGAGATTTGAAACATATGTGTATAAGCGCTATTCAAATAAACTGTCATACCATTTTAACATAGTTAAAAATAAAGACATTCTAGACCCCTTAGGTTCTTACCTTACCCAGGTCCGGGTCCTACCCCCCAGTCAGGCTTTCCCTTAAGCCTCCAGTCAGGCTTTTTCTCTTAAGCCCCCAGTCAGGTTTCACACAGTTCTATTATCACACATGGTTCCCCTCTGTTGGGCTCAAACTTTCCTCAGTAGCTCTTACGCCTTGGCTTCCCTCTATCGGGCTCGAGCCGCTTGGCCTTCCACTGTTTGCTGGGTCAAAGACTTTCAAATGGGAGAGAAAAGGCGGGGTGGTTAGAGCTTCTGAACATCATACAGGGTAGGATGGGGAAGACGTGTTATAAGGAAGGGGGTACCGCGTCTCACCCATTGGTGTCCCACTTCCACTGACCAAGGACCCCCCATCCAGGTGATCCTACCTCATTAGTCCACCCACAGAAACTGGATCCAAAAGCGATGGCCGTGTCCTGGCCACCTGTATGACAGATCCCCGGAGGCTAGTCAGTGTCTCACAGTACACAGCCATGTTACATGGGGCTTCTGATGGCACCAATATTCCCTGCTGAACTAAAGCGGCAACGGTCTCAAATATACCTTCATCTGCTTCTCTGGATATGGGTTAGGTACTGATTTCCTCTTAGCAAAATTGCTCCTGGCTTAAGCTTAATTTTAACTGCTTCTGCTCCACTCAATAGACCCACATAATATGGACTGCAGGTCCATAGGATGCTTGGCACCTTTTCTAAATCTTCCTGGAAAAATGACAGTTTCCTTTATACTAATGCCCTTCTCTGCAGTATTTTTCTATCCTCTACTTTGATCCAATTAGTGAGACTTACAAAAAATACTAATTCATCGTATGAATAATCTCTGAACAATTTGTCTGTCAAGTCTGTTAGTCTATATCCTTCACCAAGAGCTATTACTGCTCTCAATCCTCTTCCCTCATCATCTGCCCAATAGACAACCACCCTTTCCTCTCTGACCCCTGTTCTAGAGGGATAACCCGTCCATTTTTGTAATCCATATGTATTTCTGGCCTAAATAAATATTCATCTGTTATTCTCAATACTTTACCTCCCAGTCTAGCAAGCCAGGTTAACACAATATTTACTCTATACAAAAATACTTCTGGGTCTAAAGGAACTCATTGTAATGTTTTTTGGCCTGTAAATGCTAATATGAATTCTCTTACATTCATGTAATGTATCCCTGGAGTGGAACACACTATCCCTTTGTCAGTAAAAGATTTGGGCCTCATCACAAGGTTGACGGTCCAGTAACACTGATACCGGTAAACTTGCCGGAACTGTTGTTACCTGAACAGAAAACTACAAGGTCTGCTTGCGGGTGCCTGTCACCCCGGCGGGTCTGGCCTGCCGGGTGGAACGGCACCCGCAAGCAGACATACACGGTAGCACCGGCACCATTATCAATGGTACCAGTGCTACCAGCCTCCCCATTCCCAAATGGGAATGGGGAGTAATTTTTACTGTCACCCGGCGAAGGGGAATTACCGGGTCAAGCAAGGCCAGAATACCCCGGTACATCCCCATTGCTGGGTGCTGGTAAAACAAATGCCCCCGGCGGCAGCCGTGCCGATATTTACTGGCACGGCTACCGCCTCACTTATAATGACCCCCACTGTCATGTTACGTTTTGTCACCAAATCACATCCTAATATGTCAACTGGTGTCTGCCGAGAATACACTAGTGACATAGATATATCATGTTCTCCTATAGAAATGGGTACCTCATCAGTAAAAGAAACTAAACTCAAAGCCCCAGAGAATCCCAGCGCATTCATGGCAATGCCAGACATTGGGTACTTTCCCTCTCGAACACAGGAACGAGTCGCTCCAGTGTCTACAAGAAATGAAAATGTCTTGCCTCCTATCGTTAACCTGGCCCTTGTTTACTCTTGCGGGTCTGGTGTCACTGCTAGTACTGAACACATCAGGTCACCCTGTGGGCTTTCCTATTGTGGATATAAATTCATCCCTGTACCTGTGAAAGGATTGCCTCTTACCACGGTCAAACACCCTATCCTGGGTGTGGATGCTTGTGGGACTCCTGTATTCGCATTCCATTGTGGCACCATTGCCTGTTGTGCCTGTGCTTGCTGGGTCTGCACTTGTTGTGTTGGTATAGGTGCTTGCTGTGGTTGCCCTTGTGCCCTTGTACCCTTGTTACACTTGCATACCATGCTCGTCTCCAAATGTAGTCAGCTCTCTCCCCTCGGGTGGCTGCTAGCAGGCCTTTTATGTCGCTCGCTGCTAACGTCATTCCCGCTGTCATTCTTTCTAACTCATAAATACAATCAATCAAATAGCTTTTATTCGGCTTTACGTCATTCGCCATAAACATACAAGTTCATAAGAAACACAATAAAATCATCGGAGGTTGATAAAAAAAACATCATATGCAACACAGTACGAACAAGAATAGCATTGCGGAAATAGTAATTCATCATTGGGTTCAAAAATGAATAAATAATTCCAGTAGAAAATGGTGAACAATTAAAAAGGTCCCCCTGTTATAGTACGAGACATTGGTCCCTGGTTTCATTACCCCAGTTAAAACATGGTTGGGTTAAGGTCTTAATTCAAGCGGTTTTAAAAACTTAATTTTGACAGATTTATTGGGCCACTACACACAGCTATCAATACAATTTAGCTAGCACACCTTAAGGCAGTAGACCTGTTTTCATGGGTGTTACAAGTGGTTTTTCAAACTAGCAGCGTGCCACCGGGTAGCACTGGCCAAAGAATAAGAAGTGGTTCAAGGTTTCTCTGTTGAGACCACAGGCTGGGCAAATTTCATTTCCACTCAAAACCCATTTTTTAGATGGCGATGCCAGGTGCAATTGGTTGAGCCTAAATTTAATATACATGGTGCAGGCCAACGGGAGCCGACATAATCCAAGTAATTCTCAAAGCCCTTGGTCAGCTTGCTTGACAGATAAAAAGTACCCATCGCAAGTTTAGTGAAATCCTTAACCAGCTCAGTATCTATAAGGCTCTGTGCTTTCATTTTGGCCTTGCCTATGTCTTTTGGAGTTGCCCCCTGTGGGTTGAGCCATAGATCTACAAGCTCCAGCTTTGTCAGAGGTTTTTTGACATGCTGGAGCCAGAGCAGGGATCTACCTCTTTCTGTCTCCTTAAGATGGACAGTGGCTTCTCGGTATACCTGTAACTCAAGGACAGACCACAGTCTCAGCCAATACTGCACTGGTTTAAAAATGATCTTGCTCTCCATCGGTCTGAAACACAATTCAAGGTAAACAAGTACTATCTACCCTGCCCAAGTTCTTAATGTCCGAGTGTCTCCAAATTTGGGCCCCATACCTTGTTGCAGCCCTAGCCTGAGCTCGATACATTGTGACTGCTGGTGTAATTGGTCTTTGACCATGTGAATAAAAAAACCTTAAGATTCCCCTCCATATTTTTCCAGTGACAAGCAGAATTTTGCCATCTGTAGGGGCCAGTTCCCCTGGTCATTAAACCTCACCCCAAGGTAATCATATTGCAGTACCTGTTCCAAAGGGGTATTGTTTATGGGCATCCTATGTTTTTTGAATGGGGTGAATTTTGGCCAAAATATCAACGTTTTGGTCTTTTACATGTTGATCTCCATAAACAACTCTAAGTATATCTCTACAAAGGCCCCCATGGTGGTTGTGAGGCCCTTCGCTGAAGTGAACAGTAACACAGCGTCATCTGCAAAGAGTAAAATCGGACCCAACTTAGGGGGGGTCTTAACACTGTGACCTAACATGTCGAACCATCTCATCTATATATAACAGGAATAACAGTGGGGCGAAGATGTATCCCTGTCTGACACCTCTATTTACATCGAAAGACTGGGTTAGTTCTCCCCCTCAACCCAACCATACTGATGCATGTTATTTGAGTACAAATAGATTATAATGTGCAGCAACCCCTGCGGATCCCTCTTCTATGCAGGATTGTCCAAAGTTTAGCCCTTTAACAGTGCCAAAAGCAGTCCTGAGATCAACAAAGACTGCATGGATCTTCATCTTTCTCCGGGCCACATACTTCGACGTAATCAATTGTAGGCGGAAAGCTTAGTCCATTGTGCTAATCTTTGGTGAAAACCCAGTCTGTAGATGGTCTATGACTTTACACTGGTTGACCCACTCTTGTAGATGCGAATGGATTGTTCTAGCAAAGATTTTTCCCACCCCCATCTAGGAGGGAGATGGGTCTGAAATGTGCTGGGTCCCCCCGCCCCCTTCTTATAGATCGGGATTTTTGTCACGTTTTACCATGAAGGGGGGACACTATTCAAACTGAGGCATGTATTAAAGAGGAGCCTTGAAATGGGCGCCCATACTCCCATTTAATCTTTTATTAAATCTATAGGCAGTACATCAGGGCCGGGTAATTTCACCCACTTCTGTGTGGCTATGGCCTTACATACTTCCTCTATTTCCAGGGAAATTTAGGTTGTGTCCTCACAGCAGATTACTCTTCCAATCTTGGTCGTTTTGTCTCCCCTGCCATACAAATCCCTAAAGTAAGCCAACAGAGTGTTTGGGCTTATATCAGTCATGACCCCCACCACCCCTGCCCTTCATTTGAACCACTCACAATTTTCCAAGATGTATGTGAGTCCCCTGCTTGTACCGCTTCCTGCATTCACTCCCATTACGAGCGAACAGACCCATCTTTTTTGGATTGTAATAAGGCTTTATAAGAGGCCCTAAGTGCTCTTAACTCAGCTTCGTCCGGCCAGTGGTGTTTTTTTAAGCAGTCAATATGTCGAATTTCGCCACTCTGCAGTTCTTATCGAAACATGGCTGTGATGGTATTGCATGTTTTTAAGACCTTTTTACTTGGTTTTATAACAAAAGGTTGCATGGCCGTGACAACTTCATTGAAGGACGAGAGAATCTCAGCATCCCCCATTTCCATTGTGGCTAAGTCTTCGAGAGCAGGGAGGATTGCTTCATATATGTAGGGTTTGAATTCTCTAGTGTCAAGGTCTGGCCATTTTACCCGCTGCTTGGCTACAACCTGCAAGTACAGTGGGAAATTAGATGTGTTGAGAGAGGCCTCCCCCTGGCCACTTAGCTGTGTGAGCTTAAGTGTCACAGGCCTATGGTCACTGCCCTGGGTGCTCGTGACTTCGAAGTCAAGGGACTTCCCCATAGGTTAGCTAAAAGGAAGATATAATCAATATGAGAAGTTCCATTTGGTGATATGAAGGTAGGTTTTGGAGGCTGGTCCTTTGTGAAGCAGCCAAAGCAAGCCCTTAACCCCAGACTCAACAACCTAGAGGCACAACTAAGAGCCATAGGATGAGATCTACCCGGTGTGGGGGGAACTAAGGGTGGGATGTCCCATGCCTCATTGAAGTCACCACATGATGGAGTCGATAAAGTCTGAGACACCAAGGATGGAGTAACTAGAATCCTCTCCTTTAACAAGGCTATGTCCGCATCAAGTAATCCAAAATGTTCCTTCATTAGTGTTTCCAGCCTTTCGTACATTATGGCCATGGGCCCGAGAGGGACCCAAGCCAGGTCCCGTTCAACCCCCCCAAATTGGGTATCTGGGTTAGGGATACATTCTGTTTGGGTCCCCTTTTCAATCCCTATTTTACAGTTCTTAGAACCTTAGGGTTGTCTGCTGCAATATTTTTGCTACCTTCACAGACCTCGCAGCAGGGACCAAATCTTTAGGAGTATCCTTGATGTTTGTCCCATATGAAACTTCACCCAGATCCCGATAATGATTTGTTGTGGGAACCATGATTTTTATCTCCCCTTCTTTCACGTTCGAGGGAGGCAGGGGGGCATTTTCTCCTTCCCCCTTTCAGGTGGATGGTGGACCACCTTCCCCAAAAGGTACTGATACGCTTTTAAGTATGGGCAAGGCACCACCCATCTCATTTTGGCTTGATGGACCAGGGAGGGATGGGAGATCTTTGTTAGTTATATGCAGTTCTATCACTTGTGATCCTTTCTCACCCATAGAAATAATTGGGAGAGCAACATTTCTCCCTTCCTCCTGGTCATCAAATAGCTCCACTTCATAGGAATCCAAATAATCTTTTTGGTTTTTTTGCAGCCTAAAACTGTGAGTCTGCGCTTGGAGTGTGGGCTTAAGAACAGGGGCAATGCTTTCAGGTAGTATTTCACTAACGTCTGCGGCCCATATGCAATTGTGGGCCTCCGTGATGCTACTTCATGGGGGTTGGTTTTGCCTTGGTATTCAAGCCCTTTATTTCATGCAGGAGACCCTCAATTTCCGTAATTAAAATATCAACGTCTTTAATGGGCTCCATCAATTTGTGTGCCCTTTTATTGCTGCCACCCGGTGAAATTGGTTGTGATGCCTTCCGTTTGGACATGCTGCTAATTGAAGGAAAGGGATGGTAAAATGGGGTAGGCCAGTGGTCAAGAATTT
Source organism: Ambystoma mexicanum (assembly GCF_040938575.1). NCBI lineage: Eukaryota > Metazoa > Chordata > Amphibia > Caudata > Ambystomatidae > Ambystoma > Ambystoma mexicanum. The sequence continues at coordinate 1,323,308,091 of NC_090934.1, forward strand.
GGATACAAGTTTACAAATATTTAGGGCACAACATTAAAACATTACCTTTGAAAACACTAGAACCCACACAATACTTCCACAAAACTTCATAAAAAATTTGAGCTATTGAAATCCAATGGATTGAAATCCAACACCTCGTGGCGACTTAAACTATTATAATCCAATGGAAAAGTCCAAGTCCATAAATTTGCTAGCACCCGCTAGTGAATTACATTCCTACCCAACCCCCAACCCCCTTGTTGTGGTTGCGAGATCAATGTAACAGAAACAAGTGGGCAGGGTATTCGGTACTTATGCCAGAGAGGCACGCCCGACAGCTCAAGGAGCACTCAAAGTCCGAGGCAGCCCCTTCCCTGGGCCGTTACCTTTTGTTTCGTCTCGTCGTCCTCTCCTGTTGTCTGGGTAAGGCAAGTCCTTGTGTGTAACGTGGGAGTGGCCCTTGTGGAGGAGCTTACTGTGAGACTTGGTATTCTGAGCAGTGCTGATAGAAGCGCAGCAAGACCTGTAATAAAATGCAGAACGAGGAAATCCAATTCCAGGTAAAAATAGCTCTTCTCCAACAAGCTCAAACTCCTGCACCCTGAATCCCTGTGGGCTTCAGCCCTCGCGGGGGATAGCAGATGCTTTTGAGGAGTTGAGGGCATAGCTTAGCTACGGTGGCTTGTTGAATTGGAACAGCAGGTCTTTGCGGGCTCAAACTCCCACGCCCTTGACCCTATCATGAATTAATGTTGGAAGAAACTTTTCAATTCTCAAGGCCAGGACCTTAGACAATACTTTATTGTCAGTATTAATAAGACTGATAGGGCGGTAGCTAGATGGCAAATTGCTATCCTTCCCTTTTTTAAGAAATACCAAAATTGAAGCATGACTAGTATTCTTAGGTATCACGTCATCCTTCTGGGATGCCAAAAACATATCCTTCAATAACTCAAGGACTGAGCCTGGAAATTCTGTCAAATTCGACTGGAAGCCCATCCGGCTCCGGGACCTACCAGTATTACATTTTTGAATTGCAGCCTTCAGAACTTCAACCGTCAGTCCCACTTCCAGGAGCAAACTATCTGTATCAGAAATCTTTGGGATCTTAAGGTTAAGAAAGAAGTCCCTGCCCTTACATGAAATTCCTGACTCATTACGATACAAATCCATGTAATATTGCCTAAAAATACCATTAATCCATTTTGGATCAAATGTAACAATGCCCTCCGGACCAAAGATCGAAGTAATCGCTGCATCAGAATTATTTTTTCTTAATCTATACGCTAGCCATCTATCACATTTCTCACCCCTTTCAAAATAGGTACACCGTGAGCTATATAGGCTACGTTCCGCCCTTTCCGACAGAATATCATCCATCTCTCTTTTCAGTTTCCGTAGTTCTTTTAATTTTACAGTGTCCGTCTGGTCAAGCATCAATTCTCGAGAGATATCTCTTATTCTCAGATCAAGATCCAATCTAGTTCTCTCATCCTTTTTCCGCTTCCTGCTTGATAAGCCCAGCAAAACCCCCCGCATGGTACATTTAAATGCCTCACACACGTTCTGTAAACTTATCTCATCAGAGCGGTTCACTTCCACCAAGTGGTTTGCCTAAGAAACAATTTAGTCAAGTATATCCTCGTCGTACAAAATGGTCATTTTCCAGGAAAATGACTTACACAAATCAAATTTCGGTTTCAGATGCATTGTGATCGGAGCATGATCAGTCAACAAATTTCCAATATTACTCGAAAGATCATTCTCAGTCAATGCCCCACTAGTGAATAGCATATTCAACCTGGAAGTTCCATGTGCCCCAGAAAAGAAACTATACTCTCGCACATCAGGGTGTTCCAACCTCCAATTATCCTTTAGATTGTATTCCTCCAAAAGGGCCTTTAGAGCAAGGCGTTGATAATCTAATTTCCCATCCTGTCTATATTTACTCATATCCACAAAGGGGTCCAAAATTGTATTAAAATCACCCCCAAGTATAATACTTGGAGAATTCTAGTCTTGAATCATTTGAGAAACCAAAAGAACCATCATCCACAATAGCATATATATTGCACAGAACCATAGGTTCCCCCTGAGTCTCCAACAACAAGGCAGCCAACCTCCCTTCATTATCCGAACATTCCTTCAGAACTTTCAAGGGGGCCGTTTGACGAATAAGGATTGCAACTCCCCTAAACCTAGATGGAAAAGAAAATCCAAAAGCATGCTCAACCCATTCCTTTTCCAATCCTTTGATCTCATCACCCAATATGTGGGTCTCTTGTAAAAAGCAAATATCGACTTTCATGTCATCCAAATATTTTTTTTTTAAAAAAAATGTATTTGATTGTTAATCCCGTTAACATTCCAAGATACCACACACAAATCTCCACCAGGTTTCCCAATTATTTTCCCCGCCATTCTCTCACTGTCGCTACAAAGAACTAGTCTCAAAAATAAACAGAATACACAAAAAATCCACCCTCTTAAGAAATAATTGAAATCTAAATCCTCCAATCTATCTGACAACATCTTGAATGAGTTTGATGATTCTTCTAATACAATTCATGACACCATAGACTGGTCCATGGATGTTTCCCTTCATAGCACAGAGGTTAAAAAGGAACTAACTACTAAATGTTTGGGACAGATAACCGAACATCAAGCATCCTGCTAACACAAAGCCATTGAATGAATATAGTATACAAGCATTCCCTTTTCTATTACCTTTTAACTATCTAATTCACATGGTTAATAAACAGCTACGCAGATTAAGGGCCTCATCACAAGTTGGGTGGTATACCAGCTGTAATACCACCCGACTGTAATAGCCTTAGCACTCACAGGTCCGGTGGTATTACCGCTGGATCACGAGTTGGGCGCTAACTGTAAATCTCCATTCCTTATTGGGTCCATTGGATCCAATGGGGCATTTTCAGTGCTAATACTGCGGGCTAATACAGCCAGTGGCAATACCACCGAAAACAGGGTGCTAAATGGGATTTTCACCTCCAGAAAAAAAGCTGGAGGTAAAACAGCCCATTTAGCGCCCAACTCGTGATAGGGCCAGTCCTTAAATGCAGCAGTAATACTGTTACCGCAACATTTAAGGGCTACAGCCCAACTCGTGATGAAGCCCTAAATAATTTACCTTCATTAACGGTCATTGGTCCCATGCACAAATTCCCTAAGAGCTGCACTTTTGTAGGATATCTGTTCTAAAGAATTGGAAACAACAAGCCATCTTTTGACACATGTTGTGAGTTATATCCTAAGTATTGTTTGAGCTACAAACAAGTGTAGAAGCTATTCAGGGGATCTCGACAGATCAGTTTTGGTTCATGTTATGTCAATTAACCGCTGTTTTACATTGTTTACCGTCTTTGGAATCAGATTGAATTATTAATTAATATCAGAATGAATTGTTCTTTGTCACTTCTAATTGAGTCCTTTGGAAAGCATCATTGTCACTTTGAACTAACGCCTGCTTTTTGCAGGCGTTAAAATCCAACCCGCAAAGGGACCAGGGTGCTAATTACGGTACCGCAATTTGCGGTACCGTAATTAGCGCCTTCCCCATTCCCATTATGGCCTATGGGGCAAAAATGGGAATGGGGAAGGGCAATGGAGGAAGGAGGAATTACCGCCCGCCAACCTTGGAATAGGGCGGTAATTCCCCTTTCCTCCAAGGCGGTACCGGTAAATTACCGGCATGAACCATGGCGCTTATAGCGCCATGGTTTACCGCCTACCGTGTAATGAGGCCCATAGACTTCAATGTGTATTAATTCTTGATTGTATTTAAATTTTACTTGAAAGATAGGCATAATTTGCACCTTTCATTATATATTGTATTTTGTATGTTAAATTCTGTACTCTATTGTGTTTATAGTATGATGGTTTGTTTACTTTAAACCAATACACTTGAATAAAAAAGCTCTGGTAATATTGCAAAAGGGTAAACGTCGCAGCCGAGGCGGATTGCATTGCAACAACAGCTGCAAAATATGAGAATGTGCTGAGGGTCAAAACAAAGAAACAAGTGAACTACTAAGAAAAAATGCAGATGGCAGCACCAGAGCTCTTCAAATCCTTGAATAAGCCTTCATTGAGTTACACCGCCCTTTGATATGCCTTGCCGGTGTTGCTCTAACCGCCTCAATGTGGGCAACAGTTATGTTCTGCTTTGAATCCAGCTCAAAGAGTTACTCAAAAGGTAACTGAGTGCTAATCACTCAAAGAGTTATCTACAATTGTTAGGGAGATTTATAATTTTTATGCTTCATCCCCTCTCCTAGTGAGACCTTTTTCTGAAATCCTGAATGAGTGCAGCCTTCCTCCACTCATTCATTCTTATGGGCTCTGTCTTTTGGAACTCTATTCTTTGTATTGTACCTATCGTGTGAAGTATATTTCCACCATAACTCTTAAAGGCATCTGTATTTTACTATTGCAGCACACAGCTCCTTATGGGCAGTGTTGCTGGGGACCCCTAGGGTCCTCCTTTAAGATAATATTTCTTTATCCTATAGTAACTACAGTTCTTAAGGATAGAGAGATGCTTAGTATCTCTCCTAAAGCTTTATAGTCTGAGCGACTTGCACACACCACCTTATGTGGAGTGCCAAAGGCATACCTAGTATCCCACTTCTCTTTGCTCCTGTGACTTTTTAGTCACATAGACAATCTCCTAGTTATGGCTGGTGGCAGTGGACGTGTTCTTCCAACTATCGTTTAATTTTTCGACCGCAGGCTATGTCCATAGCCCCGGTATTGCACAATAGAGGCACCCAAGTACTAACCTGGGGCCTCCCTTCTTTTTTCACCATTAATAGCATGGTTGTTCTTTGTCAGCCCTTTTTCTACCATTCTGGGAGGGGGAGGCCTGTGTGTGAGTTTTGCCTTTGGCGGGAACCCTTGGGTGTCCCTGCCTAGGCTCCAGAGTGTCTGGGCAGGCAGGAAGTGGGGGGGAGGAGCTTTCCACCCCCTGTCCTTTGTTTGCCAGAGTGCCTGAATGGGACCAGCTACCACTGAGGGTCTGGTTGTCCTCATTGGACAGCCAAACGCCACTTTCTGTAAACTGCTGAGGAAGATTGCAGAGGAATGAGTGCTGGAACTGTATAAAAGTTGAGGCTCCTGGAGTAAAAATCAAGTTGATTGCTGGAAGCTGACGTAACCGAAGAAGAAGACCACCAGAGATGCATGTAGACCCTTTGCAACGCTATGAAGCGACCACTGCTGTCCTGACCATGTTTTCTGTGCAACAGAGGAACTCCAAAAAGGACAACTCCTTTCTTTTGACTGATGAGAACAACCAGTCTCAGGACGAACTTTGATTTGAGCTATCTCCCGAGGTCCAGTGGGTTTCCAGAGCTGCAGAATCCCAATACCAGGAGACCTGCTGCCCATTTCGAGTGCATCATTGTGCAAAGGCCGAATCCACCCAAGTCTTTGCTGAGCCCTCAAGGATACTCCAGAGACACAATCTAACTCATCCAGATCCCTTTTTTCAGAGTGTGGGACTGCAGGAACTGAAGAAGATTGACCGGGCAAATCACGTCCTTTATTGTTGCTGCAGAAAAGGTGCCAAAATGGTAGAGTGACCAAAGAAGTTGAGGAAAGTGGTGCCAGAGGTCCTCCCTCGAGACTGCTGCCGAGAGATCCCGTTCATTGATCTGCCTTTCGTCATCAGACCAAGAAATCCGTAGGATGTGGAAGGACAGAAGGTGTACCGAAGGGTGGATTCCTTGGCTACAGAAAAAAGGGCTGGTCTTAACGGCCGAGTGATCCAAATTATTATAAGCAAATTCAGCCACTGGTATTAAAAGGGACCAATCGTCCTGGACCTTGGTAGTGAAGCAACAGAGATATTGTTCCAAGGTTTGGTTAACACGCTCTATAGCTCTGTTGGTTTGGGGATGATAACCTGAGGAGAGGGCACGTTGAATTCCTAGTATCCGACAAAGGTGTTTCCAGAACTGAGAAATGTATTGAGGCCCTCTGTCCGATATGATCTTGGAAGGAAGTCCATGTAGTCGGAATATGTGTTCCAGGAAAATTCCAGCATGTTCTGACGAGGATGGCAGTTTATACAGGGATGTAAAATGAGCCATATGAGTGAACAAGTCAATGGTGACCATGATGGTTGTGTATCCCCTGGAAGGTGGTAATTCTACAATGAAGTCCGTAGCTATGAATTCCCAAGGCCTTGTTGGTAGTGGAGGTTGCTGTAGTAGACCCGCCAGTCTTTTGTTGTCGTGTTTGTTTTGATTACAGACAGAGCATGCCTGAACGTACAGTTGTACGTCAGCTTTCATTCCGGGCCACCAAAATTGCCTTTGTGTTAGTCGAAGGGTATGGGTAATACCACAATGTCCGGAGTAAAGGGTATCGTGACAGAGGTTTATTATCCTTTGTTGTAGTTTTTGTGTTGGAATGACCAAGGCGTTATCTTTGAACAAGTATCCATTTTTAGTCTTCAAATTCCACTGGTTCTTGCTTGAGATGTCTTTCCAGAGCTCAGAGGATTGAGGTTGCATGCGAACTTCATCTAGAAGACTGATTGCCTGAGCTACAGATATTGTATGGGGAATCATCTTAGGAAATGTTCGGTCTTCAGGGGGTTCATAGTCAGGATGCCGAGACAGGGCGTCAGCGATTATATTTTGTGTTCCAGGAACATGGTGAATCTGGAACTGGTATTGGGCAAAGAAGAAGGCCCAATTGGCCTGACAGCTGTTCCTGCATTCCAGGGCCTGTAATACCTGGAGATTTCGATGGTCCGTGTGATCCTGGACAGGATGTTTAGCTCCTAGAAGTAAATGACGCCACTCGGTGAAGGCTTGGCGGATGGCTAGCAGTTCCTTTTCTAAAACCGAGTAATGAGTTTCACTGGGGTCAATGTCCGTGAAAGATAGGCAATAGGATGTTCCAGTCCGTCATCGAGTTCCTGTTTCAAAACTGCTCCGATGGCATAGTTAGAGGCGTCTGTTTCCACTAGGAAGGGTCGATTTATATCAGGTTGAGCCAGGATGGGGACTTGTGTAAACTCTGTTTTCAAGCGTTGGAAGGCCTTCTTCTGGACTGATGTCCAATGAAAGGGAGTATCTTTCTTCAACAAGGCAATAATCGGTTGAACAATCTTGGAGAAGGATGGTATGAACATCCGATAGAAATTAGCTAGGCCCAGGAAAGACTGGATCTGTTTTACGGTGGTCGGAGTTGGTCAGGATAGTATGGCCTTAACCTTGGATTGATCCATTCCTATGCCGTCCGGGCTAAGGACAAATCCTAGATAGTGAACAGTGGAAACATGAAAAAGGCACTTCTCGGGTTTTGCTAGGAGCTTGTGTTCACGAAGCCGTTGTAATACTGCCTTTACATGTCCTTCATGCTTGAGAGGATCCTTAGAGAATATCAAAATATCGTTCAGGTAGACGATTATGAAAAGAAACAGCATTTCCGAAAACACCCGATCCATAAAGCGTTGGAAGATCGCCGGAGCATTAGCGAGTCCAAAGGGCATGACCAAGGATTCATAATGACCAAAGGGAGTTCTGAAGGCTGTCTTCCATTCGTCTCCTTCCCTAATATGGATCAGATGGTAGGCACCCCTAAGATCCAATTTGGTGAATATTACGGCTCCTCTTACGGCTTGCAGGATATCTGAGATCAAGGGTAATGGATAACGATCTTTAAGGGTGCACTGATTTAGACCTTGATAATGAAGACAAGGTCTGAGCTCCTTGGTGTCTTTCTTATAAACAAAAAATAGTGAAGCTCCGGCTGGAGACTTGGATGGGCATATGGTGCCGTTTTCTAGGTTAGTATCTAGGTATTCACAAAGGGCCTTTTTCTTGGGTTCAGACAGAATAAACATCCTTCCAAAGGGAATCACAGCTGAAGGTTCGGTTTCAATAGCACAGTCTTCCGGTCTAGGGGGTGGTAAGGCTTGGACAATAGCAGAAGAGAACACATCGACGTATTCCTGGTAGGCTTAAGGAACCTGGACGATGTTGGAGACCATAAGAGGACCTTGCTGGGTTGTTGAACGTTCTTCCGATGGTGTTGGAGAAAGATCCAGGAGTAGACAATGAGACATGCAAAATTCGGATCCTAGGAACAGGGAACCTGCTGTCCAATTGATGTATGGATTGTGTTTTTGTAGCCAGGGCATTCCCAATACCATTGGGTAATGGGCAGATTTTATGTCAAACTTTATCTTCTCTCGATGATGGTTTATTGCAAGCTCGATTTCCTTGGTCTGAAGGGTTATAGTTCCAGAAGAGAGGGGTCTCCCATCAATTGCTTCTATGGGTTGCAAGGTGTTCTGGGATTCGTAGGGAATATGATGTTTAAGGACCCATTCTTGATCTATGAATATTCCCATGGCCCCACAGTCCACTAATGCCAGAATGGGGTAGGTTTGCTTCTTGGATGGCGATAGAAAGGCCTGTAAAATTACCAGAGAGTTTTGTCCAGGAGAGTTCAAGGATGGTATAGATGTGGAGCCTACATCTCTCTCCCGAAACTGAGCTCCATCTAGGATCAGGAGCTGGCGTTTCCCTAACGCCGCGGAGGGGCTATTGGACATTCTCTGACTAAATGCTTGTCCGAGGCACAGTACATGCATAAGCCAGTATGGATCCTTTGCAACCTTTCTTGGGGGGATATGGGTCCACGGAAGGCCCCTAGTTGCATGGGTTCAGGTTCGTTTGTAGGAACAGAAGTATCTTCGGATTTCGAGGAGGTCTCTAAGGGGTTCTTCTGGAGGGGTGACTTGGTCTTCCTTTTCTCTGCCTTCCTTTCCTGGATGAGAAAATCAATCTGTAGAGCAAGATCCATAAGTGCCTGGTAAGAACTTGGATGTGCCACCCTGGCTAATTCATCCTTGATATCTTCATTTAGCCCTCTTCGAAAGAGAGTGAAGCAAGCTTCAGGAGGCCATCCCGCTTCTTTAGCCAGTTGCTTGAATCGAGTCACATAAGTGAGCATGTCCTGAGAGCCTTGCTGGAAATCAAGTAAACGTTCTTGAGCACTAAAGACCTGTTCTGGGTGGTCAAACATGGTTTTAAGTGCTTGAATGAATCTGTCATAATCATCCAAGAGGGCATCTCCAGAATTAACTAATGGTGTGGCCCAGGCTAATGCATTCCTGGAAAGGTGTGAAATAATAAAGCCCACTTTAGCCCTGGGGGTGGAGAAATAATAAGGTTTAAAGGTAAGGTGGACCAAACAAGAATCCAGGAATCCACGGAGGGTTTTTGCAGAGCCATCATATTTCTCAACAATGCCGCCCAATAGCACACTGTCTTTTGTGGCAGAGTCACGGGATAGCACCAATTGCTTTAACGCGTCGTTCTCAGCTTTCAGGTTCTGCACTTCGGTCGTTAGTTCCTGCATGCCGCGCATAAGATCCTGGATGGCCGCCTCCATGTCTGTATCGACTTCGGTCAGGTGGCATCTCAATCTGTCACAGGTTTCCCCCTTTCTCACCTGTTTTCTGATGACTTCTTTGGGAGGAGTCTTCTTTCGTATGGCTCGGGTCTTATACAAGCCCGCTCGGCCGTCCTCGGCTTGCAGTGTTCGTTCAGCTTCGATGTCCGGGATCAAGGGAAACTCCAGGAAATTCAGAAAAAGGATATGGAGCATGCGGAGGTGGTGCAGGGATCCCGGGAAGGGCTGGATAAGAAGGTGGGAAGGTAGATTGGAAGAAGGGGTTCCAGGAACCAGGAAACAACAGAATAATACAAGGGAGAGTACGGAGAACACATCCAGTCACAGCTAACAGTAGCGTTGAGATGCGCGGGGCTGCAGGAGTGTGGCCTCTTTATAGAGTACGCTGCATAGAACTTGAAGACTGGTGAGCAGCGTTCTGAGCTTGCAGCCATGTTGGTAGTATAATGGAGTGTAATCCCCGACGTGTCAGGGACCAGGAGACCCAGAAAGGGCGAGTTCGATGGTTCATGACATTGGGTGAGAAATCATTACCTCATAAGCTGAGACTCTCTGGGATGTCAATGCAACCTTCGGTTTCTCTAAAATGGCAAACAAGGCATGCTCCGCTAAACGGTCATAGAGCAGGCCATGACAATACTTGTGGACTTCCCAATTGCAAACGCGGTCGCTGCCAAAGTTTTTTCGCAAGGAAAGTGTCCTCTCATAACTGGGTCTAAAATCCCACTGTAATATGACAACGGTTTATACCCCAATGGGGTCCTTTGGGTCATCTCTGCTGTCATTACTGACCCATTTAGGTGTGAAAATAAATAAAATCACTCGCTATCATTTGGAATCCCTAAGACTGGGGCTGTACAAATTACTCTTTTTAGTTCATCAAATCTGTCCTCCATTTCTTTGGTCCATTCTAGTTTTGTTTTACAAACTTGTGCTTTCTTTAATGCTTGCATAAGTGGTCTTGTGTATATGCTGTAATCATACACCCAGGCTCTAACATAATTGCACAAACCCTGAAACTGTTGCATCTGTCTCACTTTGTTTGGTTTTGATGTTTTCACGATTGCCTCAGCTCCCTCAGGTGTCACTTTCTTTCCTTCATGTGAAATTAACTGACCTGTGTATAACACCTCTTTCTTGACAATACTGTAATTTCTCCTTGTCCACCTTATATCCTTTGTCTGCTAAAATAGTGACCAGTTGAATAGAGTCCTGCCTACACTCATCCGCTGTTTTACTGCAAATGAATAGGTCTCATCAGTGCTGAAATATACCTTCATCAGCTTCTCGAGAGATGGAGTACTGTTTTGCTCGGAGTAAAATTACTCCGGGCTTATGTTTTATTTTAACCTTCCCTATTCCCTTTAATAAGCCTATGTCATAGGGGCCTGTGGTTCATACAGCACTCAGCACCTTTTCAAGATCCTCCTGAAAAAATGATGGTCGTTGCTGCATTATTGCCATTCTTTGTGGGACTTGCCTCTTTTCTATCCTTATCTAGTATGTAATGCCCATAAAGAACACCACTTCCTCATCGCTTCTGTCCTCCCTGAACATATCATCATCGGTAATGTCAGTCAGTCTGTACCCCTCCTCAAGAGCTATCATTGTTCTCCAACCATAGGTATTTGGGGTCCAAACAAAAACTCATCAGGTATCCTTACAATCTTCCCTACAAGGCCAGGTAGTCATGTCAACAAAATGCTTCCTCCATATGGAAAAATCACTGGATCAACTGGAACGCCTCGCAGAGCCACTTGCCCTGTGAACGCAAGTATGAATTCTCCCACGTTTTTTATAGTGTATCGCTGGAGTGGAGCACACTATTCCTTGATCAGTAAATGAAATCGTCATGTTAAGTTTTGTCATTAAATCTCTTCCTAAGATGTTAAACTGGTGTCCTTCGTGACTATAACAAAGGAACAGACATGTCACATTCTCCTATGGAGACCGGTAATTTAAGTAAAAGGAACTCGGCTCGTAGCTCCAGAGAACCCTTGAGCCTTCATGGCAATACCTGACATTGGATATTTTACCTCTCGTATACACAAACTAGTTGCTCCAGTGTCTACATGAAAAGAAAAAGATTTGCCTCCTATCGTCACATCGACTCTTGGTTAGTTAGTTGTCACAGATAGTACTGAACACATCAAGTCACCCTGTGAGCTGTCCTATTGTGGGTACAGGCTCATCCCCATTCCTGTGAAAGGATTTCCTCCTACCACAGTGACACCTCCTATTCTAGGCGTCAATACTTGTCCTGTATTCCCATACTGCTGTGTTTGTATAGGTGCTTGTTGCGACTGCCATTGTGGTGGATTAATTTGTACTTGTCCCTGCTGTGGCACCTGCTGTACTTGCAGTGCTTGTGCCTGATAAGATGTGTGATCTTGGGCAAAGCCCTCTCTGGTCTGTGTGCTGTATGGCGGGAGAATAAGCTGTCCCCCCTCTCGAAAACTGGCCATTTTGTACATTCCCTCGGCTCTCACATACACGTGCAATATGCCCTGTCATTCTACAGTTCCAACATACTGGGGGAACCCTTCTGATAATCCCTCCTTGGTTATATCCTCCCTGAGCACTATGGTTCTCGTTCTGTCCATTGTTAAACCCACCGTGGTTATTCTGAAATCCGCCTCCTATAACACATACCTCTGCCTCGTGGCATAAACCCATACTCACCTTGGTCCATCGGGTGTGGATTATTTGCCTGTGATGTACCCATTGGTTCCTGCATTCCAATTTCTTCTCCGCTTGTCAATACCGCCGATTCCATGGCAAATTTTGACAACTTTTACTCTTTTACTGAACCAACTTGGCTTCCTCAATATTCCTATTTTCATCTTTCTTTTTGTTCTTCTCTTGTAATAACTGGCAATGGTGTACTATTGTCAACTGTATCTCAGCCCATGGCTTCGCTCCCATCCGCACTTGTTTTTTCATCTGTCTTTGTACTGGCTCAGGCAACCCCTGACATAAAATATGGTAAAACAATGCCACTGTCTTTTACCACAGCTGTCGAGTTTCAAGCTGCCATTTCTCCTGAATGTCCTGAATGTAAGCAATAGGGTCTTCATCTTCTTTCATTTGACATGTCTTAATTGCACCCACATCCGATGTGTCAGGATACTTTACCCTAAGAGACCTCCAAACATCTGCCCTACAATTATTGAATGGCGCTCCATCATGCACTGTGTTTTGTGCAGTCAAACTTGAATATCCTGCTATTCTCCATATGTCATCAGCCCTCTCTCCAAGAATGGCTGCCAGAAGACCTTTTATGTCGTCTATGGCCAGCGTATTTCCTCCTGTCATTTTCTCTAATTCATGTATCCATTTCCCAGCCCCTGAAGTAAAACTATGGAATTTACATTTTAAGTTATCCTTGTCCGTCTGTGGCCATGGAATATATTGCGGTCTTTCTGCCCCTCTTTTCTAACAAGGGGAACTGTGTGAATCCCATCCCATAGTCAGATCCCACTTTTAGTCTATCCATGGCAGGGATATGTGTCCCTGTCTGTCTTCTTGTCTGTAATGACCTTAATCTGCTTACATATGGTGGATACTCTCCCTTCTCACTATGTGACCATCCTCTGGGACGCTCAGGATATGCTATTGGATCTTGCATTCTATTTTTAGGCTGTTCCAGATCGGACCATCTCACTTCCTTATCCATTTGTGGGCTTCCTTCAGGGGCTCACACTCTCCCTCCTTCTGCCCCAAGACCAGACTCTCTTTCCTCGTCCAACCTGTCTAGACCCCAACTAGTATGACTAACACCCTCTTCACCTCTGTCTAAGTTCAATTTGCTCAAAGACAATCCTCGACGCTCATCACTAAACAGGTTTTCTTCCTCACTTTCTGATTGAGGTACTGGGGATTGATCATCGTTCCTTTGAGTTCCATACTCGCTGTGGCCTTATCACCTTAATTGCTGATAGACCTTATCGATCCTTTTTCCAATGCTTTCCAAATCATCTCTTTTTTCTTCAAGCGCTACTCTAGCTGCTGCTGGCGTTACTTTCTTTATCGGAAGAATCTCTTCCACTCTATCCCATCGTATTTCTGGGCTCTGCGTCATTTGTTCTTTACGGATAAGACTGGCATTGCAATCTCGATGTCTCCTTTTTCGCTCTATTTCTTCATCTACCTCCCGTCGCCTTCTCGCATCTCTTCTAACTCTTTCTTCCTCCTGCCTTTGTTCTCCCCCCCTTACTTCTTCCCTTCGTTCCTCTTCTTCTGTGCAACCTTTTGGTCCTTAATCTTTGTGTTTCTTCCTCTTCTCTTTTTCTTTCCTTCCTATCTCTCTCTTCTATCACTCTGTCTATTATTGTAATTTCATTGTTCTTCTGCCCGTTTTGGTCTTTTTCCTGTTCCTCCCGATATATCTGTTCTCGCCACTCCCTGCTTTTTCTTCTTTGCGCATCTTCCTTTAAACTCCTCTCTCGTTCCTTATCCTTAATTTCTTGTTCGTCCTTATCATCTCTTTGCCTAACTTCCTCGATCATTTTCCCATCTATCTTAAGTAATATCTGTCCTCCCATGCATTCGTTTTGTACGAGAGCTACCTCATCAGCCTTATTTTTTTATCTTTTCCATCTCTTGATTTCTCCATCTATATCTGTTGACAAAATCTTCCTTCCTTTTATTCTCTTCCGGACTATCGTCAGTACTGTAAGCGGGGGGTTCATATATCTGATTACTATACCCCGTTGTTGCTTTAAATTCTTTAAAGGATACACTCCTATCTCTTCCGTAGCAAACGTCTTTGCTTCAGGCAAGGTAAGGGGAGCTGAGGGCTCAACGCCTTCCCCCTTACGCTGATTAAGCATCCACTCCTCAGGTGGCGGCTCATCTCTTTCCTCTTGGTACATCTTCCAAAGTTCTAAAATTGCTAATCTTTTCTCTAATTTCTTTCCTGTGTATGCAGCATGCAAGTATGTGGTCATGTGTTGCAATACCGCACTTGACAATGATCCCCCTTGTGGCCATGGCATGAACATTTACTCATTCTGCACTATACTGTTTGAGCTTGGGTTCATGTTTTGGAAGTGTCCTGCATAGGTGCATGAGAGGAGTGTCCTCCATAATGACAAGTCTTAATTGACTGTCAATACTTACCAGATCGTTAAATAAACTTTTTTACCTTAACTTTAAATCACCCCTTTTAAAGTTTTAAAACAAATATGAGCAAGAACCATCAATCGCTGCTCAATCCTCTTATTTCAATGACCTATCTATTCTTTTGATTGGCGCCAATCGTTTTGCTACACTTATCTTTAATTCCTGTTACTTCTTCACAATTCTATTGCTCCTCGATACTTTATTTAACAAACAACATTTAGACTATGCTGACATTTACACATTATAAAACACTGTGATCACCTTCCCACTTATATAGCTCATGTATAAATACAGAGTACTCTTCTTTCGCCTATACTTTATCCTGTACAGGGTTTGAGACATCACCTTACGTGGTCCTGACCTGTGCATTTTTCTCTATTTCTACTCCCGTTGGAGTTTGATATGTCTCTTTCTAATTCCCTTGAATTGGGACTCCTAGGCGGTCTCTCTTATTTTTACAATATTTCCCGTTACTCAAAATTATCACAATCCCATACCCTTTTTTGCCATTCCCCTTAGTATACTTGCCAATCATTAATCGACTCAAGGCCTTCGGTATCGACTCCTCCTCCAATGCGACCACTTCACCTTCCATCCGCTGGGCGCCTGTGGAAACCAGGCAGGGATTTCTTAAAAGGGGGACCTGCCCACCCTCTCGGTTCTTCTTGCAGGTTTATTTCTATCGGCCGCTCTCCACAGGAAAGTCCCCGATCTTCCAGCTAATGGCAGAGGATGCTCGAGTGTCCGAAACTCTGGAGCTAAACAAGTTTGGATCTTTAAACCATCCGCACAGCTACCACGTGAGATTAGGGCCCTTTAGGAACATGCATATGTAATGGATGGGATCACACAGATTAAATAACCGAACCAACTCAGTAAGATGGCAAAGTACTGTTTTATTAACAAGTATCTAAAACAGGGAGTTTACAACGAACATCAACAGACGTACATTAAATTTCTCTCAGCGAATTTCACACAAATCATATCTTATATCAGAAATACGTCAGAGGTGACGTCATACTACGTGACAATAATGAAAAACCTATCAAGGGTTCGGATTGAGTAAGGGTAACATCTAAGTATACTTTTCTATAAGGACTAGGATTGTGATTGGCTGCCCACTGTCAGGTGGACAACATATGCCTACCTCTAAAACATGTAATCTTCAGAAACATTAGATACACCATTTTTCATTGGTTTGCAAACTATAAGGTCCTTTGTTACATGGATTCCTACAATTGGTTAGCATGTTTGTGCCAGTCTGGAACATTTGGTTCACTTAGGAGCACGTACGCCCAGACCCAGGTGCAAGGAAATCAGGCATGACGCTACCTCCCCACCCAATTAGCCCAGCATCTCTCATCGCCCATGCCTTCTGCCATGAAGATTGTCTTGAACTTGGCCTTGCAAAGTATCCTTGTCTCTCAGAATACATGGGAGTGGGAGCACTCACTATCTTGTTTGGGACTGCAAGTTCGGAATCGATTTTCATTCTTGGCTCACGTGACTAGAGACCACGATTTGGTCCATTTTGCAGGTTTTAAATGGTTTAAATAAATGAATTAAACTTGGCACTCTTGGTGTTCTTCCTTTGCACCTTAACAGGGATGATTCATCCTCTGGACGTTCGCTCATTTCTCGAATAGATAGCTGACCTGGGCTGCTTCAGTCTTGACTCCAGGCCAGACAGCCTCGTCTTGCAGCTCCACGATTCTGCTTATTCTTGCTGCGACACAGCTTTCCCTTCCCGCTTCATGGGTCCTGGCTTACTAAATTCATGATACCGATGTCCAGCTTCTATACAATGGCGGTCTCGCCTGCATTCTGTTCACTGCGTATAGCCAGCTTTTATGATAACTTAGTTTACCTTGAGTTTCAGCATCTGTACATTTATGGAACGGTTGATTTTCTACAGCACTTCATGCACGTGTAATCTTCTTTTACATTTGAGAGTCCACTCGTTTCTTTACTTCTTCATTAGTTTCTTTAGGATCCATACGTTCTCTTCAGTCAGTATCTCGGAACGTTGTGCATATTTCATATGACGTCACTAGCTTCTTTTCTCTACTCCTTCTCATATTCCTTCAGGGAGTTCCTCCCTTAGGTTGTCATCACTTCGGGGATACATTCGGTAGGGTTGTCAACGGATATCTTCTTGCAAACACACGTTGCGGTATTGGCACAACGGCAGGTGTCAAACATGGCACAATCTCAGGTCTCCAACATATCAGAGGAAGGGGGGCAGGGTTTCCTTTCTGAGGCAAGCAGCTGCTCCTCTACAACATCCTTTTAGATAGGCCGTGCTTGAAATGGAAAAAAAGAAGTGCAGGTACTCACCAATCTAGGTTGAAGTGGGTGGGGGCTCAGCCCCAACAGTGTCAACAAATTGCTCCAGTGCTCAGGCCCTGCCAGGCTTATTTGCCTTACTTCTATTAATGTCAATCTGTTTTCCTCTCTATTTGTGTAGTTAACCATTTGACTCGCTTTCTGTGTGTCCCCTGCTCTTTTTGTCTCGCTCTTCTTGTTTTGCTTTTCGTGACCCTCCATGTGCCCCTTTCTATTTGTCTGACACAACCCTCGCCCCATCCCCCAGCCATTGGATAGAAACTGTTTCCAATGCACCCAATATGTGCACCTGGCAGTGGGCAAAAACATTGAAAATTACAGAGCAATGGTACATAATGACAGCATTGAGTCATGACAGGCATCAATGATAAAGTCACCTGCTAATGTAGTGAAGGTGACGCAGTGGAGCTGTACAGAGCTACTGTTGGATGTAGTAGTATGCAGCAAGCTGGAGGCATTACAAGACAAGATGTTCATACAACATGGCATTACTTCAAACACACATGATGTATAGTCTGACAATAACACTAAGGATCTCAAATAGTTTGCCATAATAACTTTCTAAGCAGAGCTTATGTTACCCAGCATTGCAAAGCACCTAGGCAACCGGTAACCTGTGGCATACTCTGTCCTAATTAGAAATCCTTACTAAAGTATTGTCCGGGTCGGTTGAAGTTGTGTCTCGGCTCGTGGGGGCCTATTTCAACATGATGGTTGCCCCCCCCTTGCTTAGAGTGGAGAACAAACAACAGCCTGAGGCACCTGTGGGAAGCATACATTATATTGAAGACAATGAAATACAGCCAGTGGGTTAATAGCTGCCGATTATCACAAGGTAGCCAACAGGGAGCTGAAACACTAAATGTCCACTGAAATGCTATTAATACTTCTCAGCAAGGTGCTAATGTAGGAAAACCGGAGTAAAATGGTAACAAAGGAGGAGCCCCTGAGCGGCTCCAGCAAATGCAGCTTGTAATGTGCACACTGCAAAGTGCACATTTAAGGTCCAGAATGAAAGGCACACATCGCAGTGTCATAGGAAAGCTGATGGCCAACATGTGGGCAGTTTTGGAGCACCTCCTGAGGCTCAAGCCTTTTGCAACTGGTGGGGTGAAGGGCCCTGATACCGTCCCTGTGTAGTAAGCATTGACACAGTTCCAAACAAAACAGAAACAAACCCACAATTTAGCTCAATTGTAGGCACTATAATAAATGTTTGGCTACACCATATCCTTAGAGCTAAATGTGTGTTAGTGAAACATGATCGGAGCAAACAGATCAACAGTATCTAACTCATCGCCTCCTCAATGTGGCACCACATCACTTCTCACCCCTCACAGGAACAGTTTTCAATTAGTAAAATAACATTTGTGCTGACCGCTGGGACTTTATTATTCTGCCATTGGTCAGTACCAGTGTGAAAGGGACAAAAGACACCCTCCTCTAGTCCGAAAGGAAACACTCACACAGTATCTGCTGTATAACAGCTTTCACAAACCTTGTAGTGGATACTCTGAAGGCTGGCCACCTCCCAGGGACACAGAAACGTACCATTTGATTGGTCCTCCTCGGAAGGCCACTCTGTTCAACTTCCCATTCCCATAACCACGTGCCAACAGGCAGTCATAGCCAAGCCCCTCTAGCCCATAGTGCCTGCAGGATTGGCCTGCCGCCCTGTCATTACATCACCCAGTGTTGTCTTAGCGGCTTGAGCCTCATGTCCCTCCTTTCGGGCCCATGGTGTGTTAATCATGTGTTCAGAGCAGGTTTTTGGGGCAAGGCCCACCATGGTGAACATCCCTGCTAAATGTGTTTACCTGGGATTTCTTTCACTATCATGTACTGACATGCAAGGGTTCCCTGGTCCGATAGTACACACAGTGCATCCCTACCCCTGGATTTCCCTGTGAGGCCTTTTTTTTATGGTGTGACTGCAGTTCGTTTGGGACCCTGTGCTTTTCCCCCTTGCTTACTCTTGAAGGTGGCAGGTGTGCCCCTCTATCTAGCACTGAATTATCCCCCTTAATACATTTCCCTCATTCGATTGATCTTTTGATCATCATCTCTTTCCCGCTCCTTTCCTTGCCCTTTTCCTTTTGGACCCACACCCGTGTGATACTGTCATATCCATGTCTTCTTCGTACCCGTCTAGGTATTCTCTGAACACAGGTATATTTTTTCCACCTGGTGAGCATTCGGCCCAAAGTGCTTCTCAGTTTTCTAAATTTTGTGGGGGTGTGGCAAACATTCACTTTACATCATCCTCACTCTCAATCACGCTTGGAGACTCCTCATCTAATGCGTTACCAAGCTCCATTTTATTTGCTGACATTATGTAACAGGCTTTTCTCTGGTGGCAGTTGCACTGGTCGACGACCCACCAACTAATGCAGATGGCGACGAGCACAGGCACAGTTATTCTGAATATTGCCGCCGCCAATCTGGGACCAACAAATCGAGCCAGGTGTTTGATGTGATGTCCTGCTTCTCCTTTATCATTCTTTCATGTATGGTTCGTATCTCCTCGACAGCTTCTGTTGGTGTCCCATTGGCTGCATCGTTAGCTGGTATTGCTGTGCAATGTGTGCTCCCAATCCTGTGGCACATGTTGCCTTCCATAGCAGTCATAAGGTCCAATATGCAACGGTTTTGTAGGGCCAACAGATGCAAAGCTCAGAGCTCTTCTCGCACTGCATTCAGTCCTTTTTCGGTTGCATTAGCCAATTGGAGCAGCTGGTACCATGTTATTTGAATTCATTTTGCGTTAGCTGCTGTTTGCACCCCGGTAAGCAGGAGTGAACTGAAAAACGCAAACACTTTGCTGAATAATCTCAAATGGGGCGGAATAGCATTCAATCTCTGGGTGGATTCTGCTGTACATTAGCATCCCATATTCTCCTGTACACAGCATCTATTTTCTTCACCACCCTCTCTTCGAACCCCATCAGTCTTTCTGCGCAACATTCTACCATTCCCCTTTCCCATTTTCCGTTGTGGTACACCGAACCCTGTATTCGCATTATGGGTCTGGTGTGGCAAATGGTATATTGGGCCTCATTACAAGGAAGGAGGTAATGATGCCGCTTTTTGCGGCATGGCTACCTCCATTCCGGGTACCGGGTCCGGGTTCCCTGAATGAGGAAGTACCGGGCCATTCCAACCTTGGAGGGCCCGGTATTTCCCCATTCAGGGAACCCAGACCCGGTACATCCCCATTCCCATTGAGCCCATATAGGGCTCAATGGGAATGGGGATGATGCTAACAACGGGCCCGTTAATGACCGGGTCCTCCAAGGTTGAAATGGCCCGGTATTTCCCCATTCAGGGAACCCGGTATGCGGTATGGGGGTAGCCATGGAGCTAATAGCACCATGGCTACCTCTTTACTTGTAATGACCCCCAATGACTGTGAAGTACTTTGCGTTTGTCGGGATGTTGCATAATATTGTGGCAGGGTTCGGGACCAAGGGAAATTCTGCCTCAACCACATCGTTTAGAGGGCACAGATCCTGGATGAATCGCCATGATCCACTCTTTGATTTCTTTATCGGGTATATCGCCATGGTGCATGGCGATTTGGAGATCTGGATGATGCCCTGCTGCCATAGTGCATGTAGAGTACAGTATATTCTCTTATCTGCTTCTCTGGACAATTAGTATTGATTTGCGCAGGACAATAGTGCCCCTTCCTTTAGTTTTACCTTCACCACCCCACTCCTTTCAGTACCCCCTATATCATGGGGCCCCCTCGGTCCACAATTTTGCAGGCAATGTTTTGAGATCTTCTACTGTGCGTTTGTTCCCTTTTTTCACTAACTGCATTAGTATTGGTACCAGTTTTTCCATTACTTAACCTGGGCAAAGTGTACCTGAAACACCATTTCTCCCTCCTCTTCCTCATTGGAGAACAGTTGTTCATCCGATACTCCTATTATTGTCAGTGTAGGATCAATGCATAGCACTGTGCGCCATTCCATGCTGTCATTGTCTGTCCCACACAGGATCACCATGTGTTGCTTATAACTGCCTCCTCTAGCTGTAACACGACTGTCGTTCCCTCCATGTCATCCTTCTGGAAATGTGGTCTAAACAGAAACTCTGAGACCAATCGGAACACCTTCCCTTATATCACCAGGAGCCATCCTAGTAGGATCTGAACCCCATTACAGGAACATGCTCGGGTTTATGGGCTGGGTTTGCAGGGTGCTCAGAGCATCCACTGTCAAGAGGAGGGCAGCCACAGGTGTGTAATAGATGCCTGAACACAATCGCCTTCTCCGTGAATAAGATTGTTGCATTTAGCTTGCTGAGCAAATCTCTCTCTAGTATATTGATAGGAGTGTCTTTGTAAATAGTAGTGGCGCTACAATGTGTTGCATTCCTATTGTTAGGTGTAAATCTCTTGTTACTGGAACCGTGAATACTGCCCCAGAGAAGCCCTGCGTATCCATCACTCTGTTTGATAATGGGGATTCCCCCTCCCTGGTGCAGGATTTGGTTGCTCCTGTGTCTATAAGAAAGGACAATTCTCTTGGTCCTATTTTCACTGCTACCTCAGGTTCCTCTTTGGGGTCATCAGTTACTGTCAGGACTGGACACACCCAGGCTTTCTGTGGTTCCCCCCTATTGTTGTGGGTTACTTGGTGGGAAAGGAAACGGATTCCCCCCGAGAACACTGACCCCTGTGAGGCACTAAGTTCTGTCCTAGCACCACTGCAGTTCCTGCCGGCACTGCTGGAGGTTGTGTCACAGTTGAAGCCGCTATCCCGCCAGCCATTGTCCCTCCTTGTGCCTGTGTCCCACCCTGCTGTGTGGATATCTGTGCCTGTTGTTGCTGTTCCGGAAGATGCCCTTTCTGCTGCCACTGCGGCTGTACTGTGCCTAATGCCTGCTGTTGTGCCATTTGTTTCGCTTGTGCCTGGGCTTGCTGCACGAAAGTGCAGGTGCGCGCCATGTGCCTCGTGTTCTGGCATTTTTAACATGGTCCGAAGACCCCGTAACCGGACCTTCTATATCCCCCTGTTCCTCATTTCTGGTACAGTCTTCCCATAGGTATATATGCTCTGTGCATGTGATTCCCTTGTGGTGCGGTTCCTCATTGTGGCGTATATTGCAAGTGCATGTAGCCCCTTTGCTGCAGCATGTTTCCTGCAAGAAACCCTCCCTGTGGTGCACCGTCAGGCATGAGCATTGCCCCTTCCATTGTGTACTTTGCCTGTTTCTTTTGCACCCTTGTTTTCTGCTTTGGCAGCATTTTCTGCCACCTGCCTCTCACTTTATTGTTTTTGTTTGCAATAATGCACTATCGTTGCCTGTATTTCAGGCCAGACCTTAGCTTCGATAACCACAATTTTATCTAATGATACTTGTAATTCTGTCGGCAGTCCCTTTATCAATATGTGATATAACAAGGGTATGCATTCATCCCAGGACCTTCATGTCTCGTGCCCATAGGCCCTGCACCCGTTTTATATAATCTGCTGGGTCGTCGTTTTTCATTTTATGAGTCATTACCGTCCCTAGGTTGTAACTATCAGGATACACACTTTTCAGAATCTCTAAGATGTGTGCTCAACAGTTGTTAATTGGAGCTCTGTCATGGACATTTGTGCTTAATTTCACCCCTTTGTGCCTGTCTGGTTCCATTTTGTCTGCCTGCTCTCCTATGATAGCTGCAACTAAGCCTTGTATGTCCCCTATCGCTAATGTCACCCCTTCTGTCTTTTTCTCGAGTGCCTTATCTATTTACTGGCCCCTGCCATGAAGTAGGGAAGGCTGCAGATTAAATTGTCTCTATCGTTTGCCATGGTACATAATGCACATCCCACTCCCCTTCTGAAGTAATGGCATTACTTGCGTCTTTGGACCTATCCCTCCTCCTCCTTTGGTGGCCTGAGTTAATCCGAGTTTCACCTTCCCTATACTGCAGTGGAGAGAAGTGGACCAGTCCCTGTCACTTCCATCACTGTCCTGTCGCTTTTGCTCTTTTCTCCCCCTCCCCCTTGTTTTGTCAGGCAGCCACTCGTCGCTGTCCCCATCACTCCATTCTTCCCCTAGCAATCCCTCATCTGAGGCTGCATCATCCTGGCCTCCTCCTTCCGCCTCTTAGCCTAATTTGAATTTTATTCTCCCTGATAGCCATTCCCCCTCATCTCCCTTACTTTTCCTCCGTACCTCCTCTTTTATCACCCTCTCTGTCTCACTGAATAATGTATCCACCTGCTGTTGCGTATTCTTTTCCATGTCCGCTAGGTATTTCCTTTCTCCCTTTGTGTGTATTTTGTCCCTTTGGGTGTCTCTGTCCTTTGCCCCTGTTGTTTTTTGCGGGGTCCCGCCCCCAGGTTTCTCGCTGGGGGTAGGTGTACCCCGCTGCGGGTCGTAATGATGGATAGACACCATAGAGCGAGGGTGGGGAGGTCATTCCTCCCCCTCCCAGTCTCCTCATCCTCTTTTTTCACTTTTTTCCCTGTGGTTTCTTCATATAAATTCCAGAGCCCCAATATGTTCTACTTTTCAACTTTGTTAACAAATAGAAAAACGTATTCTCTATTATTTTGCCGTCAAAAGTTCCCTTTCTGGGCCATGCGTGGAAACTGTGACCTGCAGTCTCCTGAGCCTATTGAAAATTGTACATGAAAGTCTGAGGCCTGTGTGTGCCGGTCCGGGCCTGGCAAGCGGTCCGACACACACCCCTCTATTAAGGTATGTGTCCTTCCTTGCATCCTGGTATACGTTACTATACCCAGACATTCACCTAAATCTTTCTTGTTCTCACATCGGAAATGGTCCGACTACCCCTTGCCCACACAGGGGATGCCCAAAGACCCAAATATTTACTTTAACTATCGTCCATTTCACTGTAACAGCAGTCAGTCCCTTTACCATTGCCAACATATTGCGTCTTCACATTGACTCACTCGGCCTATGGCTCGCAAAGCCGACGTAACCCCCTGCCTTGTGGGGCAAGATTTCCTGGTTTGTGCCAGGCTATTTTCATTGCATCACAGCTCCCCTTTTGCCTGTTGGGTGTTGTTCAATCGGAACACAGTGGATGGGGTACCCTGGGCCTCATTACGAATTTGGCCATCTGGAAACAAGGGTGCCAGTAAACTTACCGGCACCCTTGTTTCCAGACCGCCACACTACGAGTCTACATGCTGGGGCCACTGCGCCCGACAGATCTGACCCTGCCGGGCGCAACGGCCCCGGTAGGCAGAGTTGGCATGGAAGCACAGACAACGTTAGCAATGGTGCTGGTGCTTCCGAGTCCCTATTTCCATGGAGTCCTATCGGGCATGGGGACTTACAAAACCTGCCGCCTGACTTCCTGCTCTACCAGGACTTGTAATGTCCCGGTTGAACTGGGAAATCGGGCGGCGGATCCAGTGTTATGGGTACTGCAGCAACCTGCCGGTAGCACCGGCAGGTTACCGCTATCCTCGTAATGAGGGCCACTGTCCAAACTCGTACTTGCTCATTTAGATTGTAACACGTCATTCTAACTGCCTGCGACGACTTGGTGGGGTAGCCATAATTCACACTGAGCGTGGCCCTGCTGGTGCTAACCACAACCCCCTCTTCATATTCCTTGTAACCATGCTTCTGTTTATCTTACACACCTGGTCAAGCCTGCATACCCGATCCAATTCAACTTGTTCCTTGCTAAAAGGGCCCTTGCATTGCATGTTGAATGAGAGATTCTCCCTGTCTGCTCTAGTTGTTGGTGTCTATATTTTCACCGTCCCACGCCTGCAATTCCTAATTTCACCTGTCCTTCTCTCCAGTCCTGTACTGTTGATGTACTGCCTGCATTACCAAATCTCATCTATCCTTGATTCCCTAGTCTGCATGGTTGTTGTATTGCCTTTTAACACCAAATCCATTGATGCTACACCTATCGTAACATCAATCCATTGATATTACACCTATCGTACGTAACATTGACGTCCAAGCCTATTTTGCTGCTTTATCACTCGCAACACTAGGATATCATCACATATGTTGACTATTTTGCCTACCGCCACACACGTTGTAATACCACCCCCCCTCACACCATGAGGTGAGGCTTTACCGGAATATGCAATTGCATGATTATTGACTATCTTGCCTACCTGTACACCTGATGTAGCCCCTCGCACCATGAGGTGAGGCTTTACTGGAATGTGCAATCACATGTTTATTGACTATTTTGTCTCCTGTACACCCCATGTAGCCCCCTGCACCACGAAGTGAGGCTTTACCGGAATGTGCAATCACTTGCTTCACTATTTTGCCTGCCTGCAAATCCGATGTAGCCCCCCCACACCATGAGGTGAGGCTCTACAGGAATGTGCAATTATGATACACTGTATGCTGTAGCTTTTTATGCTTGGTCCTGCACTATGTCAACTGTGCTACTGCACTTGTACTGTAACTAGCGCCTAGATGCCTCAGGGTTTTGCGTGCTGCTATAAATGTAAAAATAATAACAATATGATCCAGGGGGCCATCTAAATAGGCCATTATTCCCTTGTCCTTTTGTATCCCAACTTCCCTGTGTATTTTTCCTGTCACACTCACCCTCACTCCCTTTCTTACCTCGATCGCTGTTCACTCTGGCCCTCTCCACAGGCCCACCCAAGGATTCCACTAGTCAAGCAGGCCCTCTCCACAGGCCCGAACACTCAGTGTTAGCATCCAACGGTCCTCTCTGCAGGCTCACTGTTTCCTATGTTAGAGCAAGTAAGCACCATGCCTCCCCTGCACCGCCTGCACACGCCCGCCGCTATGATGCCAATCACACCATTTTATATGAGGTACCTCCTGGTGTTCACTCTTCCACCACGAGTCCACATCATAAGACAAAACTAGTTACCACATGCGCATCCCTCTCTATAGCCCTAAAACAGAACAAACGTCAACAACACATTTCTTACCCCAATGACACAACTATACAATCGCCGGTATTAAGTGCAACTCCCATCTGACGGGGTTGGCTACTCACTAAGCACCTCTCCTGTTCTATTGCGAGTGTGCCCACACTTGCGTCCACTCCCTATTGGGTGGTACGTGCTAATTTCTAATACTATTACGGCTGATCGTCCTCCCTCCTTGAGGATGCATCCTAGACACCATAAAAATCTAGTCCTCCCCTGCCATGAGAATACAACCACTATGCAACGCATTCTTGAACAGTTATACTCATTTCCTAGAGACCCTAGGTCCCCATCAGCCTCCAGCACAAGCTCACCCCTCCCATTGATGGCGGATGGCCCTCGGGAACAGGCAGACCTTCGTGAACTCGGCATCTGCAGGGCCTCCTCAGTGCAGTTTCCAGACCCGTGCCCCTGGGGAGTGTGGGTTGGATACCCTCAGCTTACCGGGAGGAGTGAGGATCTCGCTGGGGCCTCGAAAAATGTATCAGGGGTCCTTGAAAATTGTGATAATAAAGGAGCACAAACAGGGCAAGAAACAACACTTTTTATTACAGCTGGGTGAGCACAGGTCAAGCAGAACAGTGGATTGGAACTGATTGATGAGAGCTGACATCTGGACATGCAATTAACATTTGTTTTATGGTACAAAATACAATAGTTAAGACACTGAGAAACAATTACAACTCAGGATGTTCATATTTTCGATGTTTCCAAAGAATCGCATTGGCTAGGCTATGTCATATCCTTAGAACTAAACGTACATTCGTGAGACGTGATCGGAGCAAACACATCAACAGTATCCCAACACATCGCCTCCCCATGTGGCGCCACATCGCTTCTCTCCCCTCCTCCCCCCTGGAACAGTTTGCAATTAGTAAAATAATATTTATGAGGACTGCTGGGACATTATCCTGCCATTGATCAGCACCATTGCGAAAGGGACACAAGACAGTCTGCTTCTGATGGGAAGTGAAACACTCACACAGCACCTGCGGGATAACAGCCTTCGCAAACCTTGTAGTGGATACTCTGAAGGCTGGCCACCTCCCAGGCACACAGAAACGTACCCTTTGATTGGTCCTCCCAGGAACGCCACTCCGTTTAGCTTCCCATTTCCATAACCACCTGCCGATAGGCAGTCATAGCCATGTGAATGGTTCTCTGGATCTGGTCCACTTCCCCTCTACTCCGGAGTGCCGCATGATTGGCCTGCCACCCTGTCATTACATCACCCAGTGCTGTTTTAGCTGCTTCGGTCTGTCTGTAACGTGCAGCTTGAGCCTCGACTCCCTCCTCCCTGTCCCGCGGTGTGTTGATCATGTGTTCAGAGCAGGTTTCCCGGGCAAGGTCTATCCTGGGGTGCATCCCTGCTAAAAGTGTTTACCTGGGATTTTTTTCACCATCATGTACTGACATGCAAGTGTTCCCTGGGCCGATGGTACACACAGTGCATCCCTATCCCTGGATTTCCCATGAGGACTTTTTTTTTATGGTGACTGCAGCGCATTTGGGTCCCCATGCTTTTCCCCCCTTAGGAGGTGCCCCCCCGCCTGCTTATTCTCGAAGGTGGTAGGTTCACACCCCTATCTGGCACTGAATTAGCACCTGTAATACACATGTATGATTAAAAGTCTTCCAATTTCTGTTTAGGAAGGGAAGCGCGTACCTTTTTTTATTTGTTTATTTCAAACCTTTAACCAAAATGTTTCCATATATAAAAAGTCAAAACAAAGCATGTAACTCCTTTAACATCCAAATTACAAATCTGATAGGACATTCCCCTTTCTATAAGACTGGGTCTCCACTTGTTACATGCATTCATCGCCATGACTCAATGAGAATTCCATTCAGAAATGTAACCAATGCAAAAAGCAGCAGTGGATGCTCACCCACTATAAATCTTTGCCACCACTCATCCAAAGACAATGTTGGTGCCATTGCAATAATGGATCCAAAGAACAGAGTGCAACATTATGTTAGGCCTACACAGGAGGTTAGCACATTTTTCAGTGATTCTGTTTTTCTTTGTATCATGCAAAATCTACATACCACTTCGGACTTGCTGCGCTGTTTCCGAGCAACTAACACCTCTCGCGTAGGGTAAAGATTTAGATGCACTCTCAGGAAATTCCCTCTAATGGCTGGACAGGGAAACTTTTTCAGATATTTAGGCACGTGCATTAAGGACCTACATTCAAGAGCTTTCATCAAAATCAAGTTGTTCCGCTTGGTTTGAGTCAATATCCAGTCCTGTTGACTTAGTTGATTTTTTACCAGGACAGGATTGGATATTGAGGTTGACAATGTCAAATGCAAGTCTGTTAGAATACTCTCATATTTCACCTTCCACACACTTAGAAGGTCGGAGTATGGCATCAAAACATTATCCCCAAGATGGTCAATTGAAGGGCTGTATGAGCCAGTAAACGTTTGCTGAAAAGAGATAGAGTTTTCCACAGGGATATTGAATATAATGAGGGTAGGCCTATTTCAAATCTAATGCACGCCATGCGCAAACGCTTGGGAAGCACCAGGATTTGCTTCCAAAAAAGCTCCCATATTTCCCATATTTGCCATGTCAGATTTAAGGCTGATTCCGCTCCATAGGATAGAATGGGGATTACCTTTTGATTATAGAAAGTAATCAGCAGAACCATGGAGAATTTTCCAAATCTTTGGTCTAGAATCATACCTTGGGAACTCACATTTTTTAGTTTGGATCTTTATATTGGAATCTTCTGGGTTGTTTCCCTATTTCCTTTCTGTTGAACACAAAGATTTTTGATTTTTTTACATTGACTTTTAACTCATTTAGAGTCATATAGGACTGCAGGGTGTCTAAGCATCTCTGCAGTCCTACTGGGGGTTTGTCAATCAAAAGCCGATGGTCCGCATATACTATCCACAGCACTGGTCTCCCATTGATCTTTTTGTACAGTTTTCATATCCGAGATATAAAGAATAAAAAGAATGGACGCTAGGGCACAGCCTTGCTTTAGGCCCTTATTAACCTTAACTATCTCTGACAGGAGTCCCTGGTGGTTAAGGCGGACCTGCATCGGTGTATCCAAGTACAATGCCTCCATTGGTTTCACTAGATTCTCAGGGAAGCTCCATTCCCTCAGCTTTGTCCATAATTTATTTCGGTTGACACTGTCAAAAGCCTGCTCCAAGTCCACAAAGGCAATGTAAAGTTTGGTCTTTCCTTGATGGCTTGGAGTTTGTGCAGGTTCAACAGAAATAGATTCAGGCTAGTGTCTATACCCTTTACAAATCCAGTTTGCCTGGAGTCTTGATGGCCTGAATCCCTGGCCCATTTAGTCAGGTGATTTAATATAATAGTGGGAAATATTTTCCCCAGGCTGTCGACTAGAGCTATGAGTCGATAGTTGCTCGGCTCTGTTCGTAGTCCCTTTTTAAAGATCGGCATAATAACTGTCTTTTTCCAGCTGGGTGGGATCTCTGTTTCTCTCGGAATTTGGCCAAAGAGAGTATAGGCAAACTCCGGCCATTCCTCAGGAGCTTGTGTCAGTGCATAGTTGGATAGACCATTGGGGCCTGGAGCCCTGGAGGTCCTCAGCCTTAGAATTGAGTCTAGAATTTCCTGTTTATTTAGATTCCAGGACCACTGGGTGGATTTTCTGGACATCTGGTTAACCGGATTAATCAGTTTCAACGAAATAAGTAATACAAAATGGTCGATCCAGTTCTGCTCATCCACCATTTGTGTTTGTAAGGCATTCTGAGAAGTACCTACTTTATTAATCCATTCCCATTTTAGTCTTGAATTCTTTTTGATCAATACCCTGAGCATGGTTTACCCCTCCACTTGCATACGTTCTGCTTTGAAGCCACGTAGCCAGTTTTGATATTGCTGCTTCCTTTTTTTTTGTTTAGCGCTCGATCAATGAAAGGCATTGTTTTTAATGTTTTCATGTCAGCCCTAAACCTTTTGCGGTCTGCTACCAATTTGCTGTTTAACCTGCATTTATGGACGAAATCAGGTCTACAGCCCTGGCGAGCTACCTGCTCATATTTAGCTAACAGGGGCACGTAATTTAGGGCTTTGTTGTCCACTTCGAATCTTCATTTTATAATGGTTGTTATATTGGTTGTTATGTCTAAGACATCTTGTGGGACCAGGCGAAGTCTATTACGACCTTGAGAGACATTTACAATTAAACCCTTGGTAACCCTCTTTGCTCTAAGTGGGCAGGCCCAGCGTATTTTCAGGAGAGAATGATCACTAGAGCCTATATCCATAATTACCAATAAATCAATTTTTTTCTGAACATTGCGGGAGACAAAACAGCAATCTAATACAGCCTTATAAGGGCTATAGCCCCACGTGTTTTTGTCAGGAATATCACCCGACGTATTGTTATTTAGCATCAATAGATCCCTAGCTCTCATGTCCTGAAGCCACGCCTTTGATCTTAGTTTACTAGCAAAGTTTGGCCCATCCCCCAAGGGGGTAGGCATTTCAACATTCACACACCTAATGTTTAAGTCACCAACCGATATACTGCAAGATCTACTGTCACCAGCCTGGCCTCAATTGCCTCCATCACAGTACATATAAATAGATCACGGTCCAACTTAGAGGGGTTACAATATGGGGTTCCAATATAGGTTAATCAAAACAGACACTACTGGCTCAAAAGAGTCCACGTGAGTCCATTGGGCTGTTACTATTAGAACCCATGGATTGGGACTGCTTTTTTTCAAAATTTTTGTGAGATGTCCTTTTTAATAAGCGTCAACAATCCTGAGTAAGGTCTGCCCCTCTCCCCCTTTAAAAGCGGATTCAAAAGGTAAATGTATCTGTCACACACAGGAGACTCTCGCAACCATGTTTACTGGAAGAGCAAAATGTCATACTGAGACCAGTCTATGGTGTTTCCATTCATGAGATGGGAAAATCCTCTGGTATTCCCAGATCCAATTTGTAGCGACGTTCTTCATTCCTTGGGCGTTAATACTCCTTGGAGGGAGCCAGAGCAGCATGAATTCAGGACCAATCTTCATCCTTAGGAAAAGGCAGGGCCCTAGGGTTTCCATACTCGACTGATCTTATATCCTTTGCCTTCCTGGAAAATGTAATTTTTACTGAGGGGTCCAGCCCAGTCGGTAGCATGGCTGCTTTGGCCTCAAATCCATCAGGGCACATACCATCTGCTTTCTCCTGTTTGTGTGCTTTAGCGTGAATCCAGTTTGCTTTCTGGTCCCTCCTTAAATTGGCCTCATTCTTATGCATCGTTCTAAGTGTGAAGCTTCATAGGTTAAGTCTTGTGCTAGTTCAAATTCCAGGGTCTTAAATGTGGAAGCTGATCCTCACAGCGCTTTCTTAATCAGGTCTGATCTAACACGCAGTGGGGCCCAAACCGTTCTAGCTTTTTGTACGAACTCTACCACAACAATATCCTTTGAGGATAGTGAGCGAATATGTGGTGTAATAAAATCATAACATTAGTTCTGTTTAATATGAGACCATCATGCACTTGGTTTTGCCGTTCTAAGGATATGGTTATGGCTTCAGCTCTTTTTCGTTTCACATCTGCGACCCGTTTTTTTGCCACGCTTAACCTTTGCTCTGTCTGAGTCATGAACTTCTCTCCATCTGAGGATAAGTTCATCTGTATAGGATTCCGAGCCTGTGGAGGAGCATGGATTGACTTCCCTGTAACCAACTTCTGGGTTAGATCCTCTACCAAGGCTTGATTCCCTTGGAGAGGCTCCTCTGATGACTCAATTGATTATGTGGAAAATTCCATTGATGATACAGATTCATTCACATCGCTCTCTGGGCTTTGACATCTCGCCTCTTTCAGAATATGGACACTGGATGGTGCACTAGGCCCTGCGGTCGATGTGCGAGGTTCATCAATAATCACTTCATCCACGCTCCTCGGATTAGAAATATTATGAGAAGGATCTTGTAAAGGTTTAAAATTCCGTATGAAAACTCTTGAGGAATTCATTTTTTTCCTTGGGGGCATGTTTACGTGCTTGGATTTTCTTTTTTTACTGAAGCTAGAATAAGTAGACTCTGCATCTTCTGAAATTTTAGGCAGTAGTCCAGATTCCTTTAACGACCTTTGCTCCTGAAGGGTCATGTAGGGCCTCCATTAAGGCACTGTCTCCCGTTGCTGGCCCCTCAATGTTAGATGTTGTAAACCTGGGGGCCTGTACGCACACTTCAATCAACGAAGGCGGGACGGCCACAGATATTGAAACCTCCGAATTTTTTGTGGCAGTGGTTTCGTTGGTCTGGTTATGAGCTCCTTCCTTCTTCAATCAATGTGTACATAATTTTGTGTGAGGACTGCTGTTGTCCTCAGCCTTTTTGCTCCGCAGGGCTTTCTCCCGCCTGCCATCTCTACATTGGTCCCACTTGTCTCTCAGGTGCACAGATCTTGTAATCCATTTTTGGAAGTCCGGAATTGCTTCCATCATTGCCATTTTATCGATATGTGCTACACAGGCCAAATCGCATAGCATATTTTGCCTTTTGCTAGATTGGTCAGCTTCATAATCCAGTCGGCAGTTTGTTTGAGAATGCTGCTAAATAGATCAATTTGGAGTGGACCATTGCCAGAAGAGTGGCTTCGTCCTTGAAATCCTCATTTATAGGGTCATACAATTTGATGAAAGGGGTCAAGGAGATAGATAATGCTGACATGATCAGTGACTGAATTTGCTGCATGGATGGACCGCCAGCTTGCAACCTTTGAGTCTGGGTATTCGGGGAGAAAACTGAGTCATTCAGGGAAGATGCTTTCTAGTCACATGCAGTTTCAGGCAAGATTGCAGACAATAAGGGGGGAACGCCTAGCAATAATTGCTGGTGAGATCACCATGTCCACAGGATATGAATTGGCCATTAAGGTCTCCTCTGTAGTCCTCGTACCCGGGCTATCCGTGGCCGACAGGATACTTTTCTGAGTGGAGGAGATCTTGGAGTTTTGAGATGAATGACAATATATTA
Organism: Ambystoma mexicanum; assembly: GCF_040938575.1. NCBI lineage: Eukaryota > Metazoa > Chordata > Amphibia > Caudata > Ambystomatidae > Ambystoma > Ambystoma mexicanum. The sequence continues at coordinate 1,323,340,899 of NC_090934.1, forward strand.
TGTACCCCTAGAGCAATGGGAGAAGCAAGGTCATTTGATAGGCCAGTCACCTGCGCAGGTTGATTACTCCTTTCCAGTTAACTTTGCTGTTTAACGAAGCTTGAATGAGGGCTATATCCTGTGACAATGGTAGGGGTAACATGAAAGACGAAAGCACCTTTGATGACTCTTCCCTGGCCTTTTCCACGATTTTAACCTTCAGAGGGCTCTTCAAAATTAGAGCTTTATCCAATGGCGAAATGGTGCCATAGGCCCACTGTCATTGCCCTCCTTACTCGGTGAGCTATTCAAGTTATCCGGTGCTTTCAGTGGGAGCGGAGCTTGGGTGTTAAAATGATTAAGCTTGTTCAGTGGGGGCAGATCAGATGACTATAGATCAAAATTACCCGCACCAATCCTATTCTCTATGTTTGATAAATGATTGGCAGGCAGGCTCCCATCCTCCACTCTCAATATCTCCTCATCAGTAATGTCAAGTCTGGGGGGCGAGGACCTTCTGCCAAATGCCGAGAGGGCAGATGTTGCAGTTTTCCCAGAACCAGGGGAGTCATGAAGGGGAGAGAGTGAAAGAAGGAGTTCTTTCCCGCCCATCCATACCCGATCTCAACCTCGGGTATGGATAAGCGGGAGAACAATCTCACCTTGAATACGCATCTGCCGCCTGTCCGACCTCGCGCTGTTGCTCCCTCTGGGTACATCATCGCGGTTCAAAGTTGCCGAAGGGGATCAGTTCGGTAAGGGAGGCCGCCTCCTGCCACACACTGCCGAGAACTGCTGTTAGAGCAGACTCTGCGCTTAGTGTAAGGGGCAACTCACAGAAAAATGTATTGAATTCATGCAATTGGAAAATTGGCAAATCATTGAGAGCATAAAGAACATTACTCAAATAGAAAGAAACATATAAAAGTACAAAAGCATTCATTATTGCATGGCTCTCCTATGAATCCGCTGATCAAAACGAAGCTGGATTTACTGCAGAAGGGAGAGCAAAAGAAGAAAGGCATTTAATGTACTGGTTGTTTATAATGCACCCATTAACAAAACAATGACCAAGCTCACAAAAAACTTGCCTCAGGCTATGTGTGGATAATCTTTTAAATTGGGCTGCCTGGACTTTGTTTACTTTACAGCTGGGACATTTACAGTGTTTATGACATTACCTGTCAAGGAAGGCAAAGAAGTCCGAGGTGAGCATGGGAAAGGGGCATGGCAGGGGGTCTGAGCAGGGAGCCTCCCGTTTAGCAAGGCCATCCTGAATGCACTGTATGGCTCTGTTTTTGTTTTTACGAATGATGCTAAGAGGAGGGCATGGGGGTTCTACTGTCTGAAGGGTGGGGCTTAAAGGTGTCAGGATAGGATGAGTGAAAGGAAGATTTTCTACCCACAGCAAAGGCTGCTGCAGGAGCAGTTATGCTGCAGTTGATGAAATGCTTTCATTTAGACTACACCTTATAATTGTGTACCGGTATCCTCATTCAGTTTAGAGAAATCCGGTCCTGAATATCGTGAAAAATTAGAAGTGCCGGCTCTTGGACCGGCCCATTTACCATTTAAAGTGCAGCAGTGAGGTCTTGCTCTGTGCACCTTCAGTGACAACGGTGCCGCCTTATAGGTTCTAATCAGTTTTGCCCACAGGCCCTTAATATGCTTTGCAGACATCAGCGCCACGGGAAGAGGGCAGGAGCCACTCCCCACCCCTGAAGCCCCACCAGCACCTGATGTGCACGCCTCCCTAAGAGCCTCGCCGCATCATCAACCGCTGTGTAAGCAGCAGCCAGCTGCAACTTATACCCAATAGTAAGATGTCAATACTGTGATCTCCTCGCCTGCACTCTGCCCCACACGCAAGGCAGCAGCAACGCCGCTATCCGCACCGCCCCATTTGCCAGCACTGCCTGCCTGACCTTGTCCCAGTATCGTGCCTGACCGCCGAATGTCGGGCGCGTCGCGGCACCATAACGAGGCTAAACCTCGTTTTCCCGGCAAATATTTAATTTGAATCATCCGCCGGCGGGTGGATACGCCGGCCATCCACGAAGGCCACACAAGGCCCCTGTTTGCTCCCTGTCCACGTCCTGAAGCGCGCTGGAGCGCCCTACTCTGCTCTTCCTTATACTCAAACTATGTTCACTGTGCCAGTATATCCACTCAAGTCTAGAGGAGCAGAAGCTCCCTCCATCCATTGCAGGAAGAGCAGGCTACAGGATCGATGCCCGCGTGCCCTGCCAGATGCAAGCTAGGCCATATGCCTCCCCCAGCTGCATTCCAGATTTCGGCAGCATGCTTGTTCTCGTGCCTATAGTTCTTGGGCTCTCACTAGCAAACGGCATCTAGACTGCTTTTTTCTGCCACATGTAGTAATTGGACCCCAGCCTCCTAACCTGCCAACTTGTGCCTTATAGATTTGCGCTCTGACACACTACTGCTGTCTTCGCACATGACACCTTAGATTTACAGCTTTAAGGTACGACTCGGAACTCAGTTGCTGCCCCACTGCATTATTAGCTCAAGTGTCCCACCTGAACCCAGGCGTTGCCTAACTCCATCTCAGCTTATGTCCTATTCTGAACTTAGATGCTGCCCCACTGCATTATATGTTATACCTTATGGTCGCTAACAGACCACTTTGATTGTGTTATGCCCTATGGTCGCTAATGGACCACATTTGACTTGTGTTGTACCTTATAGTTGCTAGCTAGCTACTACATGATTCCATATCTGAACTATGCCAGCCTGGCTAGTATTCATCATGTTCCCTTTCTGCATTATGCCCGATTGCACGCCATGTAGCAGTAATAGTTATATCCCATTCAGCAATGGACTTGCCAAGCTTGTCTGTCCTAGACACCACCCCATTCCCTGCCCCACACCCTTCTTGCCCTCCCTACCTCCTTTCCTCCACAGTGCACCTACAGACCATAGCACTAAAATCAGCGTTACTTTAGGTAACCCTCCACCTAACCTCGCCACAGATGACCATTCAGACAACATCCTGAACTTACGCAATTCGCTAGAACATCGCCCTACAGCCTACCCCAACCTCATGACCCCTAATGACAGACTAGGTTGTAGACTCCCCACGTTACTTAGCAAAATGACCAACAATCCCACAACTAAAATCACTAATAAAAACGCCATTGCAAACTCTATGCCACCTAAAGGAGCCTTACTTAATGTTAGATCCCTTTTGGCCCACCCCACGGAAATTGCAGATATTATCCGTTCAGCAGACCTGGATTTCCTCGCCACCACAGAAACTTGGCTTCATGCCGCAGCAGGTCCCTCTCTAACCCTCGCAGTTCCAGACAACTACTCCATCCTCAGGGCCGACAGACCTAATGCCCGTGGAGGAGGTGTAGCACTTATATTGAAATCTTCGCTTAACATTTGATCTGTGACCTCCCTTCCTCTAAATTCCTGTGAACACCTATCCATTAAAATTCAAACTACCCCCAAGAACTCCATCAGACTGGAACTATTATACAGACCCCCTGATCCCATAGGTTCCTTTGAGGAAGATATAACATCCCTCATAGCTGAAAAATCTAAACCTCTATCACAGAATATTATTCTAGGTGACTTTAACTTGGGTTACAATGATCCCCACGACACTCCAGCATCTTCCCTTGCTAATGCACTTGGCAAACACAACTACATTCAATTTAACACCTTACCTACACATCTGAAAGGCAGAACCTTAGACTGGCTCGCTGCCCACAACTGCAACATTATATGCAAGGACCCCCAACCACTTATATGGACTGACCACTTCCTACTCTCATTTGACATTAGTACTAATAAGCCTCTCCACACACAGCGCACACCTGCACCAGCATGTCTGACAAGAAATAAGCGGAACATCACCGCTGAAGCCCTCATCCCACTGGTTCTACCCACCCTAAACATGATCCCCAACACATCGGACCTCAACTTACTAGTAGACACCTACAATAACGCCATGACGAAAGCTATTGACCTTGTTGCCCCTCTAAAGCTACGCAAAAGCAAACCCAAAGCACATCTTAACTCCTGGTACACACCAGAACTCAAAATATTAAGAAATAAAATGTCCAAAATGGAAACCCTATGGAAAAGGAATCCATCAGAGGAACACAAAGTCAATCTCATAAATGCATCCTCCCTTTATAAAAAAGAAATAATTTGCACTAAAAAGGAAGCCTACAATAAAAGAATAAGTAATGCTAGTTCCAGTACCAAAGAATTATTCACTATCCTGAAGGAGTTAAAAAAACCCAATCCACCTATGGACACGTCCGTGAAAGACCAACTCTGGTGCACCAGTATCCAAGATGCCCTTGCGTACAAAATCACTGGCCTACTAACAAAAATCGAAAATAAAAGACTGCAACATTCCAATAGCAGCCCCACCCCTAACACCCCTATTCCCAGCCCCCCTAACACTAACCAAGGCTTCACCTTCAAAAAAGTAACCGTACAAGAAGTGCAAAGAATCATAACATCCCTCAAACCATCAAACTGCAAAGGGGACAGTTGCCCCACACAGATCATAAAAGATGCAGCAAGAGACCTCGCCCCCTTCATTTCTAAGCTCATAAACGTGTCATTCTCCACTAATTCGGTACCCAACAATCTGAAACAGTCTTGGGTCCTCCCTCTACTAAAAAAAACAGACCTTGGACCCAACCATCCCCACAAACTACAGGCCTATAACAATTGTTCCCTTCTTGTTAAAAATCCTTGACAGAGTTTCTTACTTGCAAATTCAGCATTACCTAGAGTCCAACCAATTACTTGGATTGCAACACTGGCTTCCGGCCTCAACATGGAACAGAAACTGCCCTTGTTGATCTTAAAAGTCAGATTGACGAAATTAAAGATAAGGGCAAGGCTGCCATCCTACTCCTCTTAGATCTCTCAGCAGCCTTCGACTTGGTCGACCATAAAATACTCTGCAACCACCTCTCCTCTGCCGCCCACTTCTCCCCCTCTGCTGTCACGTGGATACAGTCCTTCCTGGCCAATAGAACCATGAGGGTGTTTTTCTCCGGAGGCAGCAGCAGACTCTATCCCTATCACCTGTGGTGTCCCACAAGGCTCATGTGTTTCAGCCATCCTATACAATATCTTTACAAAGCCCCTCTTTGATAAACTGGATCGTCTGGGTGTCACCTATACAAACTACGCGGACGATACCCAGATACTCCTCACCATCTCGGGCAATTACAATACTGATGTAGCCAGGATCAATTAAATCTTCTCCGTCATTCAGGCAGGGATGGCCACACACGGTCTCTGCCTGAATGACGAGAAGACTGAACTGCTCATTGTTGGCTCACCGAACAACTTACAAAAACTAAGTCCCAACTACTCCAACATCATAACTGATGGCAACACCATCCTGGTCACCAAAAACGTGAAAACACTTGGCTTCTATCTTGATGCCATTATTAACCTCACTAAGCAAGTCAACTCGACCGCCTCTGCCACTGCCTATACCGGAAAACTAATCAGAGCCTGTAGACCATTTCTCTCCCCTAACAGTTGCCTCACGCTAGCCAGAGCTCTTATACAATCTAAGTTAGACTACTGCAACAGCTTCTACTTAGGTGCCAACCAAGCGATAATTAGTAAACTCCAAGTCCTTCACAATAATGCGTTACGGGCAGCGCTAAACATTCCCAGGCGTGAGCACATCTCTGCCACTAGAACCACATGTAAATGGCTCTCCATCCAACATAAAATTGATCTAAAATCACTCTGCCTCACTTACAAAGATCTCAACTATCTAGCCCCCCCCTACCTGACTAACAAATTCACCATGAAATCCGCCATCAGAACCACGAGATCTTCCAATACCTTATGTCTCACAGTACCTAGATTTACCTCTAAAAGAGCCGGAGGCTCGAGTTTCACTGTCCTCGCCTCCCAACTCTGGAACGCCCTGCCTTTGAATATTAAATCATCCAAATCCTTCCAGTCGTTCAGGAAACTTGCCATCGGGTGGCTTCTGACAAAAAGTCAACCTTGAAGTTAGACTCAGCCATTAACTGTACTTATTGCACATGCCTCATTTATGTAATTATTGGTTGCTATCACCTCCACTGCCTGTATATTTTGTATTTAATTGTTGTTCCTAGTATATAACTGTTGTTCAAGTTGTTCTAGTATCACTGCCTATTACCATGTACTGTGCCTTGTAATTTGTACTGTGCGCCCTTTTACTCCCAGGTCCGGAGCGCTATAGAAATAAAATAAACAAACAAACAAGCAAACAATATCTCCATTAAGTACTCAAACGTTAACACGGCAGCGCGAGGAGTCGGCGGTTTGAAGTTCCCGCCCATGCTGACGTAGCCTCCCAATGAATGAGCCTGTGGTGCACTGGCAGCAGCTTGCAGTAACTTACATGGCGACTGCTGCAGGGAGCCGACGAGGAGGAGAGGTCAGGGAAGGGAGGCGTAGAAGAGCAGGGTCAGTGGCAGCACCAGTCACCATCACATCCATGAACCTGAGGAGACCCGTGAGTGTTAGGGCTGGACAGGGGGGAGCTATTATGTGCGTGTACTGGCCGTCGTGCTTGAGGTTGTGAACAAAGGACGCCCGCACTAGCGGACTCTGGCAAAGACTGAGAAGTCCGGATGTGGGAGGTTTAAGGCTAGTGGTGTCGTGGGGAGGGTCAGAGGGAAATAAACCCAAAGTACCACTACATCCGTGCTTTGTTAATGTTCACTTTATCATTTCATGCCTCAATGAATCTAGACAGCGCTGCAGAGGGGGCAGCCCGCAGCTAACAAGCAGGGGCCAGTATCCTGTGGGGCAGGGAGGACAGGAGGGGAGAGGGACAGAACACAGGCTGACAGGTCAGCAGCCAGTGACCAGGGGAAACACAACACCTCTCCCTATCCCCTCCCACCGACACACGGTGTGAGGCAGGGTGAGGAACAGAACATGATGCTACAGCACAATAGAAGGTGCCAAGCATCAAAATCAGGGAAACAAGAAACACCCAGGTAGGGAACAAAGAACACCACAAGGTGCGAAATGCTGTTGGTGCCAGCCAGCCAGGGGCGCAGAAAGGCCCCACACAAACAGCCATAGCCTAGGGCTATTCACTGCCAATATAAGCCCCCACACAGACAGACATAGCATAGGGCTATTCATCACCAATATAAGGAGCTACCCAAGCAGCAGAAAAGTGCAATCCATTTGGTACTCCGCACTGAGCACCAAACAAGTAATCTGCGTACGCAGAATACGTTTTCTTTGAAACATTGGCTAACATGAGCTTTGACTTGCTCCGTTTCAACTACATGCATTTCAAGACAGGCGTATGCAACAGAAGTGGGAGCTTTGCCTTGCTCTGTTTTCCATCATAGCAACTCACCATGTATAAGAACGCCATCCGAAAGCTGTGAGCTGCACCGGTCTTCGGCTGTAAGCTGCGGGGAAAAAACTCCAGAGCACTGCTGCATGGAGTGTGCTAACTGCAGAAGGACATGGCAGGGAATCAAGGAAAAAGCAGAACAAAAACTGACCCACCAGAGGTGTACCAGCGAAGGGAGTCAGTCGGGAGCAGCAGCACAGGCGAGTCACGGAGGAACGAAGGCCGGGCGGCTGTGGGCAGAGCCAAGCCCACGAAAAGACTGAGTCGGCCAGGGTTGCCGCAGCAATCAGAACTAAGGAAAGTGACACGAGGAACGCTGAGCAGCAAGCAGCAGCATAAAGAAAACGGAGACTTGCAAGCTCCACAGCACGCGCCAAGCAGAAAGTGGGGATAATTTCAAACGAACACACAGAGGCGCCATATATCTCTGTGAAAGGTTTAACGCAGTTACTAAACCACATGCCCAGCATTTCAGGAGCAGGGAAAGAATGGGCGAAAGGAAGCAATTAATGCTCTGAACACTGCCTGACATGAGTGAGCACAGAATTTAAGTCGAAGGAAACGAAAGCCTGTTACATACAACGAAGCACAGAAGCAATTTTGTAAATATAAAACTGCAAAGACCACAGTGAATGAATATGGTCATGGAAACAACAGGTAAGAAGAAGTCCAAGTTCATGGAATGGGCCGATGAAACGGAGCGCATATACGGCTGGGCATGGGTGAGGAAGCGTTTGAGTGAAAGTTCAGATGAGGAAGAACTGGACACTACTGGGCATGAGAAAGCAGTGGCACCAGCAAAGAAGAAAGCCAAAGGGAACAAAATGTAAGCCACAACAGAAAAACCAATGGCAGAAACCAGAAGGAAGAACAACAATCAAGGTAAAAAGAAAGCTTTTATGACTGAAATGTTGGATGAATTTGCAAACAAGTATATAGTAAAACAGGAAGCAATAGTAAATACAAAATTTGACAGATTGGAAAAGATGATGACTGATTTTGGGGAGAAGCAACAACATACCACAGAGGTAGAAATACCAGTGCAGCAAGGGCGCAGTGGGTTAGAACCGCTAAGGGCCTGGGTAGGCCCTAATCCCACCCAGAGCCAGAAGAGTTAACAGGGTCCGGTAATGCAGGGCCCCCGCAACAGCCCCAGCAGTAGAAGGGGGAGTGCCAACATCGGACAACAGTAGCATGGGCACAGAGGCAACAGCAGCACAAAATCAAAACGCAGTGGTCACAAACACACATCTAGTAGAAAAACTGAAAGCGCTAGAGAGCGATATCTTAAACAGGTTTAAGAGGTCCCTAGCATGGAACATTGAGCAAGTGGTCAAGATAACTATTTGGAAAAGGAGGTATATGGAAATATTTACACTACTCGAAGCACAACGAAAGGGTTACGATGCTTTTAGGGACCCCAAAAAGATTGAGGGGAAAATCCTGGCAAGAAAAGTCCAGGTGGAACACAATTGGCATCATTGGTTGAATGCATTTGGGGGGGACGCATGGCTCATCTACGATGAGAGATTTAGGAAGGCCATGTACGAACGCCCTGAGATAGAATGGGACGAGGTCCAAAATGATTTATACGTGCTGAGTTGAAAGGTACCATGTTGCAGGGATAAGAGCTCAGCACAAGTTAAGACAACTCAGATGAGCAGCATTAAGAGCACCCAGCCAGAAAAGCAAAACAAGGGCGAACAGCCCTTTTGGAAGAAACAGCCATGGGGGCTAGGTCCAATACCCGCACCCAGAACTCCAGCAAACCACAAAAAAACAACAGGAACAACATTACATGTTGGAAATTCGAGAAAGGGTACTGCGCATGGGGTAGGGAGCATAGGTACAAGCACGCCTGTACAAAATACAGAGGAGAACACGCCAGCAGTGGGTGCACCCGATTACCTAACAGGGGGCCCAAGAAAGAGGAACAATACGTTTTTAAAAGACAATGTGCCTCATTCCGAGTGCAGCGGTAAGGGGTTAACGGCGCTGGTAAGAATTCTGGTGCAGTTAACCCCTTACTGCCGCATTCCGAGGTCCTTTAGCGGGCCCCGCTAAGGGCGGCTGGTAAAACCAGCCGCCCTTAGCGGGACACGCTAAAGAACCAGGGAGCTAATAACGGGCCCGTTATTAACAGGCCCGTTATTACCTCCCTCCTCATTCCCATTGAGCCCTATGGGGGCTTGAATGGGAATGGGGATGGCTTCCCTGAATGGGGAAATACCGGGTCCTCCAAGGTTGGAATGACCCGGTAAGTCCCCATTCAGGGAACCCGGACCCGGTATGCGGTAAGGGGGTAGCCATGGTGCTAACAGCACCATGGCTAACTCCAACTTCGGAAATGAGACCCAATGTCACACTAATACCAGGAAGAACCCCAATTAAGGTCAAGGAATTTGTGTCAATATTGGCGGCTTACCCAGACAAAAGCAGTAGTCAGAGCATAGAAAAGGGTTTCCAGGGGGGTTTCAGCATCCCATGTGGAGGCAAGGGATCCTTGAAGATACCAAAAAACTTGAAATCAGCAAGAGAAAACCCAGCGATAATTAGGAAGATTCGGAAAGAGCTAGAACTAGGCAGAATGGGGAGGAAATGCCTTTTAAAGAATACATACCCCTCAAAAGAACCAGAACAAATGAAAATTATACATCACTTATTTTACCCCCAGGGGCAGTCAGTAAATTATGGGATTCCAGTGACAGAAACTGGGGTAACTTATACTCATTTTCAGCAGACACTCAGAAGGGTCAAGAAAAGTGGGAATGGGGCCCCAATGGCAAAACTGGACATCGAGTCAGCATTTAGACTCCTACCAGTGTACCCAAATTCTCAACCTTGGCTGGGTTTCACATTTGAAGGACAATTGTATGTGGACAGATGCCTTCCAATGAGAGGCACAATATCATGCGCGCTATTTGAGAAATTCAGCTCTGTTTTTCAATGGGCTTTCTTAAAACAAGTACCAGAAGCACAGAGTTTGGGGAAAACTCGTATAAGGCCATTGATATAGCAAGAAAGAAATTGACAGAGGGGTAGGGAAATTCTGCGCAAGCACAGGGATACATTTAATTAAACATAGCACAATATCGCTAGCAAACCTAGAACTTTTCCACAAAAAGGTGACCCATCTGTCCGAAAAAGGCATGGAGCATTTTTACAGATAAACAATAGGCAACCTAGCAGAAAGAGGATGCAAGTAGCAACTTTTGGGGGAACCTGGAAGGCCAGTAACCCATCCAGGTGTGGCGCCACGGGCCAGGGGACACAACCCTGGACCTCGTGCCCAAAAGTGTACATTATGTATTATTATGATTATGATAATTGTGTATTATTACGTGATGTCCAATAAAAACCACAGCCTTTTATTGCCAATACTTACACAATGCTTTTGTGGTCTCTGGGGGAATGGTGGGGGACAGCCACTAAACTCTTGAGTCCACAGGTTATAGACAGCGGCGTGGAAGGAGAACCCTGCAGCTAACAAGCGGAGGCTAGTAACCTGTAGGGCAAGGAGGACAGGAGGGAGAAGGACAGAACACAGGCTGACAGGTCAGCAGCGTTGACTCAGGGGAAACAACACCTCTCCCTATCCCTTCCCACAGACACACAGGGCCAGGCAGGATGAAGGACACAACAGGGTGCTACAGCACAACAGAAGGTGGCAAGCACCAAAATCAGCGAAGCAGGAAACATCCAGGTAGGGAACAAAGAGCACCACAAGGTGCAAAATGCCATCAAAGCTAGCTGGCCGTGGGTGCAGCAAAGCCCCCACACTAACAGAAATAGCTTAGGGCCATTCACCGCTAACATAAGGAGCTGCCCAAGCAGCAGAAAAGTACAATCCATTTGGTACTTCGCACGGAGTACCAAACAAATAGTCTGTGTACACAGAATACATTTTCTTTGAAACATTGGCCGGTTCCCACTTGATGCTTAGAACGTGAGCTTTGACTTGCTGCATTTCAACTATATGCATTTCAAGACAGACGTATGCAACAGCAGTGGAAGTTTTGCCTTGCTCCATTTTCCATCATATCAACTCTACAACAGAAATCGTGAGTTTAACCATACTCCGGTTCTCACCGTGAATAAGAACGCAATCCGAAAGCCGTGAGCTGCACCGAGCTGTGACATAAAGCTGCGGGAAAAAACTCCAGAGCACTGCTGCAGGGAGCATGTTAACTGCAGAAGGACGCGGCAGGGGATCAAAGAAAAAGCCGAACAAAAACCGACTCACTGGAGGTTCCAGCGAAGCGAGGGAGTCAGCCGGGAGCCGCAACATAGGGTTAAATTCCTCACAGGCGGCTTTGCAGGGCAGCAAAAAAATGACTTCACATGCCGTCAGATTTTGCTCTTGCTACATAAATGACACAACATAGGGTTAAAATTGCTGAGGGACAGATCCAATTGCCCGGGAAGAACGGCGCCAAGCTACCATAGGGTTAAATTGGTAAAACTTCTCACAGGCGGCATTGTTGGGCAGCAAAGAAATTCACTTTACGTACCGTCAGAATTAGCTTACACTGCCGTCAGATTTTGCTTAAACTGTCGTCAGATTTTGCTATCGCTACATAAATGATGCAACATAGGGTTAAAATTGCTGAGGCACAGCTCCAATTGCCCGGGAAGGACAGCGGTAAGCTAACATGGGGTTAAATTGGTAAAATTCCTCACAGGTGGCTTTGCAGGGCAGCAAAAAATGACTTTACGTGCCGTCAGATTTTGCTTAGGCTGCCGTCAGATTTTGCTATCGCTACATAAATGACGCAACATAGGGTTAAAATTGCTGAGGCACAGCTCCAATTGCCGGGAAGGATGGCGCCAAGCTACCAAAGGGTTACATTGGTAAAATTACTCACAGGCAGCTTTGCAGAGCAGCAAAAAATTACTTTACGTGCAGTCAGATTTTGCTTAGGCTGCCGTCAGATTTTGCTATCGCTACATAAATGACGCAACATAGGGTTAAACTTGCTGAGGCAAAGCTCCAATTGCACTGGAAGGATGGTGCCAAACTACCATAGGGTTACATTGGTAAAATTACTCACAGGCAGCTTTGCAGGGCAGCAAAAAATGACTTTACGTGCCGTCAGATTTTGCTTACGCTGCCCTCAGATTTTCCCGTGAAGGACAACGCCAAGCTACCTGTTACTCACCAGACGGAGAGCAGACAAGAAAGGAGATCCGGACTGTTGGAACTGGGTAGTTGATTGAACAGCTCGGGTTGTAGCCTCCACCCGAGCCTCCTCTCTATGAGGGAAATAACCCTTTTTGGTGCTATGACTCTCTGCTATATATTACACTAGGCAGAGAGACCGATCACCCAAAAGAGCGGGGAGAATGCACCGCCACGCACCCAGCTGAAAGAAAAGACAAGAGGTCAGCAACCGAAGACAACAGGAACTACCATTAAGCATTAACAAGCAAAGGAAGTCCCTGAACAACCCTCTCCCCTGATCTCAATGGGACACGTACTGGAACCTTCCTGCAGATGCAGAAAGGAGATTAGACACTACCCTGGCTATTAGAACAAGTGCAAGAAGGAAACAGTGGATGTCTTAACCCTAAGAGCTTAAGGAAGCGTGTTACTCCAAGATGGGACACACCAAAGGTACAAAACAACAAACAAGAATGTTAGTGAGGTAGCTAATCCCCCGCGGAACGATGGGCGCACTAGGTACGGTTGGTGCACTAACAGCAAAGCGTCCTACGTGCACTTGTGGATTTGGAGTAGACCAGGTAGGTGCACAACCAGCAAAGCGTCCCTGTGTGCACTTGTAGAACCAAGAGTTAATGAGTTCCAAACGGGGAAAAGAGTCCAATACAGAACACACAAGGTGACAGGTACCAGTACTGGATAGTGATGAGCACCAATCTGCTCAAATGATCAATAAGGAAGCGTTCAGGAGACCCCAACAAACAGGAAGGCAAACTTACCAAGAACTGTAAATGAAGTGTTACAGCTAAACGGGTTTGGAGGCTGCGATTCGCCTGGACGCTGGAAGAAAAATCAAACAGCAGTAACAGCAGTCCTTGCACGGAATAAGGAGGTTGGAACTCATGCAGGCAGAAGACACAGTGCGAAAGCAATCCTTTGGACAGAAGAATGGTTCGGTACACAGGCGGCAGTAGAACACAACGAAGTCAGTGGCAAGGCAATCCTTTAGACAGATGAATGGTTCGGTACACGGGTGGGCGTAGAACACAATGAAGTTGATAGTAAAGCAATCCTTTAGACAAATGAAGGTTCGGTACACGGGCGTGTTCAGAGCACGGTCAGGCATGGAAATGAAGAGAATGCTCAGAAAGCCCTTTCAACAGAAACAAGTGCTGGTATACAGTATAGCTTCAGAAAGCAAACAGGCATTTAAGACGGAACTTTTTAGACGCCGGCTGTAACTTACAAACAGAAGCGAAGTTCGCAAGCTGCTGCAGATTATATCAATGAGGAGGCAGAGCTAATTGAAACTAGGCTCACATGACCATGTCACTGCACAAAGACTACAGATGATGATCAGGCTTCATGGGAAATGTAGGCTGAAGCCGAACTGGAAGGAGCTGCACTAGCCAGTCTCCACGGTAGTCGCCACTGTGATAGAAATGGTGCTCGAAAATGCCGAATACCACGGCGGAGAACAATGGTTTTAACAGAAGGCAGTTTAGAGGGAATCCCTTTGCCCTGGTGGAGATAAGCAAGATGGGGAGCGGACCGGAGCCAAGGTGTGACACTACCATAGGGTTAAATTCCTCACAGGTGGCTTTGCAGGGCAGCAAAAAATGACTTTACCTGCCATCAGATTTTGCTTAGGCTGCCGTCAGATTTTGCTATCGCTACATAAATGACGCAACATAGGGTTAAAATTACTGAGGCACAGCTCCAAATGCCCGGGAGGGACGGCGCCAAGCTACCATAGGGTTAAATTGGTAAAATTCCTCACAGGCGGCTTTGCAGGGCAGCAAAAAATGACTTTACGTGCCGTCAGATTTCGCTTAGGCTGCCGCAAGATTTTGCTTACGCTGCAGTCAGATTTTGCTATTGCTACATAAATGACCTAACATAGGGTTAGAATTGCTGAGGCACAGCTCCAATTGCCCGGGAAGGACTGTGCCAAGTACCCATAGAGTTAAATTGGTGAAATTCCTCACAGGCGGCTTTGCTGGGCAGCAAAAAATGACTGTACCTGCCATCAGATTTTGCTTACGCTGCCGTCAGATTTTGCTATCGCTACATAAATGACGCAACATAGGGTTAAAATTGCTGAGGCACAGCTCCAATTGCCCGAGAAGGACCGAGCCAAGCCAAGATATCATAGGGTTACATTGGTAAAATTCCTCACAGGCGGCTTTGCATGGCAGCAATAAATGACTTTACGTGCCGTCAGATTTTGCTTACGCGTCCGTCAGATTTTGCTTAGGCTGCAGTCAGATTTTGCTATCGCTACATAAATGACGCAACATAGGGTTAAAATTGCTAAGGCACAGCTCCAATTGCCTGGGAAGGACGACGCCAAGCGACCAGAGGGTTACATTGGTAATATACCCAACAGGTGGATTTGAAGGGCAGCAAAAAATGACTTTACGTGCCATCAGATTTTACTTACGCAGCTGTCAGATTTTGCTTAGGCTTCCGTCAGATTTTGCTATCGCTACATAAATGACACAACATAGGGTTACAATTGCTGCGGTACAGCTCCAATTGCCCGGGAAGGATGGCGCCAAGCTACCATAGGGTTAAATTTGTAAAATTCCTCACAGGCGGCTGTTACACTCACATGGCTCCCACAGGGGCGTCGATTGGACCCGGACAGCTGCGGTCTCCTCCAACGTGAAGCGTAATGCAGAGATGACAGACTGGACTGGCCTGCTTAATCTCGTCTGCTTGACCCATAGAAGTATTCTCCTGCAAGTGGAAAAAGGGATTTAGCCACCCGTGGATTCTAGTAATGGCACCCCACTGTTCTCCCCACTAATCACCTCCAATATTCCCTTCCAGTAATCTCACCTTATGTTTTTGAATGATGAGCTCTCCATCCTGCGTGGAATGCAGGGGCGCGTAGACACCAGTTACTTCACTGGTTCGAAGGCGTTGGAAGAGTTCCGGATGAATATTGACTCTGAGGTTCCTGGCGAGAACCTGTAAGTATAAAGTCGAAAGAGTTCAATATGTCCGATGTTCACTCTTGTCCCATTCCCTTCTTGTGTTGCAGCTGGGTCCAAGAGAAGATTGTCTTGTGGCAGCTGATGGCGTTCAGGTAAGAGTCTGTATTACCCAACACTGTCCGGTAAAAGATGCATGCATTTAACTTGTTGTTTTCTCTCTCCTTACAGTTGCGGCGTAAGAAGTTGCCTCCGGTGGTAAATCAGGTAAGTCTATGGTGGCAAAAAGAGATTGTATTTGTTGGCTCTCTCGGCTCACCTTATATTTCTTTTGTCCCCTAGGTGCTGGAGTTCGGCGAAGAAAATGATGGAGGCAGTGCCGAATCGGAAAATGCTGTGAGGACAGGTGAGTATGGCGCAACGCTGCAGCTGGCGATGTGACGCGTGCAGAAATAATGTCCTTTCCAAGTTCCAAGACGTGATGTATCCGGAATCAGGTAAGGAATTAAAATAATGTCTGTGTTCTAACCTTTCCTTCTTCTTTCCTCTTTTTCTAGGAGCTCTGGATTCGAGGCGGGCGTGGCAGAAGACTGGATGCTGACTGCAGGCACGGTGAGCGTTACGCTGCTGGATGCAGAATAACGTGAAGCATGTGCTGCTGTTCGGGTGTGGTTTAAATAGCCTTCAAAGTAGTCCCAGGTAAGAAGTTCCCCCAGGACCACACCCGAGTAATAAATAGTCCCTGAAGTAAAATAGTCCCATTCAGGCCTCACGTTGGCTTGACTCCATTGCAGCATGGTCTGCATGAGGTAAGTAATGTACATGAGCCTGGCACCTATGGCGCCAGGACTGATTTCCTCTATGAGCCTGGCGCCAATGGCGCCAGGACTGTAACCAGACAGCCCCTAGCCGGGGCTGCTGGGCTTTTAGTAAGCACCTGGATGCCTGCTCCTGGGGCTGATGGGCTTGGTCCGGATGCCCGGGTGTAGGCATCATGACAGCGGCTTTGTAGGGCAGCAAAATTGACTTTACGTGCCGTCAGATTTTGCTTACGCTGCCCTCAGATTTAGCTTAGGCTGCCGTCATATTTTGCTATCGCTACATAAATGACACAATATAGGGTTAAAATTGCTGAGGCACAGCTCCAATTGCCCGGGTGGGACGGCGCCAAGCTACCATAAGGTTAAATTGGTAAAATTCCTCACAGGCGGCTTTGCAGGGCAGCAAAAAATTACTTTACGTGCCGTCAGATTTCGTTTAGGCTGCCACAAGATTTTGCTTATGCTGCAGTCAGATTTTCCTATCGCTACATAAATGGCCTAGCATAGGGTTAGAATTGCTGAGGCACAGCTCCAATTGCCCGGCAAGGACTGTGCCAAGCTACCATAGGGTTACATTTGTGAAATTCCTCACAGACGGATTTGTAGGGCAGCAAAATTGACTTTATGTGCCGTCAGATTTTGCTTAGGCTGCAGTCAGATTTTGCTATAGCTACATAAATGATGCAATATAAGGTTAAAATTGCTGACGCACAATTCCAATTGCCCGGGAAGGATGGCGCCAAGCTACCATAGGGTGAAATTGGTAACATTCCTCACAGGCGGCTTTGCAGGGCAGCAAAAAATGACTTTACGTGCCATCAGATTTTGCTTACTCTGCTGTTGTCATGAATAGCCGGATTCGACCCTTCTGGACTTCGTGGTCCATGATGCACCGAGGCAAAAACTCTGCAACTCATCCAAGATGGCCGACGAGTCAGAACCGGTGCGGTCTAGCCTTTGCGTGCAGTCGTCAGCTTCCTTGAAAACCGGCACACCCCCGCAGCTCCGCGCGTCTCAACTCTACCCCTACGAGTTACTAGACGTTGTTCGAGTTCACTCTCTGCGCCTTCGTGATTTCTATCTTCCTTCTTTGTTCCTGGAACTCCCCCCCCTTCCTATCCTTACCTTCCGATATCTTCCTTCCTGGATTTATTGACATTGTTCCTGGAAATCGAATGCTACCGGCTTGGCAGCCGGCTTCCACGCTGGAACCCGAGGACTCACGCTCAAGCCTGTACAAGTCACAGTCGGTGAAAAAGAAAGAAACCTCATCCTGGAAGAACACAAGCAAGGAGAAAAAGGTGAGAAAGAAAGAAGCTTGTGACAGATTGAGACGCCTAGAACCTGATACGGAAATAGATATGGAAGCGGCAGTCCAAGACCTCATGAGAGGTATGCAAGAATTAACTATCGAGGTTCAAAATCTCAAAGCGGAAAATGCAGCTTTAAAACAACTGATCTTATCCCGGGATTCCGCAGTCAAAGAAAGCATTCTGGTAGGAGGTGTTGTGGACAAGTATGATGGATCTTCTAGGTCCCTGCGTTCTTTCCTAGATTCATGCTTAGTGCACTTCACTTTCAAACCCTACTATTTTTCTACACCACGAGCAAAGGTCGGATTCATGATATCACACTTAACGGGCAATGCCTTAACCTGGGGAACTCCCTTAGTTAATTCGGGAGATCAGCTTTTGGATGACTACGAAGGATTTGTGGATGCCCTAAAAGCCATGTTGGATCGACCAGAGCTTGTCTGCAGTGCACAAGAAAGACTTCTTGAATTTATGCAAGGGAGTCAGGATATGCTCACTTATGTGACACGCTTTAAGCAGCTAGCTAAAGAAGCAGATTGGTCACAAGAAGCCAGTTTCAATCTCTTCAGAAGGGGTTTAAATGATGAAGTAAAGGACGAGATAGCCAGCGTAGCACGTCCAGGAACCTTCCAGGCCCTTATGGACCTTTCCTTGCAGATAGATTTTGGGATCTAGGAGAGAAAGGCTGAGAAAAGAAAGGTGAAAACATTCCCAAAGACAACTACTGAATACCCAAGTACCAAAGAGAGCGCTGCTCCACGTACCCCGGATCCAGAACCCATGCAACTAGGCGCCTTCAGGGGTCCAATTTCTCCACAAGAAAGGCTCCGTAGAATCGATACGGGACTCTGCATGTACTGTGCCTCTGACAAACATCTAGGTAGAGAATGTCCTATAGCACCACCCCGGTGTTCGGGAAACGCCAGCTCCCGATCCTAAACGGAGCACAGCTTCGGGAGAAAGATGCCTGCTCCGCATCCATTCCTTCCTTGAATACTCCGGGACAGAATACCTTAGTGATTCTACAAACTGTCCTGACATCCACCGAGAATGAATCCTTTCCCATCCTGGCACTCGTGGACTGTGGTGCCATGGGGATTTTCATTGATCACGAATGGGCCACCACTCATAACATCCCTAGAGAGCTCAAAGAAGTGATACAACCCGTGAGAGGAATTGACGGTAGACCATTGTCTTCAGGCCCCATTACTCACCAAACAAAAGAATTGCAACTGTCTATAAAAAACCACCAGGAAAGAATACGATTTGACGACATAAAGGCTGCCCACTATCCCATGATTTTAGGCATGCCCTGGTTACAGAAGCACAACCCATACATCAATTGGACTGCAGGTTCCTCGTTCCTTGGCTCAGAGTTTTGTATGTTCCACTGTTTATGTCAGGACACGTCCCAGATTCCTCCAGTAAACTCCCAGAACCATAAACTATCATCCTTAAGCGTGTCCAACATAATCCAAGTACCGGAATCATACCACACATACACCGACGTGTTTTCAACAGACATTGTTCAAGCTCTTCCACCCCACAGACCTGAGGACTGCGCCATAGAAACTGAGCCCTCCACCGTGATTCCATTTGGAAGAATGTTCATATTATCCGAACCTGAAAAGAGGGCTCTACGTGAGTACCTGGATACCAACTTGGCAAATGGAACTATCCGGCCTTCAAAGTCCCCTGCCGGTGCCTCCTTGTTTTCTGTTCCCAAGAAAAACACAAAAGAGTTACGACCCTGTTTGGATCACCGTGGTCTTAACCAATGTACCCTCAAGGACTGCTATCCGTTACCACTCATTTCTGATATTCTGGAGGCCGTGCGAGGAGCTGTTATTTTCACCAAGCGCGACCTTAGGGGTGCTTACCATCTCACGAATTAAGGAAGGTGATAAATGGAAGACACCCTTTAGAACCCATTTTGGCCACTTTGAATATTTGGTCATGCCCTTCGGTCTTGCCAACGCTCCTGCGGTATTTCAATGATTTATGGACAGGGTTTTCTCAGATATGTTGTTCCTTTTTGTTACAGTATACCTGGATGATATACTGATTTATTCTAAAGATCCCAAGATGCATCAAGAGCATGTTAAGGCAGTTCTGCAACGATTACCTGAAAACAAACTCCTGGCCAAGCCTGAAAAGTGTCTATTTCATGCTCAGACCGTTCATTACCTTGGATTTATGTTCAGCCCTAATGGAATAGGAATGGATCCGGGCAAGATAGATTCCATACTTTCGTGTCCTGCGCCTACCACTGTGAAACAGATACAATCCTTCCTAGGACTTGCACATTTTTACAGAAAATTTATTCCGACATTTTCTGAAATTGTACATCCCATCGTGGCACTTCTAAAGAAGGATGCACCGTTTATTTGGTCTACAGAACAAGAGAGGCCTTTCAACAACTAAAACGAAAATTCACGGAAGGTCCTATCCTGGCCCAACCCGATACAGATCGAACCTTCCTGGTGGAAACAGATGCTTCGGACTATGCCATTGGGGCAGTCTTAAAACAAGAATTTGAGGACAAGATGGGACATCATATTGCCTACCTATCCTGCACCTTGACGCCAAGTGAATGCCATTATTCTGTCCTAGAGAAGGAGCTACTGGCCATCCGACAAGCTTTCACTGACTGGCGTCATTTACTCCTGGGAGCTAAATATCCAGTACAAGTATGTACAGATCATCGAAACTTGCAAGTACCACAATCCCTGGAATGCAGAAACAGTCGCCAGGCCCGTTGGGCCCTCTTTTTCACTCAGTACCAGTTTCAAATTAACCACCTTCCTGGAATCAATAACATCGTCGCAGATGCCTTTTCCAGACGTCCTGACTACAAATCTGTCGAGGTCAGGGCCTTTCCCAAGATGTTTCCTAAAACCGTGTTTGTGGCACAAGCTAAATTTCTCCTGGAAGACATCCATGCTCATACACCTTCCTCTGATCTCTGGAAAGAATACACCCAGAATAATCAATGGAACTTGAACACAAAGGATGGTTATCTCTTCAAGGACAAACGACTAGTCATCCCTACACAAGGTCTGAGAGATAAAATCATGAATCTCTGTCATGACACTTTTCATTCAGGATATCGAGGCATTACTACTACCCTTCATCTCATACAGAGGCAATTCTGCTGTCAGATTTCGCTATCGCTACATAAATGACGCAACATAGGGTACAAATTGCTGAGTCACAGTTCCAATTGCTCGGAAAGGATGGCGCCTAGCTACCATAGTGTTAAATTGATAAAACTCCTCACAGGCGGCTTTGCGGGCAGCAAAAAATGACTTTACATGCCTTCAGATTTTGCTTATGCTGCCATCAGAGTTTGCTTAGGCTACCGTCAGATTTTGCTATCACTACATAAATGACGCAACATAAGAGTTAAAATTGCTTAGGAAGAGCTGCAATTGCCCGGGAAGGACGGTGCCAAGCTACCATAGGGTTAAATTGGTAAGAATCCTCACAAGTGGCTTTGCAGGGGCGCAAAAAATGACTTTACGTTCTGTCAGATTTTGCTTAGGCTGCCGTCTGATTTTGCTTAGGCTGCCGTCAGATTTTGCTATCGCTACATAAGTGACGCAACATAGGGTTAAAATTGCTGAGGCACAGCTCCAATGGCCCGGGAAGGATGGTACCAAGCTACCATAGGGTTAAATTGGTAAGATTCCTTACAGGTGGCTCTGCAGGGCTGCAAAAAATGACTTATCGTGCTGTCATATTTAGCTATTACAGAAAAAGGGGATAAGTAGGTGCACACCAAGTGTTTAAATTATAAAGTAAACTTTCTAAATGTGTAACAATGTAGATATTCTTTCCAGGTGCGGGGGAGGAAAAGTGATCCTAGCACAGAATCACTATAACGTGTAAGTGAGGAAAAAAAAAAGAAAAAAAATAAATTACAAAAATTCGAGGATCCAAAGGTAGGAGCCCTCCCGTCCCCTCCACTCTTTTCAAAATCTATCAATTGATGGTTCATCAATGTCAAATAAATTCAACTTAATCATTCCATTGTATTTAGAGTTACATAAATAATGAGAAAAATCACTTGTAAGTTTTTGTAAAAAGAAACCAAACAGGTTTTTAATTTGCAATTAACAATCAGTTCACACTTAGATTCTGAACCGAAAAAGAGCTAAGATAACTGTCAACAAAGTGATAAGTAATGGTAGTCCATGTATACAATTGAGTAGTGGCTGACGCGTTTCGGGAACAATATCCCTTCTTCTTGAGCCAAGTAGGTTTAAACTGTAAAAAATACATGAATAGAGAGCGTTTCAGTCCTTTCAACTATAATCACGTTGAAGTCACGTACATAAATAGAACATAAATAGAAGAATAAGCAAAGGTCAATCAAGAGTTGTACTGGCAAGTCTAAAGGAACTTAAAGGCTGCTAGCCCAGTGTACCCTGATTAGAGGAGCCGCCAAAGTGGCCAGTGCTCATCAACATGCTCATTACACGTCCCAAGAGTGGAAAATTACAATTCAAAGTGTGCTTCCAAACCAAAATACAACCATATTGCCTGCTAAAAATACCTTAAGTGTGGAGTAGGTGAGAACTGTGTCGTCCCCGGCAATGGTTGAGGAGGATGTGTTCCAAATCTTAACACACCAATTTATATCGAGGCTCCTATCCTGAATGTGGAGCGCCTATAATACAAAATAAGAGGTATGGCAATGACCCGCATGATCAAAGTACCTGCAATAGGATATATATTGCCATCATGTAAAAAATGACTTTATAAATCTAAATGCTAATCATGAGATTCTGCATAGAATTTTTAGTCAAAATGTATCCATGACACCGTACAAGAGGTACAGACGCAAGGTCAAAATTTACTTAGATTAATGATGACTCAAAAATTACAAGAAATGATAGCTTACCGCCCAGGTCAGAAGATCTGGAGGTCTGAAAGTCTTAAATCCTATATCCTAAACGAATCGCGTGGAGTGTCAGGCACAGTTAGAAAAAAGATACGGTTTTCTGTAAAAAAACAGAATAAAAAATACCGGGTCAGATAAGTAGCTAGCAGGTGTGTTCTGTAGTTAGCGGTAACTCTGAATTAATGCTAACATTCAATTCAAAGGCAATTACGTGCTCCTGCTTACCTCAGCGATGTGAATCGCACGATCCACATTAACGAGTGAAAAGGAGCATGTCACTTCAAAGTGTGAATATCTACGCTGCGCGGCTCGTGAACAGAAAAGAGCGTTCCTTCGTCCGCCCGGCAGTGGGTTTACACGTCTCCCTAGCAACCCTCTCCGCGTTTAGGCAGACCCTCTATGGCTTGTTACACGTTGGTAAACATAGTAAGCGGACTATTCCAGGTCCTGCAATGTAAATGGTAAAGCTAAGTGGCGGATACATGAGCGCCATTTTAGAGTGTACGTGATGCTGTTTGTTAATACAGCATCTAACTACAGAGGTGTATAGAGTTGTCACCAAGCATAATGGACTGTGTAAAAATAACGCGAGATAATTATACAGAAGGGCTGTATAGTAGAATGAAAAACATTCACTAAAGACTGGTAAACGATTGGACTATGCGATTCGATATTGAAATACTTGATAGCACGCACATGAGCAATGCATCATTGGCCACAGTAGGTACTCCAACAACACGGTAACATCTGTATTGTATGAACACAAAAAGAATTACATCGAATGGAAATGCAAAAACATCATCGGTATACATTTAACGGCAGTGGGCCGGTTAACAGATCCCGAACTGTAGATATTTTAACAATTGTTCCACTGTCAAGATTCTTGTGTTAATTCCACTTTGTGCCTTGTAGGTCCATAGTTCTACTTTTTAGAGTAAGATTACCCCCACTAAGGATGAGGGAAAAAAAGTATAGCTGGTAAGTAAATATATGACAGCTGTTCAGTGATTGGATAAAGCACCTCAGAGAGAACTCCTCAGTCAGACCATGTGGATTTAATGCATCAAGTAGGTGTATCCAAAACTTTTCCCTACGGGAGAGGATAGATTGATAGTCTCCCCCTCTGTATGGTTTCTTGACTATCTCCAAAATCTGGAATTTAAACTGGGCTTTTGTATGTTGATGATGAGTATAGTGTCTTGTCAGTGGGGACTTTGTGTTTTTGCATCGGATGTTAGATTTATGTTCAGTTAGTCTTTCTTTCACTGCTCTTTTAGTCTGGCCCACATATAATTTACTGCATGGGCATTTAATTGCATAAATGGCCCCTGTTGACATGCAGGTGGCGTAATCACGTAATTTGTACTTCTTGCCAGATTGGGGATGCGTTACATTTTCACCCTTGATTACATTATTGCAATGGGAGCATCCCAAGCATGGAAATGTACCTTTCTTTCTAGTTTGTAAAAGTTGCTGTTTATCTTTAGGCGGTTTCTCAGCTCTCACCAATTTGTCTCTCAAGTTTCGGCCTCTCTTGAAGGCCATCATAGGAGACTTTGGGAATAATTTCGCAAGACATGGGTCCTTTTGGAGTAGTCCCCAGTGTTTCTTAATTGATCTCCCCACTTGGAAACTTTGGCGGGAGTACTTCGTGATGTAGAGTAGTGGTGTTTCTTTGTTTTTGACCTTAGGTGTAAGTAGTTATTCTTTGCTCACACTTGATGATCTCTCCATAGCTTCCTCTAAAACGGATTGTGGGTAGCCTCTCTTTGAAAATGTGTCCAATAATTTGGTGCATTCAACAGCCAATCCCGCTGGATCTGAAACTATCCTTTTCAATCTCAGGATTTGGCTGTAGGGTAGACTACTCAACATGGATTTAAGATGAAAACTGGAAAAATGTAATACATTGTTGACGTCGGAGGGTTTGTGATACACATTGGTGGTGATTCGATTATTTCTAATCTCCAAACAGACGTCTAAGAAATGTAGAGATGGTGTTCCTACTTCCATTGTTTACTTAATGGTCTGATGTACTGAGTTCAAAAAGTTAAGAAAAGCAGTCAATTCCTCCATGGTGCCACACCAAATCCCAAAGATATCATCGATATACTGTTTCCAAATTAGTATTTTGTTTGACCAGTGTGCATTTTCCAATACATGTGTATGTTCGAATTCATACATAAATGTGTTGGCGTATACTGGGCCATGGCTGACCCCATAGAGGTTCCCGTGATTTGGAGATAGAAGTTGCCTTGAGGCCATGGCCCCAGTATACGCCAACACATTTATGTATAAATTCGAACATACACATGTATTGGAAAATGCACACTGGTCAAACAAAATACTAATTTGGAAACGGTATATCGATGATATCTTTGTGATTTGGTGTGGCACCATAGAGGAATTGACTGCTTTTCCTAACTTTTTGAACTCAGTACATCAGACCATTAAGTAAACAATGGAAGTAGGAACACCATCTCTACATTTCTTAGACGTCTGTTTGGAGATTAGAAATAATCGAATCACCACCAATGTGTATCACAAACCCACCGACGTCAACAATTTATTACATTTTTCCAGTTTTCATCCTAAATCCATGTTGAGTAGTCTACCCTACAGCCAAATCCTGAGATTGAAAAGGATAGTTTCAGATCCAGCGGGATTGGATGTTGAATGCACCAAATTATTGGACAAATTTTCAAAGAGAGGCTACCCACAATCCGTTTTAGAGGAAGCTAGGGAGAGATCATCAAGTGTGAGCAAAGAACAACTACTTACACCTAAGGTCAAAAACAAAGAAACACCACTACTCTACATCACGAAGTACTCCCGCCAAAGTTTCCAAGTGGGGAGATCAATTAAGAAACACTGGGGACTACTCCAAAACGACCCATGTCTTGCGAAATTATTCCCAAAGTCTCCTATGATGGCCTTCAAGAGAGGCCGAAACTTGAGAGACAAATTGGTGAGAGCTGAGAAACCGCCTAAAGATAAACAGCAACTTTTACAAACTAGAAAGAAAGGTACATTTCCATGCTTGGGATGCTCCCATTGCAATAATGTAATCAAGGGTGAAAATGTAACGCATCCCCAATCTGGCAAGAAGTACAAATTACCTGATTACGCCACCTGCATGTCAACAGGGGCCATGTATGCAATTAAATGCCCATGCGGTAAATTATATGTGGGCCTGACTACAAGAGCAGTGAAAGAAAGACTAACTGAACATAAATCTAACATCCGATGCAAAAACACAAAGTCCCCACTGGCAAGACACTTCACTCAACATCAACATACAATAGCCCAGTTTAAATTCCAGATTTTGGAGATAGTCAAGAAACCATACAGAGGGGGAGACTATCAATCTATCCTCTCCCGTAGGGAAAAGTTTTGGATACACCTACTTGATACATTAAATCCACATGGTCTGAATGAGGAGTTCTCTCTGAGGTGCTTTATCTAATCCCTGAACAGCTGTCACATATTTACTTACCAGCTATACTTTTTTTCCCTCATCCTTAGTGGGGGTAGTCTTACTCTAAAAAGTAGAACTATGGACCTACAAGGCACAAAGTGGAATTAACACAAGAATCTTGACAGTGGAACAATTGTTAAATTATCTACAGTCCGGGATCTGTTAACCGGCCCACTGCCGTTAAATGTATCCCTATGATGATTTTGCATTTCCATTCGATGTAATTCTTTTTGTGTTCATACAATACAGATGTTACCCTGTTGTTGGAGTACCCACTGTGGCCAATGATGCATTGCTCATGTGCGTTCTATCAAGTATTTCAATATCGAATCGCATAGTCCAATCGTTTACCAGTCTTTAGTGAATGTTTTTCATTCTACTATACAGCTCTTCTGTATAATTATCTCCTCTTATTTTTACACAGTCCATTATGCTTGGTGACAACTCTATACACCTCTGTGATTAGATGCTGTATTAACAAACAGCATCACGTACACTCTAAAATGGCGCTTATGTATCCGCCACTTAGCTTTACCATTTACATTGCAGGACCTGGAATGGTCCGCTTACTATGTTTACCAATGTGTAACAAGCCATATAGGGTCTGCCTAAATGCAGAGAGGGTTGCTAGGGAGACGTGTAAACCCACTGCCGGGCGGACGAAGGAACGCTCTTTTCTGTTCACGAGCAGCGCGGCGTAGATATTCACACTTTGAAGTGACATGCTCCTTTTCACTCGTTAATGTGGATCGTGCGATTCACATCGCTGAGGTAAGCAGGAGCACGTAATTGCCTTGGAATTGAATGTTAGCATTAATTCAGAGTTACCGCTAACTACAGAACACACTTGCTAGCTACTTATCTGACCCGTTATTTTTTATTCTGCTTTTTTACAGAAAACCGTATCTTTTTTCTAACTGTACCTGACACTCCACACGATTCGTTTAGGATATAGGATTTAACACTTTCAGACCTCCAGATCTTCTGACCTGGGCGGTAAGCTATCATTTCTTGTACTTTTTGAGTCATCATTATTCTAAGTAAATTTTGACCTTGCGTCTGTACCTCTTGTACGGTGTCATGGATACATTTTGACTAAAAACTCTATGCAGAATCTCATGATTAGCATTTAGATTTATAAAGTCATTTTTTACACGATGGCAATATATATCCTATTGCAGGTACTTTGATCATGCGGGTCATTGCCATACCTCTTATTTTGTATTTTAGGCGCTCCACATTCAGGATAGAAGCCTCGATATAAATTGGTGCGTTAAGATTTGGAACACATCCTCCTCAACCATTGCCGGGGACGACACAGTTCTCACCTACTCCACACTTAAGGTATTTTTAGCAGGCAATATCGTTGTATTTTGGTTTGTAAGCAAACTTTGAATTGTAATTTTCCACTCTTGGGACATGTAATGAGCATGTTGATGCCCACTGGCCACTTTGGCGGCTCCTCTAGTCAGGGTACACTGGACTAGCAGCCTTTAAGTTCCTTTAGACTTGGCAGTACAACTCTTGATTGACCTTTGCTTATTCTTCTATTTATGTACGTGACTTCAACGTGATTATAGTTGAAAGGACTGAAACGCTCTCTATTCATGTATTTTTTACAGTTTAAACCTGCTTGGCTGAAGAAGAAGGGATATTGTTCCCGAAACGCGTCAGACACTACTCAATTGTAAACATGCACTACCATTACTTATCACTTTGTTGACAGTTATTTTAGCTCTTTTTCGGTTCAGAATCTAAGTGTGAACTGATTGTTAATTGCAAATTAAAAACCTGTTTGGTTTCTTTTTACAAAAACTTACAAGTGATTTTTCTCATTATTTATGTAACTCTAAATACAAAGGAATGATTAAGTTGAATTTATTTGACATTGATGATCCATCAATTGATGGATTTTGAAAAGAGTGTAGGGGACGGGAGGGCTCCTCCCTTTGGATCCTCGTATTTTTTTTTTCCTCACAAGATTTAGCTATTGCTACATAAAGGATGCAACATAGGGTTAAAATTGCTGAGGCACAGCTCCAGTTGCCCTGGAAGGACTGCACCAAGCTACCACATACATGCCATAGCTCTCAACTCACACGCTTTTGGCGGGTGTCACCCGCCTTGGAAATGGCTGACTCACCCGCCAGACCTCCTGCACGCCCATTTGTTTCAATGGGCTCTCACCCGCCAAAAAAAAAAAACGGGTGTTTTCACCCGCCTTTGCGACTCAAATGGTTGAGAGCTATGACATGCCAACATTCCGAGGAACCTGGGAGGGAGATTTTTTCAAAGAAATCGGGAACCGACAATTTCCCCCGTAGGAATGCATTTGGGAAACTATCATTTTAGGCAGGAGGACGTGAAAAATAGCAGTATTTTTCTCTGAAAAATCGGGAGGGTTGGCATGTATGCTACCATAGCGTTATATTGATAAAATTCCTCACAAGCGTCTTAGCAGGGCAGCACAAAATTACTTTACGTGCCATAATATTTTGCTTAGGCTGTCTTCAGATTTTTTTATCACTACATAGGGTTAAGATTGCTAACACTGGGTTAATACAAACATTGGGTACAAATTGCTAACATAGGGTTAATGCTGCACTGCTGTACAACATAGGGTTGGCTACGAAAAGCACGGTAAAAAAAAAATGCTATCGATTGCATTTTCTGCAGTGAGGTCTCGCTCTGTGCTCCTTCATTGACAATAGTGCCACCTTACACATTCTAAACCGTGTTCCCAAAGGCCCTTGTTGGCACTGCAGCGCGAGGAGTCGGCGGTTTGAAGTTCCCGCCCATCTGACGTAGCCACCCACTGAATGAGCCTGTGACGCACAAGCAGCAGCTCGCAGTGACTTACATGGCGACTGCGGCAGGGAGCCGGCGAGGAGAGGTCAGGGAAGGGAGGCGTAGAAGAGCAGGGCCAGCGGCAGCAGCAGCCACCACCATCACACCCATGAACCTGAGGAGACCCGTGAGTGTTACGGCTGGTCAGGGGGAGCTATTATGTGCTTGTAGTGGCCGTGGTGGTTGAGGTTGTGAACAAAGGACGACCGCACTAAAGGCAACTACGAAAACGCCACATCTTCCCCACCCTCCGATTACGAATGCATGCTTCCTAGTCGTGCTTCCCATTTGCTTGCGCACATCTATAGTTACCCGGCTCCTTCATGTCCAGACTTTTATGCTCCCCTTTTTCTCCCGTTTTTTTTTTTTTTTTTTTTTTTTTTTACTGACCCGCAGAGCTTCAGTCACAGACGTTTATTTGTGTGTAGTGCCTACGACGTTCGTAACTGTTATTGGAGAATACGGAGCGTCGCAAGTATAGGCTGCTGAAGGTGACTGACTGAGAGGAAGGGCCCAATGCGGCTCGGGGAGGAGGCGGGCTCGGATTGTAAAGTCAGCCAATCGGAGGCTACGGCAAGGCCCCGCCTTTCTGACTATGCACTGAAAGGTTTTTTGAGGCACACTCCACTTTATCTTCTTAATACTGTACTTGCAGTAGGTCCCCAAACTCATGACTTGCTGCCTGCTGCAGCAACTGGAATACAGCCGTGTACAAGCCCCAAGGGCCGGACTGTTTGTTCCGTGTCTCGGGATTTATTGCAGGTGAGTAGCTACTGATTCCTAACAAAAAGCAGGCAGCCATACCTATTCTTAGCAAACTGGAGCATCGTCTAATGCCAAGTACGAGCTGGTCAGGTTGTACTTATCTCTTGATTTAAGATCCTTACATAACACTACGTGTTAACGTAAGACTATGCTTAGTAAATTTCCGAAGAGAAAAAACTTGGCAACCATATGTGGAGCGTAATTTTCAAAAAGCAAGCAAAGTTTGAACAAAGAGAAAAGATTAAGCCATTTCAAATTGTGTGTGTACAGCGGATTCGTCTATGTTCCTTGTTATATATAGTATAGTGTAAGCCTAGGTAGCAAGCAATGCCGTTGTAGTTAAAACTGGGAATATATAGTGGTATCGGTGATGAAAAAGACGAGTGAGAGGGTGGATGTATCATTATCATAGCGTGACAAGGTGTTCATTGAAGGGCATAGCGTTGGGTTGCTTCTTGAATTGCAGGAGATATGGGAGCTGTTTGTTAGTCCTTCGTCCTTACACGAGAAGGCCTGTTTTATGGTTCTTTCCTTCTTACGTTACTTATATTTGAGTATGGCAATGTTGTCTTCTGGTGCCCTTCAGAGATGGTGATGTTTTTATACGGCTATGATATGATTGTGTCATTACCTCGTATGTGTGCCGTTTTGAGTGTGATTGTTCTTACAGGGTTTCGTCGTTTTTTGTTTTATTTCGTCAGTCCAAAATAGTTTTCTGTACGGGTGTCTACTCGCCCCTGCATTGTTCAACCTTTTTGTTTCTGACATTGGGGACTGCCCATCAAAGCTCATAGCTTTCCTCCCACTGTTGGAAATGTTAAATTGGGTAACCTCCTTTAAGCGGATGATCTAATTTTGATTGATCAGACGGCTATTGGCCTACAACGTTCTCTTACCCTCTTGGAGGAATATATAAAAACGAACAACTTGCAGATAAATGGCCAGAAGACTAAAATTTTGATCCTGGAGAAGCCACAAAGGAGGAAAAAGCAGGGGCATTTGTGGTGGTTGGGCACCTTTAGGGTTGAAGATGTGTTTGTATTCAAGTACCTGGGCGTCCTAATCAACACAAGCTCCACTGAGGAAACCATGGTGAAATAACTAAAGGAAAACGTAATGATGGCAAATCAGCAAAATTCATCTGTAAGAAATGTTGTCTTGTCACTGTGATTCCAATAGTGGAGTTTTACAAACTAAAAGTGATACCCTCGTTGATTTATGGGCTAGATGTTACCCTTTTTTTTATCCAGACCGGTTATGGGCAAAGCTGTAAGGGATATTTTGGAAGAGGGTGCTATTGTTCTGTAAGTTGGTGCAGATCCAAGTCATTAGAGCTGGGGTTAATAGCTTTGAAGGCAATGGTTGAATGGGCCTCTCATTTTTGAGGAAATGTATGTTGGAAGATGCCCCCCTCTAACATGCTCTTTGCGATTTTAAAACAGGAAATAGATAATGGCAAGGGTCATGCTCTCCAGCGATGGGCGAAAAGGTGTAGGCTTCTACTGGACATAGTTTGCTCCTTAGAAGAGGAATTCAAGAATAATCAGAATAAAGAGAAAACAAAAGTTTGGAGAACCGAGGATTCTAACTTCGGAGGAAATCAACAATTTTAAACTATTTTACCATTTGAAACAAGAAGTGAGGGCCTTTGGTGCTTTGCCAAAGTACCTATCCAAGTTCCCGAAAAGCTACTTTAGATCCCAATTTATGAGTATTATATTGAACGCAATGCCCACGGCTGAGTTGTTGTCCGTGAGAAGGAAGCCCAGACCCTTAATGGCCACTTGTGACGTTTGCCAAGAGCAGGGGGTGGTGGGCAACCTAAAACATCTAGTGTTTTTTTTGTTGTCAGGAATGGACGACATTAAGAAATATTTATTTTAAACCTCTTGGATGCACATAGCACTTTATCTGCAAAGGTGGCTGCTTTTAATTATTGGGGAGTATACCTCATTGGTGCTGGCAAGGGTGTTCTTTCATTTTTAAATCAATGATCAAAGGTTCACGATAGGGGATATGAATTGTTTTTAGTTTTGAGATTCGATGAAGTGCTGTCATAAGTGAACTTGTTATGGGATGTTTGGATGGAAATTGCAAAAAGGTTTGTAATCTAAATTTGCAAATACAATGTTTTAAGTGTTAGCTCGAAATGGGACCAGTTAGAATCCGTACTCCTGGCTGAGTGGGTGTTATTCACCTCAACTGGTAAAGTACCAGGTCCTGAACAGGGATCTTTAACCTTTTGGCTTTCCAGGTGTTTTGGACTATAGCTTCCAGCAAAGCCATTCGTTGAGGGTCATGGGAGTTGTAGTCCAGAACTCTTGAGCGCCACAGCTTGCCCACTCATGCCTTGGAAGACTGCTCTAGAGGCTAGCAGGTATGAAGTGTTTGATTTTAAGAAGAGGTAGCAGTGGTCGAAGTGAGCGGTTGAGGTGCTCCTCTACTTATTATTTTTTTTTACTTGTTACTATACTTTTAAAAAAAAAAAAACTTACGGAATCGTTGTTTTAAAATAAACGTGTAGGAAGATTTTGAATTGTGCACTTCGGTACACCGCACTGAACGTTCCCTTAAACGGCAGGCACGTTTGTTTGGGAGTTCGTATTACATTTGGGAGGGGGCATGGCGATGAGGTGTGTGGGGAGCCAGGGCATCCCAGCAGGGAACATGTTTCCACTACTTTTTGTACACTTCTGCCACTGAGAAAGAGAGCAGGTACCAACAGTCTGGATGTTCTTCACAGTTTGGGTCTTGGAAAAAGATTACAGTTGATGCAGAGATAAGCACTGTACATGAGCTGATAAGTTTAATTGTCCGCCAGTTTGGTAGCTCACCTCGAGAAGATTGAATGAGTTAACCGGTTGAAGTTTTAGTTGGTGACTGTCATTGACCTTTATGCAGAGCTGGGTTTCATCCGCTTATTGGTGCATCCTAGGTTAGCAGAGTTCCACCGTTGGTGCTATGTAAAGACTGAAGATTCCTAGGTTTAGGGTGGACCCTCGTGTAACTGTGCAGGATGGGAGACTCTGATGGGACCCGTCGGGACCCCTTTGGCCTAGCTGGTGCTGTAAACACAGAAGATGCCTAGGTTTAAGATGGACCCTGGTGGAATTCTGCAGGAGGGGGAAGTGATGGGGCGTCAGCTCTCGGTACCCCTTTGGACTAGCTGAAAACTGAAGAATCCTAGGTTTAGGATGGACCCTGGTGGAACCGTGCATGAGGGTGCAGTATGGGACCTGTTGTGGTACCCCTTTAGACTAGCTTGGGTCTGTCTGACATGCAGGCTTTTGAGGCAAGGGTATATGCGAAGGATTGGACATTGGTGTCTTGCCTCAATGGAAGTATTTCAGAGTGTGGAAGCTGCCCATTCACAACGGCAGGTCCATGTTTGCCCCCGCGTTGTTTCACTGTTGTTGCTGCGGGTGGGAATGTTTTGGCATCGCACCTGCGCTCGTCTCCACTTGATCAGGTGCACGAGCCGCCCCCTCTCTTTCCATGGGCTCTGTTATGTTGCCACCGGTCTTTTGTATGGAGCTGATTCACACTAGCTGTTAGTCACACACAACAGGTTTTCCTGGGGACGGGGGAGAAGGATGTCTGTGCAAATTGAGTAGGTTTCGTGACTTCTCTCGTGACTCACCATATGCACGCTGAGTGGAGCGATTCGTGGCCGCATCCCCGGCGCCCTCCTCGCGGCTATTACTGGAGCCCGTTTCTCGGAAGGGTCCGCCAGTATCCGCGTACTTGGCCCGCCCGCCTGGAAACACTTGGCTGTTGGCGGCGGACCTCCCTCGCAGCGAACGCGTCAGTCAGACGCTGCGGAGTGCGAGGGCTGCCTCTGCAGTTTGCGCAGACGGACACCGGCGGCATCTTCACCATCACACGGTGCCTCTATCCGCAGGATTGCAGCCTCTTCCCCCGTGCCTGGGCTCGCTTCTGGTAAGCAGCAACTTCCGAGAAAGCGTTAGCTGGCGACTATGGTATTGCACCATGCATTTAAGCTCAAGCGTTTATTTGTGGGCGATTCTGATGTGAAATGCTCAGATTACTTTCCGGCAATCTTCATTACTCTTAGTCATGTTCTTCCTCGTCGAGGTACTTGCCTCATGAGGCCCCTGCCCCCGACACATGACCTTCTTTTATTTCTATTACACCCTATAACTCCTCCGCTTAACTCGCGTCCCTCGGTTTACATAACCAAGCAGGAGCATGGGACATTCCCCGCAGGGAGGGAGGTGAGGGTCGTCAGTACTGTGACAAGGGTAGGACTAGGAGTAATGAAGATTACCGGTAAGTAATCGGAGCATTACCTCCACATCCTCTCTTCCTCGTCCGAGTACTTACCTCATGAGGCATACAAAAGCAGCAACAGGGGAAAAGGTCCCAATGAGACACAGAGCCAAAAAAGTGCAGAACAAAACGCGCACCTTTTTTTTTAAATAACTCCAAATTCACATCCCCACATACAAAACCCCAAAGGAACCATCCCCTGAGTGGGAGACATTCGACCGATAGTGGTTGAGGAAAGTGCTCTGATCTGCCCAGGTGGCTTCTCTACAAATCTCTTGCAGAGAACCCCTCCACCCCCTTAGCATCGGCACAGGAAGCCGCCAAACCCCAGGTGGAACGCACCTGAATGTGCGCAGGTACAGGCAGACCCGAAGCCACATAGGGCATGGAGACGACACCATGGATCCAACGGCTAATGGAAACCACAAGGCCTTGCGGCCCGGAACAGCTGGACCAAAAGTAACCAACAGACTATCCGATTGCTGGAAAGGGGCAGTCCTAGCCAAATACTCACAATCAGCCCGCTGCACATCAATGACATGCCAAGTCACCTCCTCCGTTTGTGGATCTGGAAAAAAGGCGGGGAGAACAAGATCTTGAGAGGTGAAAACCACCATCTTAGGTAGGAACTTCGGATCACACTGCAACACCACCGAGTCTGGCAGCACCCTCAGGAAAGGGGGGGTGACACAAAAGAGCCCCAATCTCCCCCAGGCTATGAGTAGAAGTGATGGCGATTTTTAAAAAGAAAAGAAAAAGAGCAGTCTTCAATCTCAGTAATGGGTTCAAAAGGCGGCCCCCGAAGGAACTTCAAGACAAGAGGGAGATCCCAAGGGGGAAACGCTGTATAAGCACAAGGACGGAAACGAGAAAGACCCCGGAGCAACCTCCCCATCCAGGTGGCCATTAAGAGTCCCCCAAGAGGAATTTTATTGAGGCCCACAGAGTGAAGCGCGGAGACCGCCAGGCCTTTGTGAAACCCCTCCTGGAGGAACTGGAGAATAGTGGGCAGACCAGAACTTAGGGGAGGGGGGAAGGATCCCAGACCGCCCACACCAATCCTGGAAGTTGACCCAATGCCTGCCATATGCCTTCAGAGTAGAGGGTCTATGAGCATTCATGATAGCCTCGACCACAGGACCTGAAAACCATTGAGACATCAACCTTGACTGTGCAATAGCCATACTGCCCATTGAATCTGCCAGATCCCAGACCCCCCCTTGCAGGGGACAAGGCTACTTTGGAACCAGCCAAGGCTCCTGGGACTGAAGCTCCAACAGAGAGGGGAACCAGGACCGGCGGGGCCAGAACGGAGCAATCAACAGCACAGTCGACCTGGCCACTGATTCGCTGAACAGCCTGGGGAAGAGGGGGGGGACCACATAAAGGAGACCCTGAGGCCAATGCACAGTGAGGGCGCCCACCCACCAGTCCCCACGGTCTTAAACCAGGAGCAGAATAGAGGAACCTTCGCAGAGGCAGGAGAGGAAAAGGGATCCAGAGTGGGGGTCCCAAACCTGATACAGATCTCTGCAAAGACCCTGTCCGACAGAACCAGTTCCATAGAGGAGGGGATCCGGCGGCTGAGAAGATCCATCTGAACATTGTCCTACTCCCCCCCCCCCCCCCCCCCCTCCACCCCCCCCCCAGCCCGGACATGTGAGGCCACCAGGGACACCAGATGCAACTCTTCCCCAGACCCCTCCCGCCACCCCAGAACCTGTCTCTGAGCAGCCAGAGTATTCAAGGAGTGGCCGGACCCCACCCCCCATCCCGCCTGGCGGTTGACATAAGCCAAGGCCGTTGTATTGTCCGTCCGGACCGAAACTGCCCAGGCCTCCCGAAACACCCTGAAGTACACCAAGCCCGGAGAACGGCACACAATTCCCTCAAATTGGATGAAAGACAGCCCTCCTCCGGAGCCCACAGCCCCTGGACCGAGAGGATGCCCAACTTTGTCCCCCAACCCCTTCCGCTGTCTTCTGTAGTAAAAGTGGTCACAGGAGGATGGACCCCTGCCCTGAGATTTGGAACCCCCAACCACCACAGAAGGGCTACCCGTAGACACCGGGATCAAAGCCTTGTAAGCTTGAGAGGATGGGAGCCAGTGGGAGAGTATATAAGACACCAGAGGACGCAAATGAAGACGCGCCCAAGGAACCAGAAACGCGCAAAATGCAATGTTCCCCTGCAGCCTGAGCAACATGCGAGCCGAGACACATCACCTCCTG
This sequence comes from Ambystoma mexicanum, assembly GCF_040938575.1. Classification (NCBI taxonomy): domain Eukaryota; kingdom Metazoa; phylum Chordata; class Amphibia; order Caudata; family Ambystomatidae; genus Ambystoma; species Ambystoma mexicanum. Next base: position 1,323,377,016 of record NC_090934.1, read on the forward strand.
AGAACTATGCCCAGAACAAGCCAGCATGCCATTGACCCTCACCGGGGACAGAAACACTCTCCCTATCCTGGTGCAAATCTGAGCCCCAATGAAAACCAGATCTTGAGAGGGCTCGAACTGAGACTAGTTTACCAGAACCCCAAGTCCTGCAACGCCTGGCACACTAGCCAGAGATGAGCCAGGACAGTCCATCAGAGAGCCTCCTTGACCATCCAGTCGTCCAGGTAGGGAAAAACCTGAATGCCCCTCAGGTGCATCTGTGCCACCAGCTTGGTGAACACCCTCAGGGCAGACCAAAAACCACGGGAGTACTTCGAACTGAAAAGGACGGAAACCCACTGCAAAAGGGAAGAACTGCATGTGACATGGCCGTAGAGCCTCTTGGTAATGCGCATCCTGGAGATCCAGAGATACCATCCACCCCCCTCCCCCCCCCCCCCCCGCCTGCACAACATCAGGAGAATGGTCTGCAAAGTCTCAATTTTGAAGTGTTCTTTCCAGGCAAAGCAGTTCAGAGCCTTGAGGTCCAAAATGAGGTGAAACCAAGGTTTGGGGACTACCCCGAAGAGGGAAAGGAACAGGCATAATAGCCTCCTTCAGGAACATCTCGGAGAGAGCAGTCACCATAGCCAACCTCTTGGTCTGGGAACAATGGTCCGAACCATGCAAATCTGGACAGGTAGTCCACTATATAACCCCCTCCGAATGGTGTCCAGGAATCTGAGCACCACCAGTGTCGCACTGGAAGAAACAGCCGGAGGCGTCTGCCCACCGGCTAGGTCCAACTCAGGATTTCTGCACTGGGCCCGAACGTGAATATCGTGGAGGACCATGGCGCCCCCTCCTTGATCTCCGAAAAGAGCGAGAGGAGGGGCCAGGGAAAAACCATCCGGACATGGCACCTGCACCCGAGGAAGATTTTATTTTAGTTTTTTTGGACGTAGACTTGCACCGCAGCGTGTTTGTCAGCCCGAAAAAAATTATGCGGTTCATCCTCAAGTGAATCACCAAAAAGTTTGGACCCATCAAAAGGGAGTTTAAACGCAGTCGCCTTCTGAGAAACTTTTCCAATCCAGCAGATGCACATGCCTACGGCCGAAAACCAGCACCTATGGCCATGCACACCATCAAACGCCGGATTGGACACAAGTTCAACCTGCCTCCGCATCTCCGTTAAAGAAGGGCACAGTCGGAACCCCTATCCACGGCCTTTATCAATGTCCTGGAACCACTTGGCTCAGTCTCCGCCGTGTAGGAACTGTAGACACTTGCCCTTAGGGCCAGATGAGCACCAACATGAACCTTCTTCAGGCTGGAATTAACCCTACGGCCCACCGGGTTCCGGACAGCTATATGTTGTTTTACAAGAGCTTATTTGCCTCTTGTGCACAGTGTTACCGTTCACTACTTCTGCTCCACGTGGCAAGTTATTTTGAGACCTATTTGGAGAAGTTTGGGGGTTTTGGTATTTAATGGAGTGCTTTAAAAAAATGTATTACCTGTTCCCCAGTTATATTTTGCTATGTGCTGGTGTATCAGACGGAGCTCTTGAATTAGAGTCGACCTCCCTTATGTGAAGACTATATGGGACAGCACTTAAAATACCAACCTGCTACAGGAACTTGAGGCAAGGTAACTTGTCACGTGCCTTATTTGGCCTAGTCATGAGTTTAATATATGCCATTTAAAGAGACTGAGGCACTTTGGTTTTTAATCACCAGCTACACATAACACTATAACGGACAGCCAAGGCAATTGTTTTCTTGTCATCCCAAAAACATAATTTTTGGTAATGGTTTCCACTAGCTGGAGATGTCAATCGTCATTTTTAGTTTGGGCTATTAGGTCGCGCGTGTGTCACCTATAACCTGAAACTATTGCATTAGAGTACAGATAGGGAGAAATGGCATATGAGGAGGGAAACAAAGTTTGTATTTGATTGCTAAAGGCCATGCTGATCCCTATAGATATTACCACTCAGTTCCTGCCCCTCCTTGCCCCCCAACACCTCCTCATGGGAACTTTGAGCTCTTTAAGCTTTACCATCAAACTTTGCTCTCAAAGCGCCCTGATTTTTTTTTCCTTCAAGATAGTCTTCTGTGAGTTAATGACTTAGGTTGAGCTGTAAACTCGCTACTGATGTAATACAAATGTCTTAAACCAGGACTGCCTTCATCCACGTGATTTATAAGCACTATGCATGTCCTTAACTGAAAGAAAAAGCATTGGCAAATCCAACAGTTTTGACCTGTGTGCATTTGCCAGGCACTGCTATTAGATGCCCAGGCACTTAAACCATTTTCGGCCAGTTAATGCCACTACGGTAGTGCCTAACAAGTGCCTTTCCCATGCCTACACACAAGCCCAAACTGTTGCATTGCCAATGATTGTTTTTCTAGATGGAACTGGGCATTTTAGAGGAACAGCTTTGTTGGTTGTTCTTGCAGCAAGGAACACTTGGCAAATCCTGTTACAGTTCTTCCTTACACTGATGACTACCCAAACCTAAGTCGTCTATAGCTTATAATTTTTTTTTATTCACACACTGATTTGTGTCTTTGTGCTTAGGGGTTGTTATTGCCCAAATCCATGGCCCCCATGTTATCAACCTCGGAGATGAGTATCTTCTGCCCGCTGGGATTCACACCTGTGGCTTTGATTCTTTCCTCCATATCTTCTGCAAACCAATTTGCCCAAGGACAGATGGATCTTCCTGGGATTCACGTTTGTGACTTTCGAGCGACCTAATCTCTGCTACTTGTGCCAAACCCAGCAAGGGTTTAAAGGTGAGCGCCCTCACCCCCACCAATTCACCCCTCTGCAAGACTTACCCATAGGAAAATCTGCAGATCGGTGCCTCTGGAAGTCCTGCAGGACTGATTAGTTAGTGTCGCATGTAAGACTTACTGTGCATGTGCACAAAAAAGTCTGGGACCCCCTCTACCGAGAACGAACACTGCCAAATAACCGGTTCTTTATGAAGGGTACCCACTTTGAAGGGTCTACAACTACGTTTTAGCTCACTGTTCCAGACTGCACTGTAATCTTTCCTACTGCTGGTAACATAGGTTCCAACATTATCGTCTCCTTTTGGGAGAGACTAGCACAGTCTGGTTCTCGTACTTTTGCAGGGTTCGAAATTCCTGGGAGTTTCTTGCTCCTTCTAGCCTTTGAGAGCCTGGTTAGTTGGAAACCAACAGCTACCATAGCTACTTTTGACTCCACAGGGTAACTGTAACTTGTTTACATGAATGTGTGAGATTAATTTTGCTCAGTTGAGAATGTTATTAAAGAATTAGAACACACCTAGTACACATTTTAAACCTAAAGGATCATACATAATTGGGGGGGGTTAAAGTTTGCATCTCATGTGTAAGTTGGATGTGCTGGGTACTCCAGCAGTAGCGCCTGCGCTCGTGCACGTAGAATTTTAAACCTTGCATGCAGCAGTTGGATGTACACGGCCCAGAAGTTATATACCAGAATCTATTACCAGCAAAGGAGTGAAGCAAGGCTCCTCTTTAGCACCCTTGTTTATCTTCTTTCTCTCAGACTTTGACCCTAGTACATCAATGTGTGAATTTAACATCCCCACCCTCCCCCGTTGCTGAAGGGTACCCCTTCTAGCGCACGATTATAAGCAGATGATACAGCTCTGCTGGGTTTAACCCCATGAGTGATATAACCGTTTTATCTATAAGTATTTTAGCAGCACTCGCCCAAAAATAAATGTTACTAAACTTCTGCTTTTTAGTAAAATCAGCAGTCGCCACTCTTAGTATTTGAACATCAAAATCGAGACGTTGAACTTGTATCGGTTTTTGGGGGTGCTTTTTTTTCTAAGAATGGTGGATGTCGGAAACAAAAAAGACATCCACCTGAGGTTGGGAGGTCTATAAGAAATATGGTACGCGCATTTTAGAGTGCCTCATTATGTTCAGTGGCATGTTACGCTCCATGATGTTGTATGGAAGTGAGATTTGGGGTGATTGAAACTACTCTTCCCCTTAAAGTGATTCAAAGATCCTTTTTTTTTTTTTTTTTTTTTTTTACAAGATGACATGGCTGCCACCAGGAACAGTGCTTTAAGATTGGATTTGGGGATTTCTAACTTTGAGGTACAGTCGCAACTGAGGTTTGAAGTATATTTTCGGAACGCTTGCTTTGGTTATAGTTTACATACATCATGTGGTTGGCACAATCTCTGATTCGCCCACCAACAATAAGTTTGTATGTTCTCATTGTTAGTGCTCCGATCAAAAATGAGTCGGACACGAGTCTTGAGAGTAGCCCCATGCTGAGTCTCAGTCCACCAAGCGACCCCATACCATCTGGTGTACGCTATTTGCACACTGCTGATTAGTCACCAAGGCGGCACCTATGGATTGTGAATGTAAATGCAGCCTTGCTTTGTTTGAGCTAGCCGATCTAACAGGGCTGCTTTTGGTTCTTATAGGAGCTCAAGGGTGAGGGAACACGCACTGGACTGGGGGCGCTATGGGGGTTTACTAACCACCCGAGGAGAAATCTCTCCTCAACAGCGATGTCCCCATAAACACACCGAGCACCAGAATGATGGGGTGGGGACCCACTCACGAAAAAGGAGAAGGCACTGGTCCTATCAGTGCTATGGTTAGTAAGATGCCCCAGGCCCCAATTCACTCTAACCCCGCCCCCTTGTGACCACCTCAAGATCAGGGATTCATGCTGTGCAATTGTCCCAGCAGCACACACACCCAGGCAGATCACACAACCACCACCAACCCAATAATGATAATACAGCTGACGGAGCAGGCTACGCAGCACACAATCATGCCCTCAATGATGTTTGCCGTAGGTCACGTAGATTATAGCCCAAGGAGGGTATGACCATCAGGAAGGCGAGTGGGGGGCCCTAGTAGTGGCATAGTATTACTGCACATGGTCCCCAAACTACCCTCTAACCAACTAGAACCCAGGGAAGCACTCATAAACAAATGTACACATTGACTCTGCACAGAACGTGGCTGCTTATTTGTAACCAGGGAGGCCATTCTAAACCGCTCTAGATTGCACTACTAGGGTGAAGGCGCCTGCGATCTTCTTCAGCTGAAATTCAGGAACCAGAGAGTGGCCAATGTTATTCTGGGTATCAAAATGAGAAGCAGTCTGATATCAACCCCTACAACCATTACAATGCTGATTATTCCCTTGAAAAAAGGCCCCAGTATTTTATCTGGCGCTAGCATAATACCATGGGGAGGGTGAGGGGGGGGGAGGCCAACTACAGTCGGACAGGGGTATGGGGACCTCAAATTGATTTGTGAAAAATGCAATCGAGCAGCAGGCACAACGGATACTAGTGGGACGTTGGGGCTATAGCAAATGCTATTTCGTATCATGGAAGGATGCATTGTCACTAATTTTTATTATTTGTATGTGTTAGGATGTACTTTTATGGCCTTATGGCTGAAATAAAGTTGACTGACTAACATCAGAACTACAGAGACATCCATCAAACCAATCCACTGTTTGTTATTATGACATAAGACCCAATTGAGGAACAATATAGTGAGTGAATAAAATTTCTGAGGGAGTAATATTGATTACTCAATGGTTGGGAACCAACGCTGCTGTGACGAAGAATGAACAGATAATGAAGAATGCTCAACTAAAAGAGAAAACTGACTGTAATCCTCCACTGGGGAAGACCCACCAACCTATCATTAAAAGGGAAGATGGACTACTGTCAGTGAAAAGGTAAAGCCGAGAGTTTCGAATCAGCCAAGTCGGGAATGCAGAGGAAGATTGGGGGATCCTCCGCCGGTAGGAAGCCACAAGGTGCTGTCGGCAAGAAGCACAGAGGAAGCTGAAGGAAACTTCAGGAGAGGGAACCAGTTGACGGCGGTGGCATGACCCAGGAGAGGTGTTCAGTCTGGCTATAATGCAGAGACAGCTGGAGCACAGGAGCCGGAGCGAGAATTGAAGCTGTCCTGACCTGAGTTCAAGGGAGTCCCTATCCTGCGAGCAGGCCCAGTGACGCCAACCTGTAGGAAGCCAGGTAACTGGTACAGCGGGAGACCCAGGAGGAAGCCCTGGGATAAAGGGTACCACCAGTCTACTCGTCCCAGTGAGTCGCCGGAAATTACGAAGAATAGTAAGAAGCATTTTGGGATTCTATCTACTTGTCGCAGTGAACGGTCAGAAGTTAAGAATGCGAACCAGTACAAACATTTTTACTTATTTCAGTAATCTAAGAACTGGGCAAGAGAATGAGACCATTGGTTCTGCTATAATTATCTCATGGAGAAAGACAGTGAATCTGAGGAGGAGGATCATGATGTCAAATCTCAGTCATAAGGAGTTAAAAAATGCAGAGAGCAAGAACCATGGAAAGAGGGATTCAGTGAAGGAGAGAGCACGAATAGGGGAGACAAAGACTTTTCCCCTAGAGGAACTAAATAAGTTGCTGCAAGAGATAGCAAAAAAGTATCTCAAAATTGTCCACTCGGGCTGAGGAAGCCTATCCAGGAGATGGGAGTCAGTCTCATGGTCTTTTGTTATTTTTGGCTTGGTGGTAGATTTTTATTCTGGTCTGCGAGTACGTGTAGTATGGGAAGGTGTGGGGATTTGTGAAAAATCTCACCTAATCGGTGGTTTATTTTGATGCTCCACTTAAAGGAATAGTGCGCTCAAAAATATTGTCTCAAAAGATGGGCAATAATCCAAAACATGTATTAAACATAAGTTCCTATGTAAACTCTTGAGCAAACGAGGCTCAAAGCGTTTACATGGGAGCATCCATTTTGCCATTTCAGGCAGCCTCCTCCGCTCATGTTAAGCTCTGCCCTGGCGGCACTAAACAAGCAGCAAAAGCCCCCTACTGGGAGCTTTTGCTTACTGCAGCCAGAACAGAGCTGTATGAGCTGAGGGGGCTGCCTTCACTTTCATTTTATGTTTTCGGTGCTCCCAAGCCAAGGGAAGCACAGAAAACATAAAATGAAAGGCAAAAAGCAAAGGCGCAGCAACTATAAATACCGCCTTGTTGTATTTGTGATTGCTGTGGTTGGAAAACCATGGCAATCTGCGGCGGCTTTCGCTTGGTCTCCTGGGCTCCCCCAACACGGGGGAGCCCAGGAGACTCCAAGCGAAAGCAGCCGCAGTCAGAAATACAACGTTGTTGTATTTTTAAATACTGCAGCAGAGGGTCCCTTAACCTGCAGGCCCATCCTTTGGGGGGGCCTGCCTACACTTTCCTGGTGGCCCTGCCCCACCTCAAATGGATTGGGGGGCCACCTCATCTACTCCTGCCTGGGAGCAGAAACTGCCCCCAGGGAGGGCTACAAGGGGTGCCCCCCATTTCCACTTGGGGTGGGGGGAGAGGGCCACCCCCTTTCATGTGGGAAAAAAAATAAATAAAAGCCTGGTGGCCCCCCACCCACATCTCCATTTTGTGTTTTACCCCCAGGGGTCTCCATAGCTGTGGCCTCATCCTTTGGGGCCCCGGGGGGGGGTAGGTGGGTGGCGAGCAGGCCGCTTACCTAGTAAGCAGCCCCCCGCATCATAAACTGAGGTTGTTGGAAAGGGGAGAATCTCCCCTTTCCAACAACACCTCCCTCGATCTCCAGTGTGAAATACAGCCGGAGTCGAGGGAGAGGGAGAAGGGCGCTTACCTACGCTCTTCACTGCTGCAGCCGAAAATGGCTGCCGCATTGAAAATACTTTTCATGTCGGCGTGCATTACGCACGCTGATGTGAAACTAAAGTTAATCCAACCCCCGTGCATTGAGGAGGGACCCTTCCCCTCACATAGGGGTTGGATTACAGTTTTGTGTGATCCCTGCTTAACAGGGATCACACAAAACAAAGTGTCTAAAAGGGCGAGCTATCTCGTTTTTGGCAACCTGGAGGGATTGCCAAGGACGAAATACCTCGTCCTTGGCACTTAAGAGGTTAAATATATTTTAATCCTTTTGAGCAAGCACCATTAATTGCCGTTCATAATCATTGACTGGGTTTTGAAAACTTTTTTTCATCACTGGTCTTCTCGCTCCTTCGTTTACACTTTCTATCAATTATTTTTATATTGTTGTGTTTATATACTAATTTAATCCGATTTTTACCTTCTAATTGAAGTCAACCCTTTGTTTAAAAAAAAAAGTGTACCTAAAATTGCTTTTATTTTTGCTGTTTTATATCTACCAGTTTAAACATGCAGAAAAACGTATACAAACTTATTATACCCCATACACATGTGTACTTATATGTATTGCCCCGTGTACATCTTCTTTTACTATCTTTAGTAAATGTATCTCCTCTTATTGGCTCTGTCTTGGAGCTTAATACACGCCCTTGTTATTGGCTTTTATGCCTCAGGAATACCTTAACACTCATATATGGAGTTATGCATGTGTTCTTTTCGTCCCTCATGGGCCCGTAAAATCGAGGTATCCTTTTCTTTATAATCCCTAAAAAATCCAGTTACTCTTTCTAATAAATAGATATATAATCTATCCCTCCCCCTTTACTTTTTACAATATTTGATGGTGCTCACATCCGCTATTCAGCTCTAGTCCCTCGGCATCGACTCCCACAATCGGCAAGTTCGCCTTCAGTCTGCGTGGCACCTGTAGGCACCGGACAGGCATTTCATCAAAGGGTGACCTGCAAAACAGTATCTTGATCACATGATTTTTTACGCTCCCCTCTCCTCAGGAAACTCCACGATCGCCTGGCTAATGGTAGGAGCCGACGATTGTCCAGGGTCTGGATCTGGGCTTGAACCACCCGCACCGCTACCAAATGTGCTTTAGCACCTTGAACCATCTTCTCTTTGCTATATGGATATCACAGACCAAATAATCAGACAGACCAAAGGAAGATGGTAAAATACTGCTTTAATCTCAATGAAAGAAAGCAGGGAGATGTACAGCTATAAAAGTTGATGCTCGATATTCACACAAGTTTGCTTACACAGGGTTTATATACTTTTACATACATCATTCATGATGTCATCCTACGTGGCATTTCATACAAACCGAACACTGGGAGGGATTGGGTTAGGGGAACATATCTACTAGTAGAATAATAGAAGTGTTAATATTTCATTGGTTGCCCCTTGTCTGTAGGACACACCCTGGGCTACTTCTACTTACGCCACATACTGATTATAGCAGAGAATAAGGCAGCAGCTAATAACTGCAACATTGTATATGAAAGTGTGGCAGGCCTTTTTGAGTGGTTGCCAACCCTAGCCAACCTTCGACTTTCAGCTCGTCTAGCAGCATGTGACCAGAACGAAACCTAAGTGTCTGGCTGTGTCAACGTGTTCTCTGTTTTCCCAATTAGTCCATCCTTAGCCAAGGTTTATCGTTTTTTAGTTGACCTCGTAGTCTGCTCATTGTTCTGGGACAAACAAGGGTGTGTGAGCACACCACTATCTTAACTTGAAGCTCTAATGACTAGCCTTTGCTTTTTCTTCATCACATGTTATGAGACCACAATTTTGTCCTTTCCTGCCTCTCAATTTCTGCTATTTGATTTAATTAAACATTGTGCTATTACCATCTCTGGCCTTTAGAGACTTGCTCACTCCACCTCACATAGGCTTTTGCCTTCATGGTTGTTCAATACTTGGCATCAGAAAATGTCCTTGCCCTTCTAATCTTAGCAGAAATATGTCTCATTCATGTGGTCTATTCCTTCTCCCCTCTCTGTGCCTTGCGCCCATCTTTCTAAATAGCCTCATTGACTTCAGGCCAACGTACTCCCTTAATCTGCACATGAAAACGTCTTCTTCAATTCTTTAATTTGCGATCCTAGGCTTGTTTTTGAGGTAACTGGGTTTATTATTTAACATGGGCCGTCGTCCATGTTCTTCATGGTCCTTCTAATCGTGTATATATATTTCGGAGGCTTGTGGAATCTGCTTAGATCACATGCTGTGCATAGGCCGACATCTAGTGGAAGCTGCAGAGTGTTACAGTTGTTGTTTTTCGAAACTCTAAAAGGGACGTCGACGGAGCGTGCCAGTAATACTATCCATAGTGATGTCCACTGTACCCATGATCCCTCACGCGTCGAGGTTCCTCAGATTGTTTTTTTCCACCATGCTAGACGGACACGTATAGCGAGTTCCTTTCGGCGTTAAGCCATTGACTTTGTATAATTACGGTAGTTTTTCTTTCCTTTATCGACTGCCGTAACACCAGGCTGAGGAAAGAGAAAGAATACTGCCTGTCGAAGACCATCGCGACGGACCGTACAGCCTTGGAAGAGCGCCCCAGGCCTCAGCCCAGACAGTAGGGAGAGAGGGGGAGGCCATTTTTAGGAGGCCATTTTAGAATGCTTATTCTCCCCTTCCTACACTTTGTTCGCCCAGCTGCCATTTCCCTAACCCATAATTATGCAAAATACTCAATTTAAGTTTTGCCCTAAGTGTAACCGTAAATACCCCTGGGTAGACAAACACTTAGTTTGCAATTTGTGTCTTCCGAGAGACCACGTCGAAACGTCTTGTCGAGCGTGCAGGTTCTTCAAGCCCAAGACGTTGAAGGACCGTTCAACAAAACGCTGGGCCCACTACGTCAGGCAACTCGAGGCAATGGAAGTAGAGGGAGCCTTCAGCGATGGCAGTGACGCCGTACCTTCGGATGGCGAGGGCACTGGAGTAACTTCGGCTACTCAAGCGCAGGCCGGTGGCCATGTTGTGGGGACTAGAGCTGGCGGCGGAAGCGCAACAAAAGCACACGCCACCAAGCACATAAACCCCATTCCACAAATGAGTCGAATACTCTACAACGTTCGGCACCCCGTGAATGGTCCACAGAGTCCCGGTCCTCTGGGAAATCTCGTTCAAGATTGCCACACGACGGGGTTCAGACGTCGAAAGACGGCAAGGGTGTCGCATGAAAAACACCTTCCGAAGGCCGTTCGTCCGCGGACGGAGCCTCAGCCCCCACAGTCGGAATTCGACGTTCCTCATCTGGTAAGACGTCAGGCCCCAAAAAGTCTGTTACACACTTCTATGGGCCCCAGGGTGGGGAAAACACCATAAAAATCCCATAGAGAAATCCCCCAAGACCTCTCATAGGGACAAGAATCCTAATAGGGACAGGTCTTCACAAAAGGGAATTGTGTCCAAGCCCATAGAGAAACCTAAGGACTCTAGGCCAAAGCTTATACCTCCTACTAATGAAGATATGGGTATTCCCAACATTGTAATCCCAAATTCAAATGAATGGTCTTCGCAAGATATCGATAGTTATGCGAAGAAGGACCTTTATGACGAATTTCTTTGAGAAAAATACAGATTACCTTCAAAGTTTTCAATCCACACCCTCCCACCTCACCCCCTTCTTGCTCTCAACCGTGTGCCTCTCATCAACCCCCTGCTAAGAGGGCTCGCTCTGATGTCCCCGCACAGGGCAGAATTATAGATCTTTATGACCCTGAAATAGATCCAGAAGACCCAGGAGGATCTTTCATTTGTGAGGACACAGACAAACTTTATCATGGGGACGATGAGGACCCAGATGCAGACCAGGAGTCAAACATGTATTCCTTAGATTCTCCTATTGATCGGGACCCTCCAGTGGTAGATTCCCCTGTAGACAATCAACCCCTCCTCAACAAAGCCTTAGCCAAAGCGGCGGAACACTTCCGTATTGACGCACAGGAGACACAGGAAGACAGAGACTTCTGAACAATTATTGGTAGACAAAAAGACAGTAGGGCAGTTTATCCCACTGCTAAAATCGGTGCAAGGTAGAATTCAACCTTCTTTGGAGGCACCTAATCTCACACGGGCCGTTAACCCGCATGTATGCAATGGGCAGACAAGTTGCCTCTTCTGCAGCCTACCAAACAAGAATTGCTAACACTGCTACACTTTTGGCAAGTTACAACTGCCATAAGTGGGATGAGGTTTCCGCGTTACTCTCTTCTGCACCTGAGCTGCTTAAATCTCAGCTTGCTCAGGTGACAGCAGACGGAAGAGCTGTATCTACTTATCTCCTCGTCAAATTTCGACGTGGCTGACAATGCAGGGAGAGTCATTGCAGAGGGCACTATTATGAAGAGGCACGCTTGGCTTCGCCAGTCAGGCTTCAGGCCAGAAACACAGGCCACCCTAATAAATATACCTGATGTGCTCTTCGGCAAAGCTTAAGACAGCAAAAGATGAGTATGACACTCTAAAATCTTTAGGTCAGCTCACAAACAAGCTCACGGGGCAAAGAAGTAACAGTAATTTTCGCCGCTTTCTGGGCCAAAATTCTCAGCGGGGATCAGGATACAACCAAGGACATGGTTCCTATGGCAACAACCAAGGACGGGCCTTTCAAGGCTATCCACAAGGACAACGTAGAGGTTGGGGCAGGGGCCCAGCTCGAGGTGGCACCCCACCTCGGAGCAAGTGACATTCCACTCCAGGTACCCTCCCATGTATCTCCAGTAGGAGGACGCATTTCAAACTTCACCCACGCATGGGAGGGTATCACCCCGGACAGATGGGTGCTGTCCATGGTAGCAGGGGGCTACTGCATAGAACTACTTCAACGTCTTTATGACCATCCCCCCTAAGCCCCCCCTTCTGAGACAAAGTCCACTCGGAGGAACATCAGCGGATCCTGAAGAAATGACAGCGCTTCTATTAAAGGACGCCATAGAAGTGGTTCCAGCCAACCAGGTAAACGGGGGTATTTATTCAGCTTACTTCCTTGTACCAAAAAAAGATCTAACTATGCGCCCTGTATTAGATTTGCAGCCTGCAAACAAATATGTCAAGCCACAAAAGTTCTGCATGACTATGATGCAAGAGGTAATCCCGCTTCTAAAAACAAAAGGGATTACATGGCAACACTGGATATGAAAGATGCCTATTTTCATATTTCAATGTTCCCAGCGCACAGAAGATTCTTGCGTTTCAAGATAGCGAACCAGCACTAGCAATTCATGGTGCTGCCCTTCGGAGTAGCCTCGGCTCCAAGGGTATTCACCAAGGTACTGGCGGTGGTGGCAGCGCACCTGCGCACGGAGGCAATCCCAGTATACCCTTACTTGGACGACTGGCTCATAACAGGGGAATCAACCTCTGACACCCAACAACTATCAACCTCCTCTTTCAATTGGGCTTCTCAATCAACGAGAAAAAATCAAGCCTGGTGCCAAGCACCTCCAAACCGTTCTTAGGAGCTATCCTAAACATAGAGGAAGGATTGGTCTTTCCCTACGAGGAGGGAATAAGACATTTGTTACTGCAAATACCACAGTATCAGGCCGGCCGCCAGATAAGGGTGCGCAAAGCTTTGCGTTTAATAGGCATGATGGCATCTTGCATATACCTAGTTCCTCACGCGTGCCCTCACTCCCATACAGGAGTGGTTGGCGAAACAATGGTCTCAGACAAGCGGTCAGTGGGACGATCTAGTGTCGTTTTGCCAACACTGGTACAAAATCTTCGCTGGTGGACGAGAGAAAATCTGACGAAGGGGAAACCCTTCTATGACCCACAGATACAGGCAGTGGTCACCACGCACGCCTCTCTGAAAGGGTGGGGGGGGCTCACTACCTTTACCACACAGCTCAGGGTCTGTGGTCTTGCACTGCAGCTCAGAACCACATCAATGTGCTGTAACTTCTGGCAGTATTGAAAGCCCTTCAGGCGTTCAAACCCCATTTAATGAGCCTGTTGGTGCAGATCCTGACGGACAGCACCACAGCAATGTTTTATATCAACAAACGGGGGGGGGGGGGGGGGGGGGGCATGCTCTCCAAAAAATATCCAGACTTGCACAGAAAATCTGGAAATCGCCACTCGGATGAAAAAATGTTCCTGTCATCCCAACATGTTCCAGCGGAACTCGACACTCTAGCAGACTCATTGAGCAGAGATCCCCTACCAGAGGAACGCGAGTGGCTTCTACACGAAGAAGTTGTAGAACATCTCTTCTCTCAATGGGGTTTCCCAACTATAGACTTATTCGCCACAAGCGAAAATCGTCAATGCCCAGAATTTGCATCCAGGTTCCCCCAGCCATGCTCTAAGGGGAGCGCCATATGGATGAACTGGTCAGGGAAGTTTGCTTACGCTTTTCCCCCAACTCCTCTCCTGGCGCTATGGAGACAGAGATCGCATCTCTAAGAATGCCATCTATAGGTGGATAGTCGGATGTATCCAAATTTGCTATTACCTATCAAATAAGATGCTGCCTTTTACGCGAGGGCCCACTCCACAACAGGTATTGGTGCCACCCTGGCTTTCATTGCAAATGTCCCCTTAGACAGTATTTGCAAAGCAGCTACATGGAGCTCTATACGTACTTTCACTCAGCACTACTGCATTGACACGGATACACAAGTGGGACAAGCGGTTCTAAGACATTTATTCGCTCATGAACCTTCTCACATCCCACTGACGCCTTCCACTGTTCGCTAATCTATGCACAGCATGTGATCTAAGCAGATTCCACAAGCCTCAGAATGGATACATTACTCACCGTAATTGTATTTCTGATGTTTGTATCTGCTTAGATTCACATGCAACCCACCCACCTTTCCTCCCCTCGGAGAGGAGGCGCATGGATGCTTATGAGCTTGTCTGATACGTATCTGCTTGGATACAACTGTACTCCCGCTACACCTCATGTCAGAAAAATAACCATCTGAGGGACCTCAACGCGTGAGGGATCATGGGTACAGTGGACGTCACACTAGGGATAGTATTACTGGCACGCCCTGTCGACGTCCCTTTTCGAGTTTCGAAACCACTGTAATACTCTGCAGCTTCCACTAGATGTTGGCCTATACAAGCATCAGCAATCCGATTACAGTAATGTATCATATATATATTCTTTATCTTTTTAGCAATCTTCTATTTTTCTACCTTGCGTTGCAGCGTATTTACAGGTTTTGGTCGACAAGTTACAGTATCTTATTTTCACGAACTATGGTACATGTTTCTCTTAAGACTGACGATGTAGCAGAAGCCCAATATGTTCATATTGTTTTGGCTATGGCTTCTATATCTTCTTTGACATCATGTTGCTGTCGTCAACATTTCGTATAGAGTTCATCAATGATTCTCATAGCTGCTTCCTGGCACTTAGGCAATTGGTATCCTCCTTGAATAACTTCTTCCATTGTCTTAACGTGAGGGTGTCTTCTGAATGGCTGAGTGCATATCGTCTTTCGTACAATCGACCCGGTATGGACATGTCGCCTAAACTTGTGCATGAATTCCCAATGGTAGCCTGTCGTCTGCTGCTCCAATAGGACGGTGGTAAAGGGGTGGGGACTAGAGAAGAGGCCTCCACCTGCTCCTCTACAACAGGGACCCCAATTCCTTCTGATTAGTGCCTCTCCGTATTATGCAGGAAATGTTGCTGGCATATCATGATCTGATTTTCGTGGTATGGTTGCTTGGAAATTCCACCCCAATTGGGATGTTAAACTCCACTCTAGTTTTAAGATGTTTTGCAGTAGTTATGACACCAAATTTCTTTCTTTTCAGTGATTTTATTCTACAACTTTTTTTGTTGCATTAAGAAAATGTCACTGCCTCATTTGCTTTGTGGAAATGCAAAGTGTTTGAACACTGGAAGGAGGTATGAAAAGAGCATGTGATCTGCATGAGATAGTAATCCGAGGGGGAATTAAACTGTCCACAACTCATCCTGACACCCCACCTTCTACCAGTTTCTGGTAGTTCTGCAGGATATTTAACATCTTCATTTTTCTTTTGTTTTAAAGTTCAATAGTTCTAAATGCACTATTGCCATCTTCATTTTCGTAACTACCATGGCGGTTATCAAGTATGACCAATTCTTGCGACTCCTGCAAGGTACCTGCCTCCTTCCAGTTTTCATTACTGTTACTCTAATGAGCTCTCCCATATGTCTTTAAGGTTGCCAGTCTCCACAAGGCAGCGAGTTCCTTCCTCATTCCTAAATCTTAGTGCCTAATTGGTTAGTATTTCTGTAAACTATAACCTTTAATCGTTTGGGTATACCAGTGGAACCATTTCCAAGCATAGAAATGGCATCTGTTCTGGGCTGGTTGCGATATTGGAGGAAATTTGAGAGGACTGTAGAGTTTGAGGTAATCCAGCATTTCGGATGCTGGCAAGTGTGAAAGCCCAATCTTGGTAACATTTCCCGGCCTTCCATTAATGGACAAATCTTGATAATATTGCTTGGCAACCGGGTGTTGTAGCGGAATGTACATCTTTCAATCGTTTTCCCTTTTGGTGAAGATTGCTTCTCTAGGACATTCATCCATGCTGTTTTGGTTGTCTGACTTAACTTTTTCAGCATTGTGGCGATACGGTGGGGAGGGGAAGACAAGCCTACTATGCCTTGTGTGTGTGTTCATAATGTGTAAGTGCAGAAGGGAGAGGGCGAGAGGTAGGTGCTGGGGTGCTCTTGGGGAGCAGTTGAAGGGCCACAAAAGGTGAGTGTGAGCCGAGGATGGAGGGTGAGCCGAAGCAAGTGCTGAGGATAGAGAGAAGCTGGGGGTGATTCAGTGTGGGAGTTCATGGCCCTGAGGATGGATAAGGGCCCTGGACACCAATCAAGAGTCACTCTCTCACTCTCTCACAGAGAGTTGGTGCCACAGGAGCACAGAGGTCTAGAGGGGGAATATTTACTCAGAGTTGCAGATAGAGGGGTCCCAGGCCCCAGACAGCCTTGTGGATGATACAGAAGAATTTTTAATTTAATCTGTGAAGCAACCGGGAGCCTGAGGGAAGACTATGTAAGGCAGGAGAGATGCAGTCCCTCTGCTTGAGGTCAAGGATATGTCTTGCTGCCCTATTCTGGATTAGATGGAGGGGTGGCAAAGTGGAAGATTCAGGAGGAGGCTATTGGAATAGTCCAGCCGAGAGTGAACCAGGGGCTGGGTAACATTAAGCTTTTGGGAGAAGGGGTCAAATTCCTTTGAGAAGGAAGGGCTGAAAGTGGGACTTCTTGGCGATGTCCTGAGTGTGGGGGAGGAAAAAGAGAGAAGAGTCAAAGATGACTCTGAGGTTTCTGGCTACAGAAGAGGGAGCCGGGGGAAAGCCCATGGAGCAGGGCCAGAGTGAAGGGAAGAACTCGGGTGCAGGGGTCCCAATAGGAAGGATCTCTGTTTTGCTGCCATTGAGGCAGAGATTGTTGGAAGTGCACCAGGCTTGGATGGCAGAAAGGCATTCGGGG